>NC_083105.1:91595803-91904303 GCF_949774975.1 Lagenorhynchus albirostris
GATATCATTCAGATTCAACAGAGAAATTAAAATCTCTACAGACAAGCAAAAGCTAACAGAATTCAGCACCACCAAACCAACTTTACAACAAATGCTAAAGGAACTTCTCTAGGCAGGAAACACAAGAGAAGGAAAAGACCTACAATAACAAACCCAAAACAGTTAAGAAAATGGTAATAGGAACATACATATTGATAATTACCCTAAATGTAAGTGGATTAAATGCTCCAACCAAAAGACATAGACTGGCTGAATGGATACAAAAACAAGACCCGTATATATGCTGTCTACAAGAGACCCACCTCAGACCTAGGGACACATACAGACTGAAATTGAGGGGATGGAAAAACATAATCCATGCAAATGGAAATCAAAAGAAAACTGGAGTAGCAATTCTCACATCAGACAAAATAGACATTAAAACAAAGACTATTACAAGAGACAAAGAAGGACACTATATAATGATCAAGGGATCAATCCAAGAAGAAGGTATAACAATTGTAAATATTTATGCACCCAACACAGGAGCGCCTCAATGCATAAGGCAAATGGTAACAGCAATAAAGGGGAAATCGACAGTAACACAATCATAGCAGGGGACTTTAATACCCCACTTTCACCAATGGACAGATCATCCAAAATGAAAATAAATAAGGAAATGATAGCAAAGATCAGTAAAGCTAAAAGCTGGTTCTTTCAGAAGACAAACAAATTGATAAACCATTAGCCAGACTCGTCAAGAAAAAAAGGGAGAAGACTCAAATTGACAGAATTAGAAATGAAAAAGGAGAAGTAACAACTGACACTGCAGAAATACAAAGGATCATGAGAGATTACTACAAGCAACTCTATGCCAAAAAAATGGACAACCTGGAAGAAATGGACAAATTCTTAGAAAAGCACAACCTTCTGAGACTGAACCAGAAAAAAATAGAAAATATAAACAGACCAATCACAAGCACTGAAATTGAGAGCTTGATTAAAAATCTTCCAACAAACCAAAGCCCAGGACCAGATGGCTTCACAGGTGAATTCTAACAAACAGTGAGAGAAGAGCTAACACCTATCCTTCTTAAACTCTTCCAAAATATAGCAGAGGGATGAACACTTCCAAACTCATTCTACGAGGCCACCATCACCCTGATACCAAAACCAGACAAAGATGTCACAAAGAAAGAAAACTACAGGCCAATATCACTGATGAACATAGATGCAAAAATCCTCAACAAAATACTCGCAAACAGAATCCAACAACACATTAAAAGGATCATACACCACGATCAAGTGGGCTTTATCCCAGGAATGCAAGGATTCTTCAATGTACACAAATCAATCAATGTGATAAACCATATGAACAAATTAAAGGAGAAAACCCACATGATCATCTCAATATATGCAGAAAAGGCTTTTGACAAGATTCAACAGCCATTTATGATAAAAACTCTCCAGAATGTAGGCATAGAGGGAACTTACATCAACATAATAAAGGCCATATATGACAAACCCGCAGCCAACATCGTGCTCGATGGTGAAAAACTGAAACCATTTCCACTAAGATCAGGAACAAGACAAGGTTGTCCACTCTCACCACTATTATTCAACATAGTTTTGGAAGTTTCAGCCACAGCAATCAGAGAAGAAAAAGAAATAAAAGGAATTCAAATCGGAAAAGAAGAAGTAAAGCGGTCACTGTTTGCAGATGACATGATACATACATAGAGAATCCTAAAGATGCTACCAGAAAACTACTAGGACTAATCAATGAATTTGGTAAAGTAGCAGGATACAAAATTAATGCACAGAAATCTCTTGCATTCTTATACACTAATGATGAAAATTCTGAAAGAGAAATTAAGGAAACACTCCCATTTACCATGGCAACAAAAAGAATAAAATGCCTAGGAATAAACCTACCTAAGGAGACAAAAGACCTGTATGCAGAAAACTATAAGACACTGATGAAGGAATTAAAGATGATACAAACAGAGGGAGAGATGTACTATGTTCTTGGATTGGAAGAATGAACACTGGGAAAATGACTATACTACCCAAAGCCATCTACAGATTCAGTGCAATCCCTATCAAACTACCACTGGCATTTTTCACAGAACTAGAACAGAAAGTTTCACAATTTGTATGGAAACACAAAAGACCCCGAATAGCCAAAGCAATCTCGAGAAAGAAAAAAGGAGCTGGAGGAATCAGGCTCCCAGACTTCAGACTATACTACAAAGCTACAGTAATCAAGACAGTATGGTACTGGCACAAAAACAGAAATACAGATCAATGGAACAGGACAGAAAGCCCAGAGATAAACCCACGCACATATGGTCACCTTATTTTTGATAAAGGAGGCAAGAATATACAATGGAGAAAAGACAGCCTCTTCAATAAGTGGTGCTGGAAAAACTGGACCGCTACATGGAAAAGAATGAAATTAGAACACTCCCTAACACCATACACAAAAATAAACTCAAAATGGATTAAAGACCTAAGTGTAAGGCCAGACACTGTAAAACTGTTAGAGGAAAACATAGGCAGAACACTCTATGACATAAATCACAGCAAGATCCTTTTTGACTCACCTCCTAGAGAATGGAAATAAAAACAAAAATAAACAAATGGGACCTAATGAAACTTAGAAGCTTTTGCACAGCAACGGAAACCATAAACAAGACGAAAAGACAACCCTCAGAATGGGAGAAAATATTTGCATTTGAAGCAAAGGACAAAGGATTAATCTCCAAAATTTATAAGTAGCTCATGCAGCTCAATATCAAAAAAACAACAACCCAATCCAAAAATGGGCAGAAGACCTAAATAGACATTTCTCCAAAGAAGATATACAGATTGCCAACAAACACATGAAAGGATGCTCAACATCATTAATCACTAGAGAAATGCAAATCAAAACTACAATGAGATATCACCTCACACCAGTCAGAATGGCCATCCTCAAAAAATCTACAAACAATAAATGCTGGAGAGAGTGTGGAGAAAAGGGAACCCTCTTGCACTGTTGGTGGGAATGTAAATTGGTACAGTCACTATGGAGAACAGTATGGAGGTTCCTTAAAGAACTAAAAAGAGAATTACCATACCACCCAGCAATCCCACTACTGGGAATATACCCTGAGAAAACCATAATTCAAAAAGAGTCACATACCACGGTGTTCATTGCAGCTCTATTTACAATTGCCAGGACATGGAAGCCACCTAAGTGTCCATCAACAGATGAATGGATAAAGAAGGTGTGGCACATATATACAGTGGAATATTACTCAGCCATAAAAAGAAACGAAATTGAGTTATTTGTAGTGAGGTGGATGGACCTAGTGTCTGTCATACAGAGTGCAGTAAGTCAGAAAGAGAAAAACAAATACCGTATGCTAACACATACCTATGGAATCTTAAAAAAAAAACAAAAGTTCACGAAGAACCTAGGGACAGGACGGGAATAAAGACGCAGACCTACTAGAGAATGGACTTGAGAACACGGGGAAGTGGAAGCATAAGCTGGGACAAAGTGAGAAAGTGGCATGGACATATATACACTACCAAATATAAACCGATAGCTAGTGGGAAGTAGCCACATAGCACAGGGAGATCATCTATGTGCTGTGTGACCACCTAGAGGTGTGGGATAGGGAGTGTGGGAGGGAGGGAGATGCAAGAGGGAAGAGTTATGGGGATATATGTATATGTATAGCTGATTCACTTTATTATGAAGCAGAAGCTAACATACCATTGTAAAGCAATTATACACCAATAAAGGTGTTAAAAAACTACAGTAATCAAAATAGTATGGTACTGGCACCGAATCAGACACATAGAAAATAGAACAGAATAGAGAGCTCAGAAATGAACCCACACTTGTATGGGCAATTAGTCTATGACAAAGAAGGCAAGAATAAACAATGGGGAAAACAGAGCTTCTTCAATTAATGGTGTTGAAAAACTGGACAGCTACATGGAAATGAATCAAACTGGACTACTCTCTCACACCGTGCACAAAATTAATTCAAAATGGTTTAAAGAATTAAATGTAAGACCTGAAACCATAAAACTTCTAGAAGAAAACATAGACAATAGCTTTTTGACATTGGTCTTGTTAATATATTTTTTGCATACTGTTCCTTAGGCAAGGGAAACAAAAGCAAAAAAAAAAAAAAAACTTAACCATGGTACACAATCACAGGACCCTGCTCCCAGGGAGATGTTCCTAATCAAAAAGGAAATTGATGAACCTTTAAAAATTTAAGAGTAAAGGTCAGATGCTGGTTGGCAGTGTTACTGCTCCAAAAGAATTTTCTCCTAATAGAAGACAATGCCTTATCACATAAAAATAACTTGCAATATTGGAATTTCAGGCAGGTGTGTAACTGTCCATCTCAGAGTTTTATAGATCTTACTATGTAGACTCTCAGCTATAGATGAAGTCAATACTAATTCTTAACCATTAAAAGTAATCAGAAGAAATGAAGACCTACATTCTCCTCATAAATCTCTAGATTTTTGCTTGACAACCAAAAACCGTACATTGCATACACTGCACCTAATCCTGCTGTAATTCGCATTCACCTTGAATGAAAAGCTCGTGTAGACATTTCATCCCTTAACGATTCTTCTAGAATATATTTCCTTTGTGAGGTTCATCGCTGTGTTGCAGTAACTCAGTGTTATACTGCAGGATTGCTTTGTAAAGACTAAGGACCAAAAGACCAGCGTTCCAGCTCCAACTCTCCTACTCATTAACCATCTGACTCCACATCAGTCAGTATACATTTCAAGCTCAGCTTTCTCATCTGTAAAATGAGTAAATCAGATGATCTCTAAGGTCTATCATTACAAAATATTCTCTCATCCCATTTCCTTGTTTGGAATTAATTTGTCCAGTATTATGACTATACAAAACTCATGTGAGTAATATTCTGGTATACATATATACCACATCTTCTTTATCCATTCATCTGTCAGTAGACATTTAGGTTGCTTCCATGTCTTGGCTATTGTAAATAGTGCTGCACTGAATATTGGGGTGCATGTATCTTTTCAAATTATAGTTTTCTTCAGAGATGTGGTATATATATATATATATATATATATATAGAGAGAGAGAGAGAGAGAGAGAGAGAGAGAGAGAGGGAGAGAGAGGGAGGGAGAGAGAAAGAGAGACATAATGGAATATTACTCAGTCATAAAATGAATGAAATAACGCCATTTGCAGCAACATGGATGGACCTAGAGATTATCATACTAAGTGAAATAAGCCAGATAAAGACAAATATCATATGATATCGCTTATATGTGGACTCTAAAAAAAAGAATACAAATGAAGTTATTTACAAAACAGAACTAGAACCACAGACATAGAAAACAAATTTATGGTTACCAAAGGGGAAAGGGGTGAAGAGGAATAAATTAGGAGTTTGGGGTTAACATACACACACTACTATATATAAAATAGATAACCAACAACGACCTACTGTATAGCACAGGGAACTCTACTCCATATTTTGTAATAACCTACAAGGGAAAATAATCTGAAAAAGAATATATATGTATATATAACAGAGTCACTTTGCTGTACACTAGAAACTAGCACAACGTTGTAAATCAACTATACTTCAATTTAAAAAAAATTTTAAAAGTCATCTGACATCATATGGTCTTTGGAGAAGATGCTCTCCTTCTAAAAGAAAGAACCACACAAGTTCACTACCAGAAAGACCTTCTGTACTGAGGAAATTACATACCAACATTTAGGGTAGATGACGTGTGGCTCAGAAATGCCTCATGGCGTACCCTCCTCTAAATGCCCAAAGTACTTTATTATTATACCTCCTGTCTTCCATGAGATACAGAAAAAAGGAGAACAAAATAAGAACCCAGGAATCCTGCATCCTCACTTTCTGCTCTAAACAATAATTATAATGATTTCTGAAGACAGCAGAGAAAAATGAGCAGTAGTACTACTCACGCCATGGTTCTCAACAGTTTGCCATAATATGCATTTGAAGATCTTTCTTCTTTCTTTCCTGCCAACGCAGGAATAGGAGGCAGAACAGCAATGAGGGATATCACAGGAATTTGCTTTCTCTGTCTTAAGAAGAGCCATTCCATTTCTTGCCTGAAGTTTAACTTGATTATGCATTCATTAAAGACGAGGGATGGCGATGATTAAACAAAAACATCTTTAAAATGCAGAGTTCATTTCAGCCCATTTGGTTTTGTTACACACAAATTGGATTTGCATTGCATCCTGCACAGCAGGTACTCCACTTGAAATCAAAGACAGATGCTTTTATGGGATTAAAAAGAAAACCTAGGAGGCGGGGGACAGGGTGAGAGATTGAGATATTTTGCATTTCGGTAATAATGGCTCCAAAATGAAATAGCGATCATATTGCTGCTTTATCCATATAAGTGTTTGGGCTATAATTAAAAGGAAACAAGGACCCCCATCATAACTTGAATCGTTGTCAAAGAAGAACATTTAATTTGCAGGGGGAAAAAATGATTTTTCCCATAAATGTCTAATAATACCTTAGCTTATTTGAAATTTAATCGTAAGTGTCTTAGCATTAAACCATTTGAATTATTACTGAAACATTTCAAGTGGTAACATTAAATGCTTTGTTTGAAATTGGTCATTAATTCAAAAGTCTTCTCTAGCACTGCTGTGAGAGTTTAACTCCTTATCTGTAAACAGAAGTCCCTGGTTCTCACACTATATAATTACTCATCATACCTCTGCAACACTCACATCACTGGCTATTTACACTGGTACCTTTGGTTAAATTACTCTGGACAATATTTTATAATTGCTGTATCTACTGTTTTAAATTTTTATATATTTATCAGCTTATTGGACTTTTGTTGGGAACATTGTCTAAGTAAAGAAAGGCAGAACTGACAGAGCCCCTGTGTAGCTCACCTTTCTATTACTTCCAAGACGCTTTGTACAGTGAATATGGTTAATCTCTTACAATGTCTTGCAGAGTGTCTGATTCTGTATCAGGGTGATATTAGCATTTCTTGTCTATTTGATGATTGCATCTTGTGGAAGACAGATTGCACTAATGGCCCCAATTACTGGTCTTCCTGGTCTATGCTCTCTGCAATGTTGCAGACCTTCCCATGAAGAGGTGGGATCTATTACCCCACCTTCTGAGTATGGGCTGGGCTTGTGATTTGCTTTGGTCACTAGGGTTTGGTGAGAGGGATGATGTGTCAGTTCTAAGCCGAGGCTCTGGAGGCCTTGCAGATTCAGTTCTTTCTCTTGAGCCCCTGATTCTGCAATTAGAACAAGGCTAGCCTGATGAAAAATGAGAGACACGTCACCCCATAACTCCTGCCAACATCCCACCTACCTGCCATAAGCAGAGCTGCCTAGCCAAGATGAAGCTGACCACAACCAAGACCAGAAGAACTGTGTGGCTGAATTAAGACCAGAAAAATCATTCATTTGGGGGATCTTCTGTTACACAGCAATAGAAAATGATACACATCTGCATCATTTAATTTGGACTTTGATGAGTAGGATTTCCCGTGCTTAGCATATGTCTATGTCATAGTATGTGTTAGTATGTGTTTAATAAATATGGATTGATTTATAATTGGGTGGAGATTCATTTATCTGTTTTAGCCTGTTGACCAATATGTTCTAATAAACTCTCATATAACTAAGCCCTCCATACTTACGTAGAGTGCTTGGGGAAAACAAAACAAAACACAACAGAAAAAGGCATTGCGCTCCATTCTGAGAATACCACACATGCGAAGTGGATAAAGGACTTGCTGGAGAGAGAACCCGGCCTCATCTGTAAGCATTTTAACTGGCTTGAAAATTCACGTGAAATCTAACCTAGATGAGGCTTACCATTTCAAAACTTTCATGGAATACAATTCCACAACGAAGGCTAGATGTCACTTTCCAAGGAGCTGCAAACCTCTGAGACGAAGGCTGTTTCCCAACACGCTGAACCACTGAAACATAGAATTGGAAGAAATTTTAGAGATCATCTTGCCCAACCTCCCATTTCACACAGAAATCTCCACCTCAATTCCCCAGAAAGGTGATAATTGTCATTAGTACGTGACACTTAATGTACACTTACTAAGAGCTAGATCCTGTGCTAAGTACCATCTGTGTATTAGTCTGTCATAAAAATGTTATGAGGAAAGTACCATTCTCAAGTCGGAGCAAATGAGCTCAGAAAGCTTAAGCCATGTGTCCAGTGTCATGTAGGAAGCACAGGCAGAGACGAAATTCAAACTCTAGAGTCTGCTCTTTTAACTATGAAATGGTTCCTCACTGTTAACAGTGAGAGCCATTCACTGGAGACGGAGCTACCTTGTGGTGATTTCTCCCCCTCCCCCAAAAATACTCCAGCAGAGGCAGAACATCTGAAAACCCATATTTTACAATGATTCAAGTTCAAATCTCCCACATTGTAACTTCCACCCGTTGGCTTTGTTTCCAGCCCTGAGAGCTGGAAAGAAAAATTCTTACTTTCTCTTTTACTGACAGATTTTCAAATATTTGACCCTTCTCTTTTCATTCATTCCTTACCCAACATAGTTTTCATGTTCTTCCCTCACAATCAGCCCTCCTAATGAAAGCTCTACAGCCCGTACTCCCTACCTTGCCATTTCAGCGCAGAGGCTAGTCATCTTACAGCCTAAGACGGCATCTGGTTTTTATGTTGTGGTTGGTTGGTATGTGGTTGATGGATCAGAAGATTTTAAGTAGAAAACTCAGCTCTAAAAACTTGCATTGAACATTGAATTTAGTACTACAAATATTTTTTCTATAAACCATCCTATAAATATGTCATATATTTTTTGTTCTTTACCTAAGTTTAAGGCCACAGTCCTTTGCAAAGGCACATGAGTCAAGTCCATTGCCAGATTCAAAACAATTTCACTGGTACACCATCCCAAATGTACAGAACCCAGAAGATGACACAAATCCATTACCTAATTTTTCTGGCTGGGTTACTTTCCAGTTCATTTGGAGTTTACCTCAGAGAGGTGTCCAGCATCGCCTCTCACTGCTGGTTCACTACCGAGTTTCCACTTCATTTTGATGGTTCGTTTGTTCCTGTATCATGGTACCCATGTTCTTAGTATGAATACGGCACCAATGCCCACAGTAAAGGATGTCTTCCAGATTCTTCAAAATGAAGCATCTAAAAGAACAACAAAACTTTCTCTTGCAAATTTTTCTCTTGCAATATTTACCAACTCCCATTGAAGAACCTACATATATGCTAACAAAATATCTTCTTCATTTGCGTGTAGGTTTTTTTTCTTTGTTATTGTTGTTGCTGTTGTTTTGGGTTTTTTAAATTTTTTTTTTTTGCAGTATGTGGGCCTCTCACTGTTGTGGCCTCTCCCGTCGCGGAGCACAGGCTCCGGACGTGCAGGCTCAGCGGCCATGGCTCACGGGCCCAACCGCTCCGCAGCATGTGGGATCCTCCCGGACCGGGGCACGAACCCGTGTCCCCTGCATCGGCAGGCGGACTCTCAACCACTGCGCCACCAGGGAGGCCCGGTTTTTAAAATTTTTAATCAGAGTCTTTGTCTATAAGTTGCTGGCACTCTATAATGACCATAGCTTACATTCCTGTATTTCATTTTATATTTTGTATTTCATTCTTATATGCACACAACCTTAGACTACTGATGATCTCTCAGATTATCCCAATACATTTTTAAGTTTGTACTTTTAAAAGATGGCATGTAAGTCCCTCTAAAATTTCAGACAGTCTGACCGACATTTAACTGATGAGTCCACACTCCCATATATTTCTACCATTGCCCTGATTTTCAGTAAGACTCAGAGTCTCCTGATGACAACAGTAAGAGTAGATTAAATATACAATTTATTTATTCTTTTTGTTACTATATGCAAGACACTTGCTAAGTACTATATATATATATATATAAAATAGCACGTGTATGTATATATTGTGTGCATATGTGTGTATAAGTTCTTTTCCTCACAGGAATTACAGGTGACAGGATTTTTTCAAAGTCAGTTATATTGAGGTACAATTTTAAACAATAATATGAATTCATTTTAAGCATAAAGTTTGATGAGTTTTGTTAGATGAATATATGATGTGACCACCATGTAAACCAAAATACAGAACATTTCAAACTGTCCTCTTTAATCCCTTTTGGGTCAAGCACTCTCTTTCCTCACCCAGGCAACCACGGATCTGATTTGTCACAATGCATTCTTTTTACCTGTTTTAAAATTTCACTTAAATGGAATAATACAGCGTATACTTTTTTGTGTCTGATTTCTTTTTCCCAGCATTATATTTTGAGATTCACCAGTGTTGCTATATCAATTCATTCAGTTTTATTGCTGAGTAATATCCCATTTTATGGCTAAAACACAATTTACTTATCCATTCACCAGTGGATAGATATCTGAGTCGCTTCCAGTTTGGGGCTGTTATTTAAAAAGCTGCTCTGAGCATTTGTATACATACCTTACTGTGGACATTACGTTTTCATTTCTCTTGGATGTATACTTAGGAGTAGAATTGTTAGGTATGAGAGTATATTTAATTCTATAAGGAACTGTCACACTGTTTCCCAAAGTGATTGTACTACTTTATATGCCCTCAAGCAAAACATGAGGGTTTTTTTTTCCCATTGATCCACTTCTTCACCAACACTAAGTATTGTCAGTCTTTTTCATTTTAACCATTCTAGTGGGTGTGAAGTTGTATTGGTTTTGGTTTTAACTTGAATTTCCCTAACAACTAATACTGTTCAGCATCTTTTCATGTGTTTACTGGACATTATACATCTTCTTTTTAAAAGTATATGTTCAAATCTCTTGCTCATTTCGGAGGGTTGTTTGCCTCTTAGTGAATTGTAGGAGTAATTGATCCATTCTGGATTCCAGTTCTTTGTTAGATATTGCAAGTGTTTTCCTCAGTTTTTTACTTTCCTTTTCATTTACTCAATGGTGTCTTTGGAAGAGCAGAAGCTTTTAATTTGATGCAGTCTAATGTATCAACTATTTTCTTGTATGCTTTTTGTGTCCTAAGGAATCTTTGTCTACCCCAATGTTAAAAAGTTTTTTTCTATGTTTTCTTCTATATGTTTTATATTTTCATTACTTGTCTTTAGATCTATGATCCATCTCCAGTTTATTTTAATGTATATTGTGAAGTAGGGGTAGAGATTCTTTTTTTTCCATACATATAGCTGATTTAAAAAAAATTAATTTAAAAATCCAATTCCTTAATGAATTATCCTGGCACCTTTGTGAAAAATCAATTGAACACTCTTCCATTCCACTGATCTCTATGTCTATCATTATGCCAATATCATGCTGTATTTACTACTATGATTGTATAGTAGGTCTTGAAATCAGATAGTGTAAGTTTTCCATCTTTTCCATCATCGACATCTTTTCCCTTTTCCAAATTGTTTTTTTTCTTTTTTTTTTTTTTTGCGGTACGTGGGCCTCTCACTGTTGTGGCCTCTCCCATTGCAGAGCACAGGCTCCGGACGTGCAGGCCCAGCGGCCATGGCTCACGGGCCTAGCCTCTCCGCAGCATGTGGAATCCTCCCGGACCGGGGCATGAACCCATGTCCCCTGCATCGTCAGGTGGACTCTCAACCACTGAGCCACCAGGGAAGCCCCAAAATTGTTTTTGTCTAGTCCAGCTCCTTTGCATCTCCTTGGAAATTTTGGGATCAGCTCATCATTTTATTTATAAATCACACTCACACTAAGATTTTTATTGGCTTTAGATTGATTCTGTATGGAATATATGTTGATGTTTATCAATTTGTGAAGAATTACTCTTAACTATATTAAATCTTCCAATCTATGAATATGATATAACTTTCTGATTAATTAGGTCTTTTTAAATTTCTCTTATCAGTCTTTTTTAAAAAAAAATTTCACTGTACAGGTCTTGCACATATTTTAGCCTATTTTGTCTAAGTATTTCAGGAGTTACTAATAGCATTTTCCAAATGAGAGAATAAGATGATCAGAGTGTATGTAGTTTATCCAGAGCTGGCAAGTGGCCAAGACTTGAATCCAGAAGTGACTGAATTCAAAAATTAACCCCTAGCCAGCAATCCTCAGACCAACGATAGGCAGAGGGAGTCCAATCAACCAGAAGATTTTTCAACTTTTACATGCTCCATGAGACATTCTGATATCTCACTGGCAAGAGGATGAATGGGCCTGGATAGCCAGAAAAGCTCCCAAGATGTTTCTGTTATAGCCTGCTGGTTGAGGACTGCCGAGTAAGGGTTTTTTGCAGCCATCGGTCCCAGCTCTGTCAATTCCAGCTGGCCACCCTGTGAAGCCCTTGCTAGCTGGTTTCTAAAAAGATCTGGCCAGGTAAGAAAGAATCTGGTATGCAATGAGAGCCAGACAGATCCTACACTACCAGAAGCAGCTTCATAAACAATAAAAATGGGTGCCTCTCTCATATTCTGGTCTCACCTAAGCTTCCATTCTATGAATAAGTAGACATGCAAATTAATTTTGAATACAAGTAATGTTTTAAAGTCCGACGTTTCTTTAATTTGTTTTTCTTCATTCATTCTACTTCAACTTATTATGTTTTCCCTTTTGTCTCTCCTTCCTTTACTAAGCTGAATATTTAATTTTGAAATATTAATTTTGAAGAATGGAGAAGCAAGCAGGAAAAAAAAGGGATGATGCATTGCAGATTAGGTGTGCCATGTGCTATGTTTATAGTAGAGAGGATCATGGTCATGGACAAAGAAGTCATCAAGGAGCCATGCTTAGGAACCTCCCTGCCTGATGAGGCTTGCCATGATGTGCTGGTTGTGGGATATATTAGAGAGATCTAGCCCAATGGAAAAGAAATGGGCTCAGTAGTGAAACTGGTATATTTGTGTTAGAGATGGAAAGAATGGCTAACTATTTGAATGGAATAGCTTATTATTATAATATAAATAATTGCTAAAATCAATTTATCCAATCTACTAGGTACTCATACTGCCCTTTGAAAAAGGACAATAAGATCATGTTTACTGCTCTAAAGAAGTTTCCACTTCAGCCAAGACATGGAAGCAACATAAATGTCCATTGACGGAGGAATGGATAAAGAAGATGTGGTACATATATACAATGGAATATATACAACGGAATATAGCCATAAAAAAGAATGAAATAATGGCATTTGCAGCAACATGGGTGGGCCTAGAGATTATCATATTAAGTGAAGTAAGTCAGACAGAGAAAGACAAATATCATACGATATCGCTCACATGTGGAATCTAATTTTTTAAAAAGGATATAAATGAACTTATTTACAAGACAGAAACAGACTCACAGACATCAAAAAACAAACCTATGGTTACCAAAGGGGAAACATGGTGGGGAGGGATAAATTAGGAACTCGGGATTAACATACACACACTACTATAAAGTAGATAATCAAGAAGGACCTAATGTATAGCACAGGAAACTCTACTCAATATTCTGTAATAACCTATATGGGAAAAGAATCTGAAAAAGAATGAATGTATGTATATACATAACTGAATCGCTGTGCTGTACACCTGAAACTAATAAAACATTGTAAATCAACTATCCTCCAATAAAATTAATTAAAAAAAAGAAGCTTCCACTTCATAAGGGAGAAAACATATATATGTAAAAAATAATTCAAGGCATCCTGTAGCAAATGCTGTTCCCCCAGTCCAAGCTGTACTGCACCCTGACATCCTGGTGTCCTGACATAAAGAAGCAGGCATCTCACATGAATTAGCAGGGGACCTGGATTTGTAAGAGCTGAGTCAATTTGCTTACAATGTGGCACCTGATGCTTGTAAGTCACTTATCAGCATGTAAGTGCATGCTTGTATCTGTAAAATAAAATGTATGCTTGTATCCGTAAAATAAAACGAGAATAAGTGCTTTACAAGCTTTTTATGATTGTTAATAGAAATAAGGTAGAATGCTTGGTAAACTGTCAACATATTGGTGGTAGTGGTGGTAGTAATAGTATCGTAATTATGATCCCTGTCATCCAGCCTATGAACTCCACCTCAGTTCAATTAATTTTGTCTTCACATGTTTTTATCAACATCCATGATACCCTTTTATCTATAAACCCATCCAGTTCCTTAGCTCCCATTCAGCGGAGTTCCAAATATTGTCAGAATACCAAAACCAAAATCCAGATGTCTGTGTGATGACAGCTGGAACCATTCACTGCCCTTGAAGCAAGCTTGCCTTGTTGCTAGTCAGACGTAGAACACTGTACCTTCAGTTACAGCTCTTTAAGATCTGCGCTACCTACAAGTCACAATTCCAGTGCCCTTTAGTCTGCTCATCTATACAGCCTTCTGTCTTGACCTCTGATTCTAATAGTTGATGTATTTCCCCCAGGGTACCTGGCATCCTGCCATGACCAGCACGCTTGATTTATCCATTCTGGAAAGGCTACATTGCTTTACTTCTGATAGAATCACTTCCCTTTAAATGTTGCTCTATAATGTAGAATACTGGAATCTTATTTGCAGTGATGACTAACATCTAAAGAGCACAGCATTTTAGATTAGAAAGCACTTTCACATCCATCCTCATGAAAACCTTGTAAGAGAGAGATGATTCTACACGACATTGAGGAAACTGAGACTGAAAAAGGCTAAGTGAACTTTCCAGTATCATACTAGTATATCCAAGCTGAAACTTAAAATCAGGTCTTCTAACTCCAGCACCAATAAGTTTATCATTTGCCACATTGATCAAAACATGCACTGATTTATTCATTCAATGAACATTTTACGAGTACCTAAATGCTACAAATACCTTAGCCCTCAAAAATGTTCATAGTCTATGTGATTAAAAATCTTCCAACAGTGCTTCCCTGGTGGCGCAGTGGTTGAGAGTCCGCCTGCCGATGCAGGGGACACGGGTTCGTGCTCCGGTCTGGGAAGATCCCACATGCCACGGAGCAGCGGGGCCGGTGAGCCATGGCCTTTGAGCCTGCGCATCCGGAGCCTGTGCTCCGCAACGGGAGAGGCCACAACAGTGAGAGGTCTGCATACGGCCAAAAAAAAAAAAAAAAAAAAAAAATTCCAACAAACAAAAGCCCAAGGACCACATGGCTTCAAAGGCGAACTCTATCAAACATTTAGAGAAGAGCTAGCACCTATCCTTCTCAAACTCTTCCAAAATATAGCAGAGGGAGGAACACTCCCAAACTCATTCTACGAGGCCACCATCACCCTGATACCAAAACCAGGCAAAGATGTCACAAAGAAAGAAAACTACAGGCCAATATCACTGATGAACATAGATGCAAAAATCCTCAACAAAATACTAGCAAATAGAAACCAACAGCACATTAAACGGATCATACACCATGATCAAGTGGGCTTTATCCCAGGAATGCAAGGATTCTTCAATGTACACAAATCAATCAATGTGATAAACCATATGAACAAATTAAAGGAGAAAACCCACATGATCATCTCAATATATGCAGAAAAGGCTTTTGACAAGATTCAACAGCCATTTATGATAAAAACTCTCCAGAATGTAGGCATAGAGGGAACTTACATCAACATAATAAAGGCCATATATGACAAACCCGCAGCCAACATCGTGCTCGATGGTGAAAAACTGAAACCATTTCCACTAAGATCAGGAACAAGACAAGGTTGTCCACTCTCACCACTATTATTCAACATAGTTTTGGAAGTTTCAGCCACAGCAATCAGAGAAGAAAAAGAAATAAAAGGAATTCAAATCGGAAAAGAAGAAGTAAAGCGGTCACTGTTTGCAGATGACATGATACATACATAGAGAATCCTAAAGATGCTACCAGAAAACTACTAGGACTAATCAATGAATTTGGTAAAGTAGCAGGATACAAAATTAATGCACAGAAATCTCTTGCATTCTTATACACTAATGATGAAAAATCTGAAAGAGAAATTAAGGAAACACTCCCATTTACCATGGCAACAAAAAGAATAAAATGCCTAGGAATAAACCTACCTAAGGAGACAAAAGACCTGTATGCAGAAAACTATAAGACACTGATGAAGGAATTAAAGATGATACAAACAGAGGGAGAGATGTACTATGTTCTTGGACTGGAAGAATGAACACTGGGAAAATGACTATACTACCCAAAGCCATCTACAGATTCAGTGCAATCCCTATCAAACTACCACTGGCATTTTTCACAGAACTAGAACAGAAAGTTTCACAATTTGTATGGAAACACAAAAGACCCCGAATAGCCAAAGCAATCTCGAGAAAAAAAAAAAACGGAGCTGGCGGAATCAGGCTCCCAGACTTCAGACTATACTACAAAGCTACAGTAATCAAGACAGTATGGTACTGGCACAAAAACAGAAATACAGATCAATGGAACAGGACAGAAAGCCCAGAGATAAACCCACGCACATATGGTCACCTTATTTTTGATAAAGGAGGCAAGAATATACAATGGAGAAAAGACAGCCTCTTCAATAAGTGGTGCTGGAAAAACTGGACCGCTACATGGAAAAGAATGAAATTAGAACACTCCCTAACACCATATACAAAAACAAACTCACAATGGATTAAAGACCTAAGTATAAGGCCAGACACTGTAAAACTCTTAGAGGAAAACATAGGCAGAACACTCTATGACACAAATCACAGCAAGATCCTTTTTGACCCACCTCCTAGTCAAATGGAAAAAAACCCAAAAATAAACAAATGGGACCTAATGAAACTTCAAAGCTTTTGCACAGCAAAGGAAACCATAAACCAGACGAAAAGACAACCCTCAGAATGGGAGAAAATATTTGCATTTGAAGCAACTGACAAAGGATTAATCTCCAAAATTTACAAGCAGCTCATGCAGCTCAATATCAAAAAAAACAAACAACCCAATCCAAAAGTGGGCAGAAGACCTAAATAGACATTTCTCCAAAGAAGATATACAGATTGCCAACAAACACATGAAAGGATGTTCAACATCACTAATCATTAGAGAAATGCAAATTAAAACTACAATGAGGTATCGCCTCACACCTGTCAGAATGGCCATCCTCAAAAAATCTACAAACAATAAATGCTGGAGAGGGTGTGGAGAAAAGGGAACCCTCTTGCACTATTGGTGGGAATGTAAATTGATACAGCCACTGTGGAGAATAGTATGGAGGTTCGTTAAAAAACTAAAGATAGACCTACCATACGACCCAGCAATCCCACTACTGGGCATATACCCTGAGAAAACCATAAATCAAAAAGAGTCATGTACCACAATGTTCACTGCAGTGCTATTTACAATAGCCAGGACATGTAAGCCACCTAAGTGTCCATCGACAGATGAATGGATAAAGAAGATGTGGTACATGTATACAATGGAGTATTATCAGCCATAATGAGAAATGAAATTGAGTATTTGTAGTGAGGTGGATGGACCTAGAGTCTGTCATACAGAGTGAAGTAAGTCAGAAAGAGAAAAACAAATACCGTATGCTAACACATATATATGGAATCTAAAAAAAAAAAAAATGATTCTGAAGAACCTAGGGGCAGGACAGGAATAAATACACAGATGTAGAGAATGGACTTGAGGACATGGGAAGGGGGAAGGGTAAGCTGGGACGTAGTGAGAGAGTGGCATGACATATATACACCACCAAATGTAAAACAGCTAGTGGGAAGCAGCCGCATAGCACAGGGAGATCAGCTCGGTGCTTTGTGACCAACTAGAGGGGTGAGACAGGGAGGGTGGGAGGGAGACGCAAGAAGGAGGCGATATGGGGATATATGTATATGTATAGCTGATTCAATTTGTTATACAGCAGAAACTAACACGCCATTGTAAAGCAATTATACTCCAATAAAGATGTTAAAAAAAAAAAAAAGATGTTCACAGTCTAGGTGGCATACAGTCCTGTAAACAACACAGGACCAATGTCTTACTCTTCCCGGAATTATCAACTCCTGACATAGTATCTGGCACAGAGCATATATATTCAATGAATGAATGGTATATGAATGAATATATTAAAAATTAAATTACTTTTTAAGCAAATGCTAACACAATGAGAAATTACTCTATAAAGCACAAAGTGCTGAATAAATTTTAAGCATTATCACTGTATTCAATTTTAGGTGGAATTTTAATTTCAATTAGAATGCCAGAGTGAGTTCTTAGATAATTGTAATAATGTCTTTTTTTTATCCTATTTAACATTATTTCCTTCAAAGTCAATATAACATCAGAAGAAAGACTGTTTTAAGTCCCTACTTCAAGCGTTCTTTAATCCTCTGACCTGATTGCCATCACTTCTGCAAATTCACCCACACCCTGATTCTGTCACTGCCAAAATTCCCGTATGGAAGGGGAGGAGCCCTCTCAGAGGACCTGGCACAAATCCCCCTAATAGCACTTATCACACTTTATTGTAATATCTGTTGACATGTCTTTTTCCCCCTCAAATCAATGCCACTTGATAATTCACCTACTAAAGGTTTTCAAATCTCACAACAAAACTGTCAATTTTTTTAAGTAAAATATTCTCCTTTAATAATTAAACCCAAATTATGTTCCTTTATATTTAGAAAATATTTAACAACGCTTCTACTGTTTGGTTCATTTTCCTTAATACATGCCTTTTCACAAATGCCTTAAATCAACATGTAAAATCCTAAAATGAATATTCAAATTTTAAAACACACCTAAGCTAATTTGAGAGGACAGTTTTGAATTAGAAGGTCCTCTGCTTCCAGTTTATGGTAATAATGCCCAGGCTAATACATTTCATTATAAAAGGTCAGTTTATTCAGTTATTACTGAGTTATTAACTAAAAATACTGCTGTGTGGCTAAGAATTCCATGAGACACTTTCAAACACAAGTCATGAACCTGGTGCTATTTTTTATATAAGATAAATTTAAAGTAGCTTCTTTTAGTTTAAGAAAAATATGTAAAGATTGGGTAAAATCACTGTGTAATAACAGATGGTCATTGCTTCAAATTCATTTTTCTATGTGTTAAATTTGCTTATCATTTTATGTGATATTTGTGTACATGTTCAGAGACTGCAAATTTTATTAGTATCTGATCATTACCAGTTCCTCAGAGAAAGAGAAGTGCAGTATTTTGGAAGCTCAGATTCTGAAATAGTTGGAATAATTCCTGTAGTGATCTGTTACTGAGACCCTTGGAAGGCCAAGATTTTTTGGCTTTACATAGTTATGTCACAAGCAGATGTGTAGCGTTTATGCTGTATACCAGCACCACCAGACACTGGATTTACTTCAGACTTATGAGAGGGACAAGACCAGAAACAATATTTGACTCTGAGAATTAAGCTAAGTAAGAGTAGGTAGTTAATCTTAAGTAAAACTGGGAACAAAATATTATATAAATGGGATAGTAGGTACATTCACTCTTTAATTATGTACTATCTATGTGCTGTTTCTTCATACAACTTCTAAAGCTCATCCCTTCAATTTATTATTCCCCCCCCAATTTTTTTTTCGAAAAAGAATTCCAGGGCATGATCGTCAGAAAGTTAATTTTAAGAGTAAAAACAATCGTAGAAGTAAAGCGTTCACAAACAAGTTAAAGGCAAAAATGTAGAGAAGAAATATTAGGTCAAAAGAACTCCAGCCACATTGGTGTAGCTTAGTGACAGCGGTTACTCCCGGTAGCCGACTGTCAAAGGCAGAGTTGCTGGAAAATGATTGACACATTTCATCAGAGCTTCTACTCAGCTACTTCTGCCAACTGTCTATGGTAAATGACTTAATCTTTGCTAAACTTTCACGCAGGAAACGCGGAGTAGTTGAAATTCACCCACATATAGACCTGAAGCTCTAATGAGATCATTTGACATTCTGATTGATACAAAATCTACATTGTGTTTTGAGTTGCCTGCCACCATTAATATGGTGGATCCCAGTTTGAAAAGTTCAAAAGTGATAGTTATTTTACAATACATTCCAGCTGTAACTGAGAACAAAGAAATGTGGATGTGAATGAGTTAATTGCCACTTACTTGTTACAAGGTAAATTTTTAAATCACATTTCATACTTTTTATATTTTTTCCTTAGGGAAAGTAATTGGTTAGGAGGACAGAGGGACATAAATATTTTATGTAATCTCCTGAAAATAGTCATGTGGATTCTTTCATGAATATGTGTTTATATGCCTTAGGTTGAGGGAATTTATGCAAAAATGTTGAAATGCAACATAATACCAATTGCAACATCTATCTGCCTACGTCTTCCACCCTTAGACACCCATAACTTTCTGACTTAGATTTCGGATTGGTTTGTATGTTACGGTAAACCCACACTTCCTAAAAGTGTTAGTGGGGCTGTGACTTTTTCTGCTTAATGCTGATCTTTTCTACAAGCCTATGGAGCCTTTGTGAGCGGGAGTAGAAATCAAAATGAATTCTGGGTGCCTTCACTCTACTGTACTGCTAAGTCAGGTAAATCCTATTATAACATTTACATATGAGGTGGGAAGAAAGGTCTGGCATCTGCATTCGTGTGCCTTCCTCCATTCTCACACTGCTTGAAAAAGATAAATTGCTATTACCAGGAGAATTAAGAGGAAAAATGTTTGGCTTGTGTCATCCAAAGCTACTTTACCAGGGGAAATCGGCCTCAACTTGTTAGTCACCCGACACACGAAGGCTCTGTGATGAAAGGCAACGACCTCCAAAATGCATTCTGCCCATCACTGTTTTCCCTTTGTTTTCCCTTCTGCCTCTTAAGAAGAGGTCAGACCATCTGATTCTGATTATTTACAATTAACTGTGCACATTGGGTTTCTCGCTCTCTCTCTCTGTCTCTCTGTCACTGTCTCTCTGTCTCTCTCCCTCCCTTCCGTTCTCATTGTTTTAAGAACTGATTTTCTTTTAACTAGGAAATTTTTATCTTGCCAGCAATCAAATACAGACATACACAGGTTTCCGTAGAAACTCTTAATACGTACAATTTGAATTGCTTCTAAATTTGGCAAAATGCCTTGCCTTCTCCGAATTCATAAGACAGATGAGACACAAAAGTGAGATAAATGATGCCGTCCTGCTATTTCAAATGCCATATTGATATAGTCATTATTTGTGCCAATAAGGCTCACTGTCATCTAATTTTAACCTGTTTCTGTGTTAATTATGCTTAATTTTTGTCTTTTCTGTCTTTTGACACCTTATGTCCTTCATTTACTAAAATCAAAGTCTGTGAATAACTAAATCTTTCAATTTTCAGAGTGCCTATTAGGTGTGAAACACTATCTTGGGTGAGGGTTAGGGAGTATAAAAATATGAACCAGATACACCTGACACATAATACAGGCTTAATAAAATGTGTGAAGAATGAGAAGGAGGAAGAAAAGGACAGCAGGAGAGAGGGAGGGAGGAAAGATAAAAGTGTCTAATAATTCATTCTATGCAAGAAAATGGATACTCTATCCCACCATTCTGCTGTAATTTCTTCACAGGGGATATAATTGCCTGCTATTATCTTGATTACTTACATGTATATTGTCTTTCTCTTTAGCCAAAATATAAGTACCATGAAAGGAGCGAAGTTATTGGTCTGGCTCACAAATGTGAAAAAGTGTTTTTGCCGAACACCTAGGAAATGCCAAAGAAATGTGAAATTAAAGAAAAATGAATGAACCCCCTGACCTTAGAAGGGCAAGAACACTTTTCCACTTTCCATATTCACCCCCCAATGAACAGCCTTCCTTCTAGAATCTTTACTCCCACACAATAAGAAATCCTACTCTGCGTGTACCTTGCCCATCCAGTAATCAATTGCTGTGGGTAAAAAAAATTAGAAGCTGAATTTGTCCCCATGGAGTGAACACTTTTCTAATGAAGTCTAGGTTGGAAAATGATTGCTTTTGATTGATCTCCCCAGCTGGTTAGAGATATGATCCCTATACCTGCCTTTCAGTCCTGCCTCTCCACCTGCCCTTTCCTCCATTTCATGTTTATTTGGGTTTTTCTTTTTATCTAATTCTTCTCCATTTAGCCTCTAAAATGTCTCCTACCTCTTCCTGACTCAGGAATTCTTAGAACTATTTTCTTGGAGTCTTACCTCCCCGATTTCCCACTTGGTTGTATGCCGTTTTTTTCATACTCATTTGATTTACCACAACCAGTAATCTATGTCCTCCTGGGAAAATTGTGGTAGCCTCAGAACACACTGCTAAAATAACAGAAAGTTCATAGTTGATTATTTGTACTTAATTATAGTTCAGATACTCATGAAAAATTCTTCACCCCTCTTTGCAATTAGGTGTAGTGATTAGGAAACCCTGTGTATCACTCTCCAGTTCTCCTTTAAAAGCCCACCTTTATTGGACGGTGGTGTAATACGCTCTGAATTTCACATTGCATAGGTAGATTAAAAAGAGGCAGCAACGGGCTTCCCTGGCGGTCCAGTGGTTAAGACTCTGAACTTCCACTACAGGGGCCACAGGTTCAATCCCTGGTCGGGGAACTAGGATCCTGCATGCCATGTGGTGCTGCTAAGAAAAAAAAAAAGGAGGCAGCTTCCCCTTAAGAGATCTGGATGAGTAGGGTTTTTTGAAAAAAAAAGGCAGATAAAGAAATTAGGACCACACCACTTGTTGCCCCACATGAGTCTGGGGTCTGCTAGTGCTGAGTCAATAAACAGCTCCAAACCAAACTTGACCTAGCGCCATCAGCAGTGTTTCTGACTCTGCAGATTCATTCATTTCAGCCTCCTTTATGGTCCTAGGGTGAAAAATGACTATTATTATTATGACTTATTTTTTCACTTAAATAAGATCCTATACCTTCCTGAAAGCTGTCCTTTTGTCAAAATATTGCTGGATAGTGGGAAGCAGCCGCATAGCACAGGGAGATCAGCTCGGTGCTTTGTGACCGCCTGGAGGGGTGCGATAGGGAGGGTGGGAGGGAGGGAGACGCAAGAGGGAAGAGATATGGGAACATATGTATATGTATAACTGATTCACTTTGTTATAAAGCAGAAACTAACACACCATTGTAAAGCAATTATACTCCAATAAAGATGTAAAAATATATATATATATTGCTGGAGGGTGGGCCCCTCCTAAGAAATGTGAAACTTGTGTGATTCACGCATCCTTGCGATATGCAAGCACCTGTGAACTCTGACAGGTTATAATTACCGCAGGCAGAGTCGGCCGTCAGTTACTACTATGATTTTTAGGGGTAAAACACTTCGAGCCTGAGATTTCTTCCTGGGTGGCTTCTAGGAGATAGCTGAAATTCCCCTATTAGACAATTATATGTTTAGGTCAGTGATTCTAAAGAGGGCGGGTACAGGGAGACGTGGAGGAAATGAAGATGCAGGGGAAGATGAGATTATTCAAGTGGTTTGGAAAACATATCTAATACTTCATTGCTTGGCTATACAATTACTGGAACTAAAGCTCTTGGTTTTGTCTTTCTTGGCTTAGAAAATAAAGGAGAAACGCACTGAAAGAGTCCTGAGTTTTGCAATGTTTAATAACAGTGTGGGTGGACATTGACCTTCTCCATGTTCCTTAGAGTAAATGGAAAGATCTTAGAAATTAGTTTATCGGCTGACTTTCTTCAACTGGATCAGTCTAGTAGAGCTTTATGAAGATGTTGGAAAGTGGCAGAGCAAGACCAGATTTGCTCGTGCCTAGAACCTTCCTCCAATCTCTCTTTGGTCCCACTGAGTCCCGTGGTGCCTTCCAGGGCCTTGGCAAACAGTGGAGCAGGTCATGCTCTGCATACTTCTAGAGACTGTCATTCACATGGACTGCAGTACATGGTGACCCCGAATCCTACTTCTTTCTACTGCCCCTCACCTCCTTTTTCCTCTCCTCCCTCCTTTCTCTGGTAAGATTCCATGATTCATTATTATAATCCCTCCCTGGCTAACAGCCTCCACTTTCCTGCCCTCTCTCCCTTTCCCTTGGGCTCACCTGGTTGTGCCCGTTACTGTTATTGCCTTTCCGTCCAAACCCACCCTTGGCTGCCCTGCTCTATGATGTGGGAGCTGGGTTCTGCAGACTTCATTTCTTCTTTACCTGCTGCTCCAAGACAGGCCCTGCCAATAGAGGGCCCTGGAGGGAGCCTGCGAGCCTGGAGGAGGAAGAAGGCACTTCTGGTGTCGTGTTTACTTCATGACACAAGCGGACTGGCTCGTGGACATCCCAGCAGCACCCAGCATAGTGGCACTGTTCACTGGTCAGCATCACTCTTCAGCACACAGCTCCCACAGCAGCCATGCTCTCTCCTCAGAGACCTGAACCTCAGTCCTGTGTGGCCCTCCTCCAGGTTTCCAGATTCCTTCTGTGTTCACGTTTCCTTCAGCCTGAGACCTGGAAGCCACTCTCTGCAGTGGCGACCTCTGCGTACCTTAGAGTTATCCTTACCCCTTTAACAGTTAGCCCTGGTTCGCCTAGGTATTGCTTGTATTAAATGTTCCCTGTTCCAGTTCCTGACGTGGTTCTTGTCTTCTGACTGTAGCCTGACTGACAGACCCTGCAAAATCCCAGTGCTGGTTAAACCAACTCTGTCTCCTCTGCACCTACAGCCTCAAAGTTGAACAAGGCTGAAGAAAAGCCCTTAGTTCTTCTATCTCACTCTAAACGCATAATCGTGGAGGTCAAGCAACAATTCTACATTTGCTGACTGTATTCACGCCCCTCCCCGCATCTTCTAGAAGACTCTTTCACACCTTCTCATCTCTCCTCAACCCTCCATACCTTTCTCCTGGTCCTTGCTCATAGCCGATGACCCTGCCTCCTGTGTTGCTCAAAATGTTGAAGCCATCAGAAAAGAGTGCCCACATTCTTCTGCTGTCAATGTCTATTGACTGACTTGCATCAGTACCCATTTACCCTACCTTTTCCTGGTACAGTGAACGAACTGTCTGTGTTCCTATTTAAGACCAAGGTCCACACTTGAACACAGATCTCACCTCCTAGGGCCACTCAACAATTCTCCCTCCCTCTTACAGATCATGACATTTTTTTCTTTCTCTACTAGATTGTTCCTATCAACGTAAAACCTGTTTTAGGATCTCTCATCTTAAAGGACCCCTCTCATGTTCCCACAGTCACCCTCAAGTAACTACTCCATTTCACTATTCCTTTTTATATTCCAATTCTTCTAAAATGTGTCCATGTTTGGTCTTTACTTCCCCTTTTCCCATTCTCTCTTCAGCTCACTCCGATCCAATGAAACAGCCATATCAGGGTCACCAGGGTTTTCCCAATTGCCAATCATTGTCAATTCCAACTTCACTGAAACATCAGCAACATCTGACATGTCTGCCACTTCTTCCCTTTGTTATAATAGAGGATGTTACCCTTGTATCAACCTGCTAGGGCTACCATCACAGAATACCACACACTGGGTGGCTTAAATCACAGAAATACATTTTCTTACGGTTCTATATGCTAGAGGTCCAAGATCAAGGTGGCATCAGGGCTGACTTCTGGTGAGGCCTCTCTTTTCAGTTTGTTGATGGCTGTCTTCTTGCTGTTTCCTCATATAGCCTTTCCCCTGTGCCCCTGTCGGAGGAGAGAGAGAGATCTGGTGTCTTTTCCCCTTCTCACAAGAACACTAGTCCTTAGCACCCCAATATTATGACCTCATTCAATCTTAACTACCTCCTTGAAGGCCTTATCTCCAAACACATTCACACTGGGGGTTAGGGCTTCAGCATATGGATTTGGGGGGATACCACTCAGTCCATAACAACTTTAAAATTATAGTCTGTTTTCCACCTAGTCTTAATGATTCTTTTTAGGATGGCAGTCAGATTAACTCATTCTTTAACCTGAAACTCTCCAATGGCTTCTCATCTCACTCCATAAAAGCCAAAACCTTACACTGCCCTCCCCTGATTGATCCCACCCTACCCCCGCCATCCCCTCTGGCCTCACCTTCTCCCATTATGCCCCTTGCTCCCTCCACTCCAGCTACAAGGAACCCCCTGTTATTCTTCATACACGCTCTCATCTCTGTATTTTCTGCTATTCCATAAACTTCATCTCATTTTACCCCAATATCCACACTGCTGGCTCCTTCACTTCCGTAAACTCTCTTTGGTCAAATACTATTTTATTAAGGAAACTTTCCACTACTGCCCTACAGAAAATAGCAATTCACTACTCTCAGCTCTCCCTCTACCCCTTCCCCATTTTATTTATATTTCTTCAGGTATTGTTTCTCTCTTCCCACTAAAATATAGTCTTTATAAGAGAAGAACTTTTGTTTTGTTTACTGCGGTATCCTCAACACCTAAAACAGACCTGACACATAGTGGGTTTGAAATTTAGACACATGAAATGTTGTTTGAATGTAGACAAATACCCAAGTGGGAATCCTATAAAAGATGGTTTGAGAGACGCAAGGAAGTCAATAGGCAGAGGGAAGTTTATGGCTTGGATGACTGGGTTGATGATGATGATATGATAAACTGAGACAGGGAACACAGTCAGTAGAACAAGACTAGAGATAATGAGTTCAATACTAAATATAATGGGTTTGAGATGCCAGTAAGAATTGAATTATAGTTTGGGTCTAGGAAATGAATCTCATCTGGTGAAAGATGTGAGTAGTATCTACCAACATATGACTGCTTTTGAAGTGGATGATCTCCTTTAGATAAAGTGTATCACACAAGACCAGGAAAAGGCCTTAAGAAACTTCAACTGTTGACTGATACTGGTACCAGATTAATGGTGTTCCTTGTGTCTGAAAATATCTTTATGGTAGTATCACATTTATCTCAGACCCAACTCTGACTCTGAAACCTGGATAACTCTCCCCAGTAAACAACATCCCAGTAAGCTGATACCAGGCCCTCAACTTTCATGCTTTTTTTTTTAAACAAAAAAGAAAAGTGTATGACAAGAAATGACAGCGTTTCATATGTTCACTTCTTTCGAGATCAGCAGCCTATTTCTTAGAGGTGAAATTTCTATTTTCCAAGGGGCTGGCAAGAAAAGGTGACTGTCTTGCAGTGGCTTCATGAGGCATGGGACACTGGGTCTTTCGACGAAAAGCTTACTGTGCTAATTCCTATTCCAATTAAATCTGTGTCACTCTTCGGAGAGAGCTGGGCTTTGCGATCTCATCAGTAAGCATGCAGAACCATGTACTGGACTTTGTGGTCTTTTGGCCATGAAGCAGCCACCACCTCTTTGGGGGTATCAACACATCCTCCATTTCCTTTGCTTAACCTCCTTTCTCCACTCTCCTAATACAAAATTCTGCCATAGTTGACACCACCACCCTACCCCAGCAATGGGTACGTGACTCAGACTGCACGAGAAGAAAATTCCATCCTCCTGGCCACAGTGACTCATTTGGGGGTGAGCTTATGACCTCGGGGCTGATGGGAGTCAGTTCCAGCTTGCATCTGGACTATCTAGTGAATGGAGTTCTATTTCTCCATGAGATGTGAACTTGAAGGATGCTGGGTTGGAGCTCCAAGTTTCCCGCTTGCTTCCACACAGAACTGGGAATGAAGCCACTAAAGAAGGCAGAATGAAGAGATGATGGCTGAATTGGTTCTGGTGGCATCATTTTAGCCCCTGGATCGAGGCAATCTGAAGTTAGATCTGGCCTGACATATTGCCATTCCCAAGCCAATACAGTCTTCTTTTGTTTCTGCTTAAGCCAATTTGAATTAGGTTTTCTGTCATTTGTAAATCAAAGAGTCTAATACAGAGAAGACGGTGGGAGTTCAGACACCTGTAAGAAGAAAATTCCAGACCACAGTCTGCAAATAATCTGTGGGGAGACAAAACCCCCACATCATTCCCACAGCCAGGTCTGTATCAGGGTTACCCATGAACTCTGAATCTACATTTCAGTTTCTTTAGGGTTAAGTTGATGAAGTAAGTCCATTTCAGGTGCAATTGGCACTTTTGACTCTGTCCCCATCTACTAGAGGCAAGATTTGTTCTGCTCTCACAAACCCAGGGAGTACAAGATCAGGATTTCCTTAGAGACAGCAAGACAAGTTGAATCAGGTTGCCAGCTCTGTTCTGCTCCTTAGAATAAGTTAGAGCTATAAGCAATGCCACTGCAATTCCAAGACCTAGGTTTACTTAAGTGAACCTAATAAACTTGTCCCCAGGTTTCCTGCTCTCCAGCTTGGGGGTTTGATTAGCATCATAATCAATTTATCAATGATCTGGGCCCAAAGGGATTTTGATCTCAATATTTTTCTCCTCCAGCCTCCTCCCATTCAGGCAGAAAATTAACAAAATGTGTTGATTAAATAAGTTTTAAAAGTAAATCTAGGGCTTCCCTGGTGGCGCAGTGGTTGAGAGCCTGCCTGCCGATGCAGGGGACGCAGGTTCGTGCCCTGGTCCGGGAAGATCCCACATGCCGCGGAGCGGCTGGGCCCGTGAGCCATGGCCGCTGAGCCTGTGCATCCGGAGCCTGTGCTCCGCAACGGGAGAGGCCACAACAGTGAGAGGCTCGCGTACTGGAAAAAAAAAAAAAATTAAAAAAAAATCTATTTTCTTTTTACAGTGATCAATTAACAGCAGATCAAGTAAAATTTTACTATATCCACATGGCAAACTACTGGAAGAGGTAATTTTTTTTTTTTGGTTTATTTGTTTGTTTTTGTTTGCTTCCCCCCCCCCCCCCAAGGGAATAGGAGCTGGCGCTGCCTACATAAACCTTGTTCTTTTCATCCTCTGACAAGGATTCCCAAAGGAAGATCCTGGGAGATACTATCTATCCCAGCAGGAAAACAAACAGAATCCCATCCTGCTTTTGAAGTTTTTCACTCTTAAAATATTGCTCTTGTGATGATAAGCCCTTTTGAGATTGACTTGTTTTTTATGGACATTCTGATAGTGTTCAAATCAGAAGCAAAGCAAAGTCACCTTTGGATTTCTTTTTTTGCCAAGTATACTTTACTGAAAACTGAACACCTCATTAGCATGGAAAAAAGAGATCAACCAAGTAGTCTGGCATTTAGCTCCAAAATTGGGTGCTCCTGGGTAGAGTCTGACGGTCTCCATAACCCAGGCTCCAAACTTTAGTGTGCCATTAAACCCGGTCCCAAGCATTGTCTTAACGCACTGGCAGTGCTTTTTCCTCCACTCCTGTTGTCTAGAAAAATGCACATTATAACTCAGCCTGCTGAGAAGATGTTCATTTTATCTCTGAACCCTCATGACCATTTTGAAATTAAGAGACAATGTTTTGAGGGGAAGTGGTAGAGAAGGAAATTCTTGTTGCTATTGGAATATGAGTGAGATATTCCTAGCCTTCCTCTAGCAACAGGCATTCAGCAGAGTCAAACTAGCATTCTTAGGGCTTCCCTGGTGGCGCAGTGGTTGAGAATCTGTCTGCCAATGCAGGGGACACGGGTTTGAGCCCTGGTCTGGGAGGATCCCATATGCCGCGGAGCAACTAGGCCCGTGAGCCACAATTACTGAGCCTGCGCGTCTGGAGCCTGTGCTCCGCAACAAGAGAGGCCGCGATAGTGAGAGGCCCGCGCACCGCGATGAAGAGTGGCCCCCGCTTGCCACAACTAGAGAAAGCCCACGCACAGAAACGAAGACGCAACACAGCAAAAATAAATAAATTAATTAATTAATAAATTAATTAAAAAAAAACTAGCATTCTTAGACACGCAACAAATAATTGTTGGAGGCCCATAATGGTATCGACATTTGTTAGCCCTCATCCTCTAGGAAGAATGTCTAGCCAGTATATTGACAAATATTATTTATCACTATAAAGCCCATCCACGTCAAGCCTGAGAGAAGTTTGCTTTGTCTTATTCCCATATAGCCCAGTTACAATATTTTTATGTAAGTTGTGAATGCCAGTGGCATTGGATCTGAGCAGTCAATTCACAGAAGAAAAATTGAACAGCCAAAAAAAAATTAAAACCCATATGAAAAAATGTTCAGCCTCATAACTAATTTAAAACATCCAACTTTAAACATCAATGACATATAACCCAATTTAGCCTTCACAGGGGAAAGCCTAAATCCTTCCTAATGCCTTTGGAATTCTTCAGAATCACTTATAATTCCTTTCACGTCTTATTTCACTTTGGCTGAATGAGTTGCGCACGTGGATGGAGCATCTTGTTATTTCATAATGCTGTCCTTTTTTTGTAAACAATGTGCCACAAACATAGACCATATCCCCTTTCCTTAATTTTCATACAAAGAACAGATTTACCAAAGGCTTATGGTGACAGAAAGGTTATGAGTCGGATTTCTCTAAGCCCTACTTATTTTAAGGGCTGCCCCGCCTCCTCTGTTTTCTGAATACCTGTCCCGGGACTCAGCCCCGCCCATGCCCCCACCTCTGCCCTGAATCTCCTACCTACACATCAAAACTCAACATCCCTCATTTTCTTCCTGCAGTTTTTCACCCACTACTTGGCTCAGGCATTCTGAGACACTGATATTTTCCCCTGAATGATAAATCTCTCTTCTGTGTCCCACCCTCTGCACAGAAAAACTGAACCGACAAGACTTTGAAAGTTCCTGCCTTGACCTTCTGTCCAGTCCACAAGATTCTCTGAAAAGAATGGAATGGTTGAGATATTTGTTTTCTCATTTTTTTGAATTATGCCACCTCCTTTGAAAAGCAGAAACGGCTGCAATAAGTCTGGGCTTTAAGTATACATTTTAAAATTTTTTTATTAAATAATTAAGCTCTTCACAATAATACTACTCAACGCCAGTGAGGGTATAGTGAGATAGTCACAGTCACACATGACTACCAGGAATGCAGACTGGTAAAAATTTGCTGGAGAGCAATATAAAAAAAGAGCATTAAAATCAAGACATTCTAAAGAATTCATACTTCTGAGCCTAGTAATTCGATGTCCATAAATTTATGCTAGAAATAGCGATTTATGAATTGCTTTTTATGTATAAGGTGTTCCTTACAGTATTGTTTATAACAAGAAATTTAAAAGTCTGATGATAAGAGAATAATTGAATAAATGATAGTATATTCATACAAAATGCAGCCATTAAAAATTGGGTTTTTTTTGAGGAAATTGTAAGGCATGGGAAATGTGTTATTCCTGTTACCGGACTTAAGTTCTCTAAAAACATGATTAACTGATGATTAATTCATATTTGTAACTCCCAAATTTCAACACAGTGCTTGCCATGTGATATGTGCACAAAAAATACATACATATATTTGGTGAATGGTGAATAAATGAATGAAGGAACGAGTGAATTTTCGCTTGTTGAAATTCCCTTTCTCTTGCTTTATAGTTCTACGTGATCTCTACCCTTTTGGAATATACAATTAAGACGCGAAGACAGGATAAAGACACGTAACAAGAGTGAACAAAAGAAGACCCTTTACAAGGCTTCACTGACTTCCTGTTTCCAGTCCCTCTAGTAAGGAGCTTGGAAGTCACCACTCCATCCTAACAAAAGGTAAAAAGCTACACAACCTGAAAAATCAACAACTCCTCTTGGATCCATTAGAGAGGACAGAGGGCAAACCACTGCCCCCATGACTGGAAAGACAGATAGGTGAATACAGGGACTCATGGATTGCCAGAGCAGAAATACATAAATGGAAACCTCTGTGGGAACCAATGGCAGGTAGAAAAACGTGAACTATAACTGATGAATTGCTGGAGGGTCAGTGCAGACAACTATGAGAGTTATAATGAAGTACCACATCATGTTCACACTGTGGGGAGATGGAGGTGTGGGGGAAGAAATCTGAAACGTCCTGGCGAAAACTCATAAACCGATCTCCACTGCTGGAATAAACAGACCCAAGTATATTAGCTACCAACCCTTCAAGAGGTATATAGTATTCATGATCAAAGGTTCGCACACTGTCCCGGAAATTGCAGTAAACCTCTCCCACCCATACACCTACTCTCTCCAACAGTTTGAGAAGACGAACGTAGCTAAGTAATTGATGAAGAATTTGGATTTACACCTGCTAACCGACTCAAACTCTTTTTTGTTCAGCTGTTAGTCTTGACACCAAGTTTCCAACAAAGCACAGGTCTTATAAAATTACCTGGTTAAAGATCTTCCAAATTAATACATTCAGCAAAGAAAAAATTTCAGTAAAGGTGAGATTAAGACAAATGACAGAAATACTGTATATCTATTTATGTACTATAGCCCTTTGGAGGGTCATAAACTATAATGATATCCAATAATCTTTCCCCCATCCCACCCTGGCCAAACCAAGTTTTGTTCCTTTGGGGGCAATATTATCCCCATTGAGAATGAATGGTCTGCACTAAATCTGATGGGGAAAAAAGCTATTTAAAGTGCAATGCTCTTAAAATGCAGTGCCAGATGTGTAGAATTATCTTTGCATGTAAGATTCACAGCATATATAAAAGGCAGCACATTATTCTCTTAAGCATTTCATTCAATCAGTTTATTTTTTTTTCCAAAAGGTTCCTATTTCTTTGAAACTTGGAGGTGGGGTGGGGGTAGTGAGAAGTAAAATTTAGAAAGAAAAGAAAACTTTGACAATAGAAAAGCAGCAAATGATTGAATTAGAGATAAAATTCACTATCTGTTTGAGCACTCCTGACATGCCTTTGATAGATTGCTATTGGCAATTCTCTACATAGTGCCTTGCATTTCTCTCTTCGGCCCTCTCTCCCATTCTCTCTCAATCATTCATTCTGCATATAACATACACAGCCACGTATCTATATCACTGAGAAAGGATCAATCATTTTTTTCCCTATGCTGCTGAGACATACAATATTTATCACAGGTTATAGCAAAGAAGAAAAGAAAAATCTAAGAATATTCCCTTCAGCTGTATTTATGTTGTGGAACCAGAGCGTACCAGTCTTCCTCGTTTTGTTTAGTCGTCCGCTCAACCCAGAACAATCTGTAGTGCAACCAGGGTGATAAAGTTAGGTACCCACTGGCCGCTGGAAGGAAAAACAGACCTGCTTATTGGGGATCTTCCTCACCGTATTAAACACGACTCCCATTCGGCAAACTCCCTTCCATTTCTTTAAACCTCTCAATACCTTGTAAATCAAATATTTATCAACTGAGAACCTCTTTTCTAGCTGTCTGATGTTTCAGCTCTGACAAAGTTGGACACTAGCCAGTTGGTGAAGAGACCTGTTAAAGGAAATCAGCCACAAGAAAAAGAAAAACTCTATTTCATTTTTATTTCAAGGAGCAAACTGCCAACGACCTCCCCGCACTTTTTCTTTAAACTTGCGCTCGTAAGAATGCTTGCGTGGAAGGAACAGGCCTGGCTACTCATTTAGTCAACAAATATTTACTGGACAGTCATCAGGTCTTTGCATCCTTGCAATCCATGTTTAAAAGTTGCTGAATGGCTATTAAGGTGACATTGTAACCAACAGGCAACTCACAGGAGTACTGCCTAAGACGTAGTGGTTTACAAAGGTGAACAAGGATCGGTTGGACCAACCGTATGGCTACAGGAGGATAGAGGAGCTGTTTATAGAAAGCTTTCTGAAGGAGACAAGCCCTGAACTCTGACTTAAAACAGAAGAAGGAATCCATATGGTGAGTGGGCAGAGAGAGGCTACAAATCTACATGAAGGCACAACTGGCCTATTTCCAGGAAAAGGAATCGCTGCAACAAAGTTACCATGTAGATGGACCACATTTAAAATGTCAACCATTTTCAGAACTGTTCTATAAGCAGTTATATAGACTGCAGCCTAAAGTAACACCATCAATAATTACCTACGAAATATCTTCAGTTAAGAAACTTCAGTGTCATGAGTAATATTGCATTCACTGTAGTTACTGGCTTATCGATTTTTGGAAAGACATACTCAACACACTGAACACAAACTGGGTTACCCAAGCCCAAAGTGCATCCTGTATTTTGTTCTGAACTCTGATACACAACAGAATGACGAGTGGCAATTTTTAAACATATGCACCCTCAGGACCCACCACTGGAGTGTCTATTCCAATGGATCCAGGGGTATAGCAAGGCATCAGTGGTTTTCAGAAACTCTACAGATGACCCTAAATTGCACTACAATTGCAGACTATGGTTCAATGTAGTTTCTTATGGCAACAATTTCCAAAATCATTGGCTTCAACTTAGTACTTTAGCATGTCTACACACTGTTTCAAAAGTTGGGTCTTTAGCCTACCCTGCATTTTCCACTTTCGGAACCTACACTCCCTTTTGGGAGAAAAATCATGAACACTGCACTTTCCAGATGCTACAGCTAAGGATTTCTGCATAATCGTATCAGTCCCTTGCACTTAACACTAATGTAAGAACTCCTGCGTGGTGTAAGTATGCCACCATATTTGCAAAAGCCCAATAGCTGTCACATGACCAAGCATTTATGTAAACAGTATTGCTGGTTTATATCAGGGGTGTGTGTGTGTGTGTGTGTGTGTGTGTGTGTGTGTGTGTGTGTGTGTGTAACTAAAGAAGAGAAGAGAGAAGATAAAGTTCTGGTCCAGCTCTCATATCAAGTGCCTACACAGCATCAGGCACCTTGCTGGGCACTGGGCACCTTGCAATTCCTGGTGGTATCACCAACCTTGCTTTCATGAATCTTAAGAGTACAGCAGAAAAGGCAGAAAATAAATAAGTACACAACATATCATGACTCATATAGTAAGTACTGGGAAGAAAATCAAGGAGGTACAGTGACAGGGGAAGGAAGGAAAAAGCCTTCTCAGGAGTCAGAGAAGGTCTCTTTAAAGTGGTGACGTTTAACATTTAAGCTTTCAGCTAAGACCTGATGGGTAAGACGGTGTTACAGGTATATGAGAAAACCTGGGCCTGGAAAGAACTTAACCATCCTGGGCCATCTATGAAATGATGAAATCGAACTTCATGGTTTCAAATGATACTTACTGCTCTAAAATTCTATAAAGAACAGACTCAAGTAATTAGTGGGTAAACAGGGAAATGAAAAGCATTAAGCAAAGCATTTTACTCCAATCTGATAGACATGCTAAAGTTAGAGATGGAAAAGATCTGTCTAATTCCAAATCCACCAGTTGGCTTAATGACCCAGAAATGAGGTTACTCGCCTTTTCATATTAGTATAACCAGGAACCTCTACTCACAGGTCATCTATGTGGCATTTCTTGAAAACACTACTTTAAAAGGGAAAGCTTAATGGACAAAAATACATAAATGAATAATATAAAACAAAGACAGGAATCAATTATTCTCATTAGTCAAAAGGACAGAACAAGAACTAATGGCTTTTAAGCTGTAGTAGGGAAAACTTGGGTTAAATAGAGCAGAACCTCACAAATTCTCACTTCAATAATTTCCAAACCCTATAATTTCCAGTAAGAAAACTAGTAGTCTTGGCTACATTTCAATAAGCATTTAATAGCACAAAGGTAGATAAAGAGCTCTCACAAACTAGGTTCTATTACTCTTCAAAATATGCTGCAGGAATATCTGCGAGGTAGAGTCCCACATAATGGTACTAATAAAGTAAAAGTCCTTTGTAAAAAGTAATAAGTTAAATATAAATGTCGCTATGGCTGCCTCCTGTCTTTATAGAACTTTCTCTCTCAGTTGAGCTTTTATTCTCAAGATCAATATATCTTCGGGGGGTTTCCATATAAAAATGTGAATTAGAAATCAGACATCAAAGTATCTTCTTTCCACCAGGAAGAAGATTTGTTTCATAAAACTTTCTACTATATTTATTTTAAATTGATACATACATCACACAGAAAGATGAAAATGGTCCTCCAATGTCATCTTTTCTATATATTCAGAACACAAAGAAAAGCACTACTTCAAAATAAAACAAAAAACACTTAAGTAAATTATGTTATGTCTGTTTTAGCATTGAAGAGGCCAACCTTTCCTCTTTAGCTTAGAAAGTTAACGGTTAAGCTTGGGCATGGAGTGATGCAACACTGGATCGGTGGTTCCTAATAAAACCTCTACCACGTGCTGAGGAGCTGCAACCTTCCATGGACATATCAGCAATTTGTGATCCAAGAGCGGAATGTGTCTGGGTTAAAACTGAGGATATAAACTGTTGTGTGAAAGGCAATGTCTTATCAGATAAAATGCCTTATAGAGGGGACTATAATGAGCTGGAAATAAAAAAAGTAAAAGGTATAGCAAAATGGCCAAGTGGGTAATGCCAAATAAATGCTACTAGTAATATCAGCCAATGTTTACGGGGAAAGTACTATGTTTCAGGTGCTTCTGGAACTCTTTACTACTTCTTTTCATCTTCACAATAACCCTCAGGGGACGTATTGTTATTATTCTTATTTTCAAGACCAGGAAAAAGAGACTTGTTGAGATTAAGTAACTTTCCCAATTTCAACAGTAAGTGGTAGAACTGGTACTTGAACCCAGAAAGTCTCATTCCAACCCCTGTTCTCTGAATGTATACACTGCAATTCAAGCTATAAGCCCATAAGACGATTTGGGGGGGGGGGAAGAGTGTTAAACCAATCTATTTGGTTATTCCCAATTCAAAGACATCTTAAATCTCCTATATTAAACCCATGTCAGGAGGACTCAAATCATAGGGTTCCTTCCAAAATGAAAAGGGCATAAGCCTTCTTCCATGATGATCTGGCAACAAGGTGTATTGTCCTAAGGTAGAAGGCCCATTTGATACATAGTGGAAAAGGCCCACCCCTTTCAGTCCATGGGATTGTGGGAAATTTTTGGAAGACAGGTAGAAAAAGAAAGCAGATATCAGAGTCTTTTATTATTTTCTTCTCCTACCTTACCTTCCTCATGACTTTGTAGAATTAAAGGGGTTAGACGTAAAGAAAGCTGAAAGAGGCTGCTTTCCGCATTCTCCTTACCTACAAGAAGCAACAGTAATGTAATCTCAATGGTTCATCATGTTCAGGGAAAAGGAAAGCCAGAAGTCGGCTCCCCTGGCTGCCCCCAGTCCCTGATGATGGAGATGGGATTGAGAAATTGAACTGCAAATTAGAAATTAGTTCAGTCTTAACCAAGCAGAAGAGAATGGGGGATGGGTTACACCAGTATCACACTTCAGCCCTGGTACTATCAGAACAAGAATAGGAAAAGCTGTACTTGAGCACTCAGTTCCAGGAGCAGCTCAGAACAGCCATCCCTCGGCAGAGATCAGCAAGGTACAAAACACAGTGACTCATGGTCAGGTAAGCAATTACCCTCTTTCATGTACCTCAATGCCATGGTAAAGAAAAGATGGTTATGAAGGTTTGAATTGTGTTCCACCCAAAAGATACGTTGATGATATCACTTATATGTGGAATCTAACACAAATCAGCATATCAACGAAACAAAAACAGACTCACAGATACGAGAACAGACTTGTGGTTGCCAAGGGGGAATGGGATGGGGGAGGGATGGATTGGGAATTTGGGATTAGCAGGTGCAAACTATTATATACAGAATGGATAAACAAGAAGGTCCTGCTGTATAGCACAGGGAACTGTATTCAATATCCTGTGACAAACCATAATGGAAAAGATTATGAAAAAGAATATATATATATATATATATATATATATGTATAACTGAGTCGCTTTGCTGTATAGAAGAAATTAACACAACATTGTAAATCAACTATACTTCAGTAAAATTTTTTTAAAAAGATATGTTGAAATTCTAACCCCCAGTACTTCAGAGTGTGACTTCATTTGGAAATAAGGTTGTTTCAGGTGTAATTAGTTCAAACAAGGTCATACTGAAGTAGGGTGGTCTCCTAATCCATACGACCGATGTCCTTGTAAGCAGACGGCCATATGAACACAGAGATACACAGGGGGACACCACGTGAAGATGAAGGCTGAGACTGGAGTTATGCAGCTGCAAGTCAAGGAATGCCAACGATTGCTAGCGTACTACCACACGTCAGGAATGGGCAAGGAAGGAGGCCCCTAAAAGTTCTGGGCAGAGCACGGCCCTTGATTTCGGACTTCTGTCCTCCAGAACTGTGGACAATAAATGTCCGTGTCTTAAGCCACCCAGTTTTTGGTACGTTGCTGCAGCAGGCAACGAGGAAACTAATCTAATGGGCTTGGAGATGGAATTCCAAAAGACTGAGCATTTTATTTGAGCAATCTACAGAGAGGCTGATTTACATAAAGAGACTACTTAAACACTAGACTAAAAAATAGCTGGGGTTTTCTTCCCCCACTATCCAGTGGGTGGGAGCTTGTGAAGAAGGTCAGCTTAGTATTGAAAAATGAAGAATTTACATTTTCTTTGCGCATCTGACTATAGTGTGAGTATATTTGTGACCTCACATCATGTGATTACTGAAACTCTCAGAATTTTGCTTCCTAGATAAATAAGAAAACATGGTCAGGGCAGTAAATAGTCCTATGTGGTTGAATGGCAGCAAGTGAATGCATGAAAGCAAGGCACATTGTTTTCTCAGTTTTCCCAATTTGCTTATTTAAACAACTTTTTCTGTTTTAATCCCTTTAAGTGTGTTGCCAGAAATTCCAGTATTACGAAGGGTGTTGACACACAGGTTTATGAGAACCTCTGCTCCTTATTCTCTCCCTCAGACACACTGTCGACCAGACTCGCCTATTAAACACACACTGTAGGCTGGGCACTGCAGTTATCATGTCAAAAAGATATAATCTGTCTCCTCAAGAAATAGTCAAGTAAGTCATGGACTATAGGGAAGTGTGTTAATTATGTGGCAGGATATTATTTTTTTTAATAACTTTCTCAAATTGGAGTAAAATGCTGGAAGGATGAAGAGAGACAGTGAGACCTGTATGGTAAATCTACACAGAGCCACAAGAAATCAGGAAGATTTCTTACCTAGCAAGGCATGAGAGCAGCCGTGGCCAGAAGGGGCCATGTGGATGATGCAGTGGATTCTTTCTCTGGGAATTTCCTGAAAAAACACCAAAAACTAGGTGACTTAAAACAGCAGAAAAATATTCTCTCAACAGTTCTGGAGGCCAGAAGTGCAAAATCAATGGGTCAGGGACTTCCCTGTCAGTACAGTGGTTAAGACTTTGCCTTCCAATACAGCAGATGCAGGTTCGATCCCTGGTCGAGGAGCTAAGATCCCACCTGCCTCGTGGCCAAAAAACAAAAAAAACATAAAACAGAAGCAATATTGTAACAACTTTAATAAAAACTTCAAAAATGGTCCACATTTTAAAAGTCTTTTTTTTAAGCAATGTTGCAGGTATCTGCTTTCTTTACATATATATAAATTTATTTATTTTACTTATTTATTGTTGGCTGCATTGGGTCTTCATTTCTGCATGCAGGCTTTCTCTAGTTGTGGCGAGCGGGGGCTACTCTTAGTTGCAGTCCATGGGCTTCCCATTGCGGTGGCTTCTCTTGTTGCGGAGCATGGGTTCTAGGCATGCAGGCTTCAGTAGTTGTGGCACGTGGGCTCAGTAGTTGTGGCTCGTGGGCTCTAGAGTACAGGCTCAGTAGCTGTGGTGCATGGGCTTAGTTGCTCCGTGGCATGTGGGATCTTCCCAGACCAGGGCTCGAACCCATGTCCCCTGCATTGGCAGGTGGATTCTTAACCACTGTGCCACCAGGGAAGCCAAAAAATCTTTAAAAAAAAAAAAAATCAATGGGTCAGCAGGGCTGTGCTTCCTCTGAAGGCTCTAGGGAAGAGTCTGCTCCGTGTTCTCAGCTTGCTGTGGTGCTGGCATTCCTTAGCATCCATTGGCTTGTAGACACATCACTCCAATCTCTGCCTCCATCTTCACTTGGCCTTCTTCCTATGTCTCTTCTGTTTCTTCAAATCTCTCTCTCCTTATGAGGACATCAGTCATTGGACTTAGGGCCCATCTTAATCCACTATGACCTCATACTAACTTGATTACATCTGCAAAAATCCAATTTCCAAATAAGGTGGCATTTACAAGTACTAGGGATTAGAAGTTTAACATATCTCTTGGGGGACAGAAATCAATCCACACATGGGGTGATGGACATTTAGAAGATGCTGGCTTTTTACTTTTTCCTTATAAACAAAAGACATTTAATTCTTAAAGTTCTGGAGTCTGGGAGTCCACAACCAAGGTGCCAGCAGACTTGGTTTCTGGTGGAGGCAAGCCTTCTGCTTGTAGATGCCTGTCTTCTTGCTGTGTCCTCACATGGCAGAGGGAGAAGGTACTCCTCTGCTCTTCTTATAAGAGCACTAACCCCATCATGAGGGCCCCACCTTCATGACCTCATCTAACCCTAATTACCTCCCAAAGGCCCCATCCCTCAATCCCATCACACTGGGGGTTAGGGCTTCAACACATGAATCTGAGGGAAGACATATTCAGTCCATAACAAAGATCACATGTTCTGCCTCTCCAGACCCGCCCCTCTGTCCAAGCTTGAGCACAATGCAAGGGTCCTAAACCTCAGTCTCTATTCCAGAAAAAGAAGGCTAAATCTCCAATGGACTGACATTAAGTATCAATCACCTTGGGAGAAAACAGGGTCTTAATATATAAATTGAACTGTAGCCTCCTTATACATTTTGCTTTCCTAGGTAGTGGACTGAAATTCAGACACATGACAATACATTTGAGGAGATGTACAAAATATTTTTGAAGCACAAAGAAGAGCAGGGAAACCAGACTGAGGGGCTAGGAAGTGTTTCTCAGGAGCAGTGGCCTTAAGCTAAGCCCCTCAGGAAGAATAAAAATTAAACGCACAGCAATAAGAGATAAGAAAAATGCAAAGGCCTTCCTGGCAGAGAACCACGTGAGCTTAGGCACAGAGTCAAGTAAGAGTATTCAGGGCACTGGAATTCTTGCAGTATGACTTGACGTAAGAGTTGTATGAGGAAGAGAAGGAGATGGGGCTAGAGAGGTGGGCTGTGGCCAGGTCGCAGATGTCAGAAGGATGACTCCAGCAGGTACGTGAAAGAGAGTGTGAGAAAGGCACCACTGGAGATGGAGACCAGTTAGATTACTGCAATAAATCTCCCTAAAACAATGGAGACCTGAAGGAAGACAGTCGTGGAGGGATGGAAAAGAAATATATCTAATCATAAGGAGAAAGTTAATACAACCCCTGGTTTTCTCAGCTGGATGACCAAGAGCAGCAGCGTTCAGCATTTTGACTGTGATCCATGTTAGGAAGCATTTTACATTGAGACACTGTGTACACACATCCACACACCACACTTTCATTCACACTTATGAATAACTGAGACTAAAGTTTCACAAAACAATACTGAGCCTTACTATATGTAATGTACTCTGATATTTTCAATTCTGTTTCTGTTGTTAAATGCTGGTCACAGATGAATAAAGAAGATGTGATATGTGTGTGTGTGTGTGTGTGTGTGTACACACACACACACACACACACACACACACACACATGCAATGGAATATTACTCAGCCATAAAAAAGAATGAAACAATGCCATTTGCAGCAACATGGATGGACCTAGAGATTATCATACTAAGTGAAGTAAGTCAGACAGAGAAGGACAAATATCATATGATATCACTCATATGTGGAATCTAAAAAAAAATGATACAGATGAACTTACTTACAAAAGAGAAATAGAGTCACAGACATTGAAAACAAGCTTATGGTTACCAAAGGGGAAAAGAGGAGAGGGGATAAATTGGAAATTTGGGATTAGCAGATACACACTATTATATATAAAATAAACAACAAGGACCTACTATATAGCACAGAGAACTATATTCAATATCTTGTAACAACCTATAATGGAGAAGAATCTGACAAAGAATATATATATACATATATATATATATATAACTGAATCACTTTGTTGTATACCTGGATCACTGTAAATCAGCTATACTTCAATTTTAAAAAAACACACGTTTTACTGTTCCTACAGTATAAAAATAAATGAATAAAGAAATACTGGTCACAACCCATTAAATTAATTTCACAACACATTAATGTGTCACAATTTAGAATGTGTTTAGGAAATCACTTACTGAGGGGATGATAACACTGTCACAACAAAAGTAAACACAGGAGGAGAAGTTGCAGCAAAGGAGGGAAGATGAAGAATCAAGTTTTAGATACTTTGCTTTTGATGTGCTGGGACTAAAGCTTCTCTGGGCAGCTTTGGTGCAGACCATAGTCATCCCTCAGTTTCCACGGGGATTGGTTCCAGGACCCCTGGGGAATACCAAAATCCAAGGATGCTCAAGGCCCTTGTATGAAATGGTGTAGTATTTGCACATAACCTGTGCACATCCTCCAGTAAACTTCAAATAATCTCTAGCTTACTTATAATACCTAATACAATATAAATGCTATGTAAATTGTTGCCAGCTTGCAGCGAATTCAAGTTTTGCTTTGGGGAATTTTCTGGAATTTTTCTTTCAAATATTTTGGATCTGTGGCTGGATGAACCTATGGATATGGAACCCAAGGATCCAGAGGGCCAACTGTATACAGTTGCCTGAAGATCTGAACTTTGGCTCTAGAGATGACCTTCTAGGGAGGCCTATCTGAGGAGAAATCTGCTGAGTCCACAAGAGGCATCCCCACGGCTCTCACCTCCAGGCCCAGGTCCTGCTTTGCTGTGTGTCCCTGTTGCCCTGCAAAAAGAAGAAATCATTTTCCCTGATCCTGTATATGTTTAAGTAAACGTTGGACAAAGATCAAAGTCAATAGGTGTCTGAAAAAAAAATTGAAAATTGGGGCTTCCCTGGTGGCGCAGTGGTTGAGAGTCCGCCTGCTGATGCAGGGGACGCGGGTTCGTGCCCCGGTCCAGGAAGATCCCACATGGCGCGGAGCGGCTGGGCCCGTGAGCCATGGCCGCTGAGCCTGCGCGTCCGCAGCCTGTGCTCTGCAACGGGAGAGGCCACAACGGTGAGAGGCCCGCGTACCGCAAAAAAAAAAAAAAAAAAAAAGAAGGAAAAAATTGAAAATTAATAAATGAACCCAAGGAAGGAAAGGCACCCTCAGATTTTGAATTTCTGAAATTTCAAATGCATGTTGTTGACAGAGATGAACAAGGAGACAGAATTTTAAACCTCACAGCAATGCTTTTACTAGGTAGACGATGCACACGACCAAAGAATCAAGTATATAATCAGTTATTTCTGGAGTCTATTTCTGTTCAATTTATTAGTTAGTTTTATAAAACTCTGATAAACATAAAGGGGTACTCACTGAATATTCTGCAGCTTGAACTCTGCATACACACTGTCGACTCAAAAAAAAAAAGCACAACGTGAGAGTTGCGAGTTAAGTTTTATTTGGGGCAAAACGAGGACTGCAGTCCAGGAGACAGCATTTCAGATAGCTCCGAGAAACTGCTCCAAAGAGGTAGGGGGGAAGGTCAGTATACATGTGATTTTGGTGAAGGGGGAGTAACATGCAGTCGAGCACATATTCTTTTTGCAGAAGGTTTCTGTTAGTCACAAGTAACAGTCATCATCATATGAAGGATTTTAGTGTTTTTCTAGATATGAGGAAAAACAAGAATTGGGCTCATAAAATTGGCTCCTGAAAATATCTCTCTGAAGACCTGCTCTGCCAGTTTCTCCCAGAGCACAGAGTGCCTCATTTCAGCTCTGCACCCTGAACTCCTTTCAGGGGGTGTTGAAAATCAGCAGCTGCAGCAGCACATAACTAAATCCTTGTAGAGGTAGCTGGCGAGTGCCAATGGCAAGGGCCAATCTGTAGTTGACAACACGCACATACACATACAGACACATATGCTTCTCTTTTTCCCTCCTTTTAAGCATATTTTTCTCTCCCTCTCTCACTCTCCCATACTCTGGTCCCCTGACCCTCTCACACACATATCTCTCCCCAACCTCGAACTCTGACAGATTTCCTGTTTCGCTACCAGCCACCACGAACTGGACCACCCCTCTCAGAGTATAAGTTATGAAGAGGGCTAAAATGTCATCATCATGACTTAAACAAGCAGAAGTTTTCCATTTCTATTTCAGTTGGGTATCGTGTGTTTAGTGGTAGTTTTCTTGTACTGGTTTTCTTTTGCCATCGACACCACAAGAAGTTGGCGTTCCCTCCATAGTCCTACCCTAGATTCCATTTCTTAACTTTATGCATCACTGGTTCCAGAAAATCTCATTTACTTTCACGGCGTCAACTACCATCTAGGCCTAATAAGCCAAGTCTCTCTCTTCATACCTCTTTTCTGAGTTCCAGAACTATTTCTAAACCCATCTAATTAGGTATCTCCATGTGGAGCTGTACAATTTTGATGGGTCCAAACAGAATGCATTTTTCATCCCCTCTCCCAACTCACCCCTTCCTAAACCCATGCCAGCTCTCGCATTCTTGATATTAGTTCACTGGAGGAGAGAGGTCTTTTAAAGTAAAGGACTGATGGAAAGTCAAAATAACCCTGGTCCCAGAATTCTACTGCTTTAACAGAAGCGCTTCATCCTCATACAAGAAGGGGAGATTTGGGACTTTTTAACCAGAGAGTTGGTCTTATTAAACACTTTCAATAGCAGACTGTGTGGATCACCATGCAAAAGCACCCCACCATGCTGATTGAAAAAAAATCCTTTGGACTGCCAAATTCGGCTTGATCCCTCTCTTTCTTTCTCTTATGTTTCTGCTTGGTCTATGAATTTCAGCAGGCCAGTAGAGTCAAGTGAGAGCCTACCTAAAATGTGAGAACAAAAAATAAAGTTTCACTGAGGACTTCAAACCCCTTTAGCCCAAAGCTAGGACTCTTTAAAAAAAAAAAAAAATCCCATCTGTTATCCCACTCTTCATCTAAAAAGCAGGTGCTCATTGGTAAGCATCTGTGTTCTCCACCAAACACCTTCTAGGCAGGCACACAAGGAGAGCTTGGGTTTGAATGTCACAGCCTGGTTTGATAAGACACATCTAGCCTGTTAATTGGTCTCTAGGCTTTATTCATCTATCTCTTATCACTAAACTTGCTGCTCCTGAAGGAGACACAGAAAATTCTCAAGAGCTGGTGAGTAGCTTTATCAGGACTCGTAGCATTCTGTCAGCGTCTATGGTACTCAGCTGAAGAGGACCAAACTCTGGTTGAAGAGAATAGCATGGCAGGGAGAAGTTCTTTTTCCCCATCTGTTATGAACTGAATGTTTGTGACCTGCTGCCAAATTCATATGTTAAAATCCTAACCCTCAATGTGACAGTATTAGGAGGTGGGGCCTTTGGGAAGTGATCTTATAGAAGACTCCAGAGAGCTTTCTTAGCCCTTACCCTCATTTGAGGACATAGGAAAACAATGGTCATTTCTGACCCAGGAAGTAGGCTCTCATCAGATACCAAATAGATAGCAAATCTGCCTATGCCTCCATCTTGAACTTCCCAGACACCAGAACTGAGAGGAATAAACGTTGTTTTAGCCACCCAGTCTGTGGTATTTTTGTTATACCAGCCCAAACTGACTAAGACACTGCCCAAAGATACCACTTGGCTCAGAGACAGAAAGTAAATTTTTAAGTTATTACCACTTCATCTGAAAATAATAAATGAATCTCAAATGTCCAGTAGTCACTGGAGTAGGCAAAGAAAGTACCAGACTATATGGTTTAACTTTCTAAACTATAAAATGTCTGATGCAGTGTTTGACACAGAGCAGATACTCAGTAAATGTTCTGGTCTTTTCTATCCCCCCCTTCCTTCTCTGTTCCCTCATTTTCCTTCCCTTTCCATCTGTTTCTATTACTACCTTGCTGTACATGACTAAAAGGCAGAAAATAGGCCGAAGCCAAATTACTTTAGCTCAGTAAGATGAGAAGTCCTATTCAAGACATGAATACTTAGAAGACTTCAAACTCTTCTAAAGAAGTGTTGGAAGGCTAAGGGGAGGAACATAGTTTCTTGGCCAGGCAGCCTTTTATGCATCCTGCAGGAGAAACTATTTCTGTATCTCATGTAGATGCCACTCCCCAAATCTGAAGACCCTAAAATCTGTTTTTCCTTCAGCAGATGGAATGGCCTTACATCAGGTGAGAAGAATGACTAAATGCCAAACAAAGCCTGAGCAAAGGGCTTCCCTGGTGGCGCAGCGGTTGAGAGTCCGCCTGCCGATGCAGGGGACACGGGTTCATGCCCCGGTCTGGGAAGATCCCACATGCCGTGGAGTGGCTGGGCCCGTGAGCCATGGCCACTGAGCCTGCGCGTCCCGAGCCTGTGCTCCGCAACGGGAGAGGTCACAACAGTGAGAGGCCCGTGTACCGCAAGAAAAAAAAAGCCTGAGCAAAATATGAAGTGGGAAAAACTTATATTTCGCATTTTTACCTCTCCTCTCACAATGCCCCTTAGCACTCCACCTGCCTAATCCTGGGAGTCTATCCTGCACCCCTTGCTTTCCATAAAATAAGAACTATCCTTTCTTCGTTATTCTTTAAAACCACTGATGTCTGTCACAATACTACTGCCTTACATTAAGTTAAAGCTTTGGTGTTTGACCAGGGTTATAACTGATAATTACCACTCTTGGGCTTCACAACTCTGCAAAACAAGGAAAGCGATTGCCCCCATTTTGCAAATAGATAAAGTGAAGCTCAGGGCTTCTTCAAGGTCATATGGCCATAAAGTAAAAAATAACGTAAGGGAGCCTTCCTATTTGCCTCCACTGAGACGACAGCACTAAAGGAGCTTTGTTTGGAAGGGTCTCTATTGCACCATAAAGAGTGAAACATGATTCCAACATGAAAGTTCTACTCTCTTGACTGTCATCTTTTCTAGGACTTTCTGGTTGACCTTCTCAGTTTATCTCTACAGCATTAATACAGTGAATTTTTAAAAATTTAAAAATTGCTCCAAAAAATAAACTACCCTAAGAATTATGTTGGGTACTTGGGTTTGTTTCACTGAAACGTCTTCTCAAGTTTCTTATGATGCTCACGCCTAGACTCTACTACCTGAAGAAGTTTACAGGAGAGATCAAATGAATCCAGTGGCTATGCAAATGAAACAAAGGCACTTACCCGTACCCTACCCCTCTTCTAGCTCAACAACCTAGATTTGGTAGTTGGTGTCAAACAAACTCATAAACACTGATGTATAAAGGTCTTTAACATACTCGACTTTAAATTACTCAAATAAGGACTAGAAATTACTAGAAAGCAGGTCGTTCCATTTACAACTTCGGAGCTAAGGGAACATGTGTAATCTCTATCCACATATAAATTAGTATTTCCCACGCAGCTCCTGTGTGATAGCTGTCACAGGGCTGTCCCAGGCTGTCACTCCAGAGCCTGTGGATTTAAAAAATGGAAGGAAAGATGGGAAGAAGGAGGAGAAAGGAAGAGAGGGAGGGAGGGAAGAAGGAAGGAAGGAAGGGAGGAAGGGAGGGAGGGAGGGAGGAAGGAAGGAAGGAAAGGGAAAAAGAAAGAAATCTTTAGTCTTTATCTAAATACTCAGTATTGAATAAGTCATTTTGAGAACTCGATAGCAGAGTCAAATCGCCTTTTTGAGTCTCGAAGTAAATTATCAGCCTGGTACAGACCTAGGCTAAGACAGATATAGCATGTAACTTCACGGGTGGCTATAATTTCTGGATCTGCGAAAGAGTGATTCCTACTTAGTATATTCCAAAAAGGACATGAAGTTTCTTAAAGGCCCTGTATAAATCAATTCACAATCATACTCAGATAGTTTGACTGTGACTCCAAAATGTCTGAGTTTCATTTTCTCCCTGTTAAAGATGAAACCACTGACATCCATTTTTTATGGACATTTCCAGCTAAAGACTTTTTTTGGTGAGTTAAAATTTGAAGAGCATGAAAGAGAAATTATTCTGATTTATGATGACTTCCAATCAGGACCAATTAAGAGAAAATGAACCAGGGAAATTGGAGTGGGGAAGGGAAATAAGATCCTGGAAAGTGAAAGTATTTAAACCTAAGTTTTCTTGCCTTTGCTATCCCCTGGGTAGAATTAAGCAAAGGCAGCCTCAGGATCAGGGTCCTTGTGCCCCCAGGCCTCACCCACATTCGGCTGCTTCACCTCTAATCTTGCTCTAGGCACAAACAGCTTCACCCGGGATTCAGCTACACCTGTGCTACCCTTTACCCAGGAGCCTATCAGACATACAGAAATGCTTGTCCTTTATGACAACATTCAAGTATTAATGTAAGCGAATTCTTCTAATAGTACCTCGTGCTCCAACTTATTTCTGACTTGGTTCCCACCTAAACACCTTCTGGCTTCAAGCTGAAAATCCAAGCCCTCAAATTTTACACATTTTTAAAAAGTATTTATGGCAGTACTCAGATCTGAGCACAAGGGGCCACAGTACTGGGTCAGGGCTTTAGAGGGTCCCCATAGCACACTGCGTTCATACACAAGAATGCACACACCCACACATACATACACAAACACACGCACATTTATTAAGGACTGCATGGGCGCTTCTGTCTCTCGGGATATGGCGCTGGCATGGGACAACTTGTATTTTAATCATCCACCCTCATGACCACCGCTGTTAAGACCCCAGAGGAACACTCTTCATCTCCTGCCCACAACTTCTGCACGAAAGGTGACTTCACTCAATTACTGTAAAAGTTTGTGGGTTGTGCCACTGCTGATGAATGGACGCTGCTTTAGAGCACGGAGGAGATTCCAGTGGCAAAAGTACTTAAGAGATGAGGCAAATTAATTAGCCTGTCAAATCCTTCCTCTGAGGGAATGTGAATGCGACAGATTATTGAATAACAAAGTATCGTTTCCCAGTAATGCTGTTTTGGGGTGGTTTTTTTCGTTTTTTGGGTTTTTTTTTGCTTTTGTGTTCCAATTCATGGTTCCAGAGGTATTCACAAATTAGTACAATATGTGCAACCACTGCACCTGGTAGCTGAGAAACATTCTATAATCTTAAATGTTCACATTACTCTTACCTTTGTGTGTATATAATTTGGATATATAAATACAAATATATACATACACACACACATACACACACACACATACACACACACACACACATACTCAGATTTCTCAACCTTGGAACTGTTTACATCTGGGATAGGATAATTCTTTCCTTTTGTTGCTGTGGTTCCTCCTGTTGTAGAGGGCCGGTGCTTTTCTGTGCATTGTCACCTACTCAGCAGCATCTCAAGCTTCTCTCCACTAGATGCTAATAGTTTCTCTGCCCAGAAACACTTGTGAGAACCAAAAATATCTCCAGAAATTGCCAGATCTCCCCACATGAGAAGCACTAGGCTTGACATTACCTGTGAAACATGACATGGTTTCACTACATTGGTAACCTGATGGGTATTGAACTCTAGAATTGTGCATTGTTCTATCTTTATAAAAACATTTAATACGATTGAATTAAATGTTTTAAAATTTAATTTAAAATGTCAGCTCTCTTAAATTACATTTAAAATTTTGAGATTTATTCACTATATTCTGTATTTTACTTTTTTTTTTTTTTTTTGCAGTACGCGGGCCTCTCACTGTTGTGGCCTCTCCTGTTGCAGAGCACAGGCTCCGGACGCGCAGGCTCAGCGGCCATGGCTCACGGGCCCAGCTGCTCCGCGGCATGTGGGATCTTCCCGGACCGGGGCATGAACCCGTGTCCCCTGCATCGGCAGGCGGACTCTCAACCACTGCGCCACCAGGGAAGCCTTGTATTTTACTTTTTAATAGACTACCTTGAATGTTTAACAGACTAGTTTGAATATTTTAGGAGAATATAAAGCCTATATGAAAAGAAATTTTAATTTTTGGTTTTACATTCACCTTAGCTTACATCTTTTGATAAAAAAAATATACTGGGCTTAGATCTTGTAGGGTTTGTAGAGATGCCACAAATGTGACTGCCTAGTGACCTAAACAAAGAGAAAAGCATTATTTGTTTCAAAATCACAAAATGCCTATCAGAAAATAAAAACTACTAGTTGCTCAGGAAAAATGCACCTTTTCTAGAAACCGGAACCTGAGAAGAATCCATTCTCAATTTTTGGAGCTGAAAATCATCTGTTGTGTATAGACTGCAATTAGCATTTGTAGCCAGAGGTTTTCTACACCAAACATTAACTAAGAAGTTCTTTCACATTACGGTTTCCCTTCGTAGGATGCACTGGAGCCAACGGTGCAGTTGTTCTCACCCCTGCTTACTGTCACCACTACTCAAATTTCCCAGCTGGTTTCAGGGAGAGGGGATGATGAGGGGCAGCTGGACCAGTACTAATGCAATCTTTAATTGGCAAAAATGCACCTCGACTGACACCATTGCAGTCACCAGGTGACTGCAATGGCAGTACAAGCACCATCCCCACCCCTTCTCCATCTTCCCCGGGTTCCGAGCACAGAAAATGACCTCTAGGTCAGCTTCTGGATGTTAACTGGCATCTTATCACTGAACAAATGATGTTACAGCTGAAAATTACAGAGGGAGGCATCACGGTTTACATATTTCAACTCACACGTTTTTGCTCAATAAAATTAAATGCTTCTGTTATCTCTACAGCAAATGTCACAAAATAGCAAACTCAGTGCAGGAAGGACAATGTGTATTACATCGTCCAATAGGAACCACTCTTTTATAACCGATTAAACTCATTGCAGTTGAATATTCTAACAATTGTCACCAGTGCACATTTCAAGTTACCACCTCAGTACAATTTGTTTACAACTATCAGGGTTACAAATGGCCTTCCAAATACATCCTGGGGAGGTCTGACAAAGTTTTCTGTCAAGTATGTACTGGCCCAGCAGGGCAATTTTCAATCGGGCCCCAGAATATTACAGGAGGTCGATTTCCAAGTTACAACAAGTACCTGACCTATACATGCTTTTTATGTGATGTGTGAGTTGTCAATTCCACACTGGACCACCTCCTCTAAGGCTACTTACTATAACTATTGCTTCTTCCAGCTGTGAAACAATTTTAAAGGCACTCACTGATCTTTGATAAATTTTAAAAACCCTCCCCTCTAAAACAAACAAACAAACAAAAAACCCACCTGTTTCTAAAGGCTTGATATTACGCAGAAATTATTTTCAGAGTGGCTATAATTCTCCATCTACTTCCCCTAACTAAGCCTAGTTCCTCTACTGTCCTGGTTGTATTTAATAACCTTTCATATTTAGTGAGTTCTTATTTTTGCCAGGCACTGTCTTAGGTGCTTTGCTTCACACACAGTACGTCAGTTTATGTTTAGGACAATGCTATGAAATTATCTCCATTTTACAGATAAGGAAACTGAAGCTTGAGTGAATGACCTGAAGAATTTGTCCCAGTTAACCCAAATAAGATAAAGATCTAGGATTCAAACTCAGGTTTGTCTGAACACAGATACTACATCTTTAACGATTATGCGCCTAACAATTGTGCTATAATTTAATATTGCACATGCATGTGTTGCTGAGTTAATCAAATTTGTATATGTGTATTACATGTATACGTATACACACATGCATACACATATTTGTACTGTATTTCATGTATATAATAAGTTAAATAGACTTTTGGGACTAGCCAAAGAACCTTTCAACCATGCTCATTTTAATTTTTTAAATAAGGTGTATTGGGTTTCCCAATTTAAATTTAATATCTCCTCATTAGGGAAATTTGGGGATATGCACAAAAGAAGAAAAAAGAAAAAAATCATCCAAATTCTTCTGTTTAAAGCTGAATACTTTCTAATATTTTGTTAATGATAAATTACAACATTTTGGTTAGGAAAACATTCTATGGGAATGCACATTTTAAATGTTAAAGGCATGATCTTATAACATTTTGGATATCAAGTTTAGCCAACATAGGAGTCAAAGAGACATAGGTTCAAATCCCAAAGCTACCACTTACTGGCTGGTGACCTTAGGAAGCGGTTTGACCTCTTGTGCCTGAGTTTCCTTGTATGTAAAAGAAGAAGAAGAATTATTCCTAACCCACTGGGATGTCCTGAAAGTTGAAGGGGACAATACATGTAGGGTGCTTGGCAAACACTTAGTGCTCCAGAGAAGATGGTGGCAGTGGACGTGCCATAATTTTCTTCTTCTTTCTGAATCGCTATATTAAAACAGATAAGACAATTAGGTAGTAAACCAAAAATCCATGGTCAACATTTACTGTGAAACTAGCTGACTAGATTTCTTTAGAAACCTCAAAGTATCAGCCAGGGAGGACAAATCACCAGTCACAGGACCAGAGTGGCACCAGCATCTAGGCAGCAGAAAGCAAGCAGAGAGAAGCAAAGACAAAGCACCATGGACCCACCTGGGAACGGCCACTGAAACCAGGAGGGCTGGATGCAATCCAGCAATGGGCAAGTGCAAGGGGGCTCTCGGTAGAAACTGGGACAAGAAGAATTGATCACTTATGAGATTTCTTCTAGGACAGGGGTCCCTTTCAGAAAAGGGCCCAGCACTAAGGAGAAACTTCTGGAATGTAATGAAAATTGAACAGAATTGGCCCAATTGAGACAAAGGAAAGAAAAGATCCAGATAAAAGTGGAGGTGGAGGGCTTCCCTGGTGGCGCAGTGGTTGAGAGTACGCCTGCCGGTGCAGGGGACACGGGTTCGTGCCCTGGTCCGGGAAGATCCCACATGCCGCGGAGCGGCTGGGCCCGTGAGCCATGGCCGCTGAGCCTGTGCGTTCGGAGCCTGTGCTCCATGGCGGGAGAGGCCACATTGGTGAGAGGCCCGCGTACCGCAAAAAAAAAAAAAAAAAAAAAAAAGTGGAGGTGGAGAACAGAACCAAGAAGTCTTGGAAAACAGCAGAAGAGGGGATTCTCTGAAGTTAGAAAAGCTAGCCTGAATCAGGCCTCTAAAATTTCAGAAAACTGATTTCACATAAAAATGAGCTGCAGAAAACGAAGTCAAGTCCTATGCAAAGTTATTATATGATAAAAGAGAATAGAAAGCAGAATAACATCACTATAGATAATAAAAGCATATCAGAAAGACAGGGACAGATCAAAACTGTAACCTATTTCAAATAAACTAAAAGACATTAAGAAAATGATACAAGATGTAAAAGAACAGTATAGTCAGAATTAGAAAAACTCAGAAATGAGGTGACAGAGCGTAGGAAAGAATTATAAATAAATGAAAAGACATTTCTGGAACAAAGACTAAACTGGAAGGAACACAAAAGCAAATAAGCACAAAATACACCTTAAGAAAATAGCAGGTGAAAAGGAAGGTTTTAAAAACCACAAAGAAATAAAGAGATAAGGATTAAAGAGAAAGTAACAAAGGAATATAGGCAAAGCAGATTCAAATTACACAATATAAGAATCCCTGAGGAAATAAACCAAAGCAAGAGAGAGAACAAATGCTAAAAACAATAATTTAAGAAAACCTTCCTGAAATTAAAAAAGAAAATTGAAATTATATATTGAAAGAACACACCACACATCCGAGAATATCAACTCAGAATGACCAACACCAAGGCATATTCTAATAAAGTCATCGGATTTTAAAGAAAATTAATTATTTGAGCATCTAGGGGAAAAGGGCAAGTGATTTATAAGGGAAAAAATTAAGTTACCATAAGACTTTATGACAGCAATGCTTTATGACAGGAAAAAAAAATAGAGTGACCTAATTAACATACTCAAGGAAAGAAGTGTCTAAAGGAAATACAAAGAAGAGAATTTTTATTTAGCAAAACTGACTTTCAGACATAATGAGCATACACAAACTGTTATCAACCTGTAAAAACTCAAGGAATATTACTCCCATGAGCCTGCCTGAGGAATATTCTAGAAATGAGCTTCAGAGAACCAAAATCACTAGAAACATAGACACAAGGACTGATGGTGAGAACTAAGTATATAAAACATATAGTTATTATAGAACTATAAGCAAATGAGCATTAAAAGGGGAAAGTAGAGTATTAATGGCTATACAATTAGGCAATATAGATATAGTACAGCTATAAAAATTAATGGGAGATGGGGAGAGTTCATGCAACAAAATTTGTGGTTATTTTCAATGATCATATTGCCAGTGGTAGTATTAATATCATTTGTGTATATACTATCAGAATTGAGTAATGATGATAAGTAATGATGCAATATTCTGATTCTATCATTCCCTGTGTCCTTGAGAACTAGGATTTTGGTACGGAAGAAAGGAAATAGAGGGACTCCCCTGGTGGTCCAGTGGTAAAGAATCCGCCTTCCAATGTAGGTGACACAGGTTCAATCCCTGGTCCGGGAACTAAGATCCCACATGCCACGGGGCAAATAAGCCCGCGTGCCACAACTATTGAGCTCTCATGCCCCAACAAGAGAGCCCGCATGCCACAAACTACAGAGCCCACGTGCTCTGGAGCCCACGCGCCACAACTAGAGAAGAGAAAACCCGCACACCGCAACTAAAGCTCGAGCAGACCGCACGCCATAACGAAAAAGATCCCCCATGCCTCAACAAAGATCCCGTGTGTTGCAACTAAGACCAGACGCAGCCAAAAAAAAATAAGGAAAATAAACAAATTAAATATTTTTTTAAAAAAGAAGGTAAATAGAGATGCAACACAGAAGAAGTTAAGTAAAAAGCCCTGTCTTCCTGAATTTAAATTCGAACTATTAGTATGAACTCATAAAGTAACGTGTTCACTGAAGAAGCCTTGAAACAATAATCATCCCAAGCAAAGAGATTGTGGTTTTGAAATATCATTTTCCCTGAAAAAATGTCCAAAGCTTCTTAGAGAAGTAGCTATTTCCATATCTGGGGCCAGAAATGTGCAAGATAAGCCTGGAAAATCTTGACACACCCAATAGCAAAGAACTTACCAAAGAGTCATGTAAAGAAGACTCAGAGGCCAACTTGAAGAGGCCCCCACTAGCCAAATACAGGACAATTTGAGCTTCAATAAAGATATCTGAATGGATAGAATGGGGATTGAAATCCCTTCACTTGCAGAAGGGATCAAACACAAGTCTGGTCAAGTGAGGATCCAGCTGCCAATTTTTAGGGAATACAGAAGAGAGAAGAAAATGATAAGGTGAAAAATCCAGATTATGGGAAGCTGCAGATCAAATGCCCCAAGTTCTTCAACAGATATTGTGTGAGGAAAAGAAAGGGATGGAGGGGAAAATTGCAGATTCAAAGAAATTTGAATTTTTAAAAGCAGGCAAGACAAAAGTACAGTGTCTGGGGATGCACACTTTTTGGTAAAACTCTAAAGAAGTGCAAAGAGGTGATTATTATAGAATCTGAGTAGCAGTTACTTTGGAGAGAAGGAGGAGAGTTGAGATTGGGGTGGGGTACACAGAGGGGCTGCTGGAGTAGCAGCCCAGAAGACTTCTATTTCTAAACCTGAGGAGGGGTTACAAACATACACACAGTTCACTACTCTTTGCTTTTCTGTGTGATTTTCTGTATCCGTGTTATATTTTACAATAGAAATGTCCACCAACTAATAAGTGCTAAATAAATATTAGCTATACTTAAAATTAAACTGAAAACATCTTTAAATGTCCTAACATCATAATAAACAGCCAAGTGGTGGAAAACAGACTCAAAATCAAGACATTCTGAGAAAGTCTCAAGAAATACCTAGATTTGGCTTGAATCTTGGGAACTGGACTCTAGGGAAGATATGAAATCGAAGAGTTTTGTTTTCTTCCTGGGTTGGAAGGGGAAGTTGACTATCCTTCAGGATTAGAGCTCTCAAAAGGATGAAAAAATTAACTCTAAGTGCTGGGAACAACAGGAACAAAAGGGGAATGACTTTAGGAACAACGGAAATAATCAGGCAAAACCCAAGCAAGGTGCGTGTTGGCGCTGCGAGGCACGGACACGTAGCATCCAGCAGATGCGCGCTGCAGGTGTGAGGATGTGACCTCCTCTGTGTGACAGGACAAAGACACTTGTTCTGACCCACGCAAGCCAAGCCGGGCCCCCTTGATTCTCTGGTTCCCATTTTTAGTATTTTGGAACACACAGGTGCCTAGCACTGGGCTGGAACCAAGACCCTCAGTCTAACGCTCCTTGGAACGTTTTAGCGCTTAGAAGACTGCCCTCTTGTCTATCTAGAAACAGTAAGTGACATAGAATGTCTCAGGTCAGTCTCCACAGCAGGACGACCCAGAAACCGAGAGCTGCATGCATGAGGTTTACAGAGAGTGCCCACAGGGACCACCATCCGTGAGGGAGTGAAGGAGAAGAATGGGGCAGAGAAGAGACTGGAGTTGTGATGCAGGCAAAATACAGACCACAGACAATCCCACAGAAAGCTCTGGACTTGGGCTAGCTATTCAGACTTGTCTCATCTTGAGGTAAGGGGCATATGGGACTTCACTCCCACCACGGACACCAGCACCCCTACCACCCCTGCCGTTAACCACTCATTGGATGTGGGCTGCTCCCGGGGAAGCAGTGTGACCTTAGGCTAAGTAGCTCTGTCTTCCTTTGAGGGCAATTCCCTGAGAGTCCCTCAGGTAAGAGCTGTTAGTCACCAATATCTCCAGGTGCAAGGACAGGAGTGATAGGGACGGAGCACCACCTCACTTCTCTTCAGTCAACCCGTGGACCATGCATACTGTGTCTCTACAAGCTTGCAATTCATCTGGCCCCTTCAGTGCCTTTTGGCCTTATGTTCAGAAGAAGAGTTTTGCCTTAAAGTTCCAAAGATGCCTGGGAATTTGGCCTTCAAAGAATTTTCTTTGCATACTGACCTTCAAGTGAAAACTGACAATGCACTCCTAGGATCACAGCATTCTCATCCACTCATACAACCAATATTTATTGAATGCTTTCTGGGTGCCAAGTCCTGGGAGCTAAGCAGGAGGACCACAGTGGTGAATAGAATAGAGTCGCCTTTGGGCTAAAGCTACCTGTCATTCAGTGTTGTTCAATTCTGCATAATGATGATGCTTTGTATCTGTGCACAGTAATCCTTCATGTTACTTCCCTTCTGCGCTTGACTGCTACAGAAGATAATTATGTCATTCTTGAAAATTCCATGACAAGATTCTTCTGAGACATTTCTTCCCGGAGCTAAGTGGAGTCTTTGACTTGATGTCTATTTGAGACAGTAGGCAGATGAATTAGGCAGGAGCTTAAGACAGCAATTCAGGAGAGCGTTCCTGACACCTTTATAATGATCAAGTTTCACTCTTTGGGACAGTTGAAAAAAAAATCACCACCTGTGTTTGTAATCATCTGATATTATTCACTTTCTTGCATAAATGCATAGAACATATGTTAGGATATAATTCTCTATGGATCTTTCTGTAGGTTTAAAGCCTAAATCTAATACTTGGGCAATGGAACATATTTCTCACTTTGTAATATTATTACTTCAGATTGCATTATATTCTAATTATTTGCATACACATCACTTTCCTTTCAGCCTTTTTCAATATCCTGCCCTATTAATTAATTCTTCTTCCCATTTGTTACTTCAATCATTTGCTCTTCACAAATGCATCCGTCTCAGCCAATAAATATTAAACATACTCAAATTTCCTTCACCTTAAAAAAATCCTCAACTTATCTTTCTCCTAAATGCGTTGCATCTCTCTTCCCTTCCTTCTGCAGTCAACTAACATTCTTGAATGAGCAGTCTGTACTTAGTGTCTCCATTCATTCACTTTCTGTTTATTTCTCAGTCCTTTGGTATCTGGATATCACCAGAACCACTCATCTGGAATTCCTCTTGGTAAGGTCTCTGGTCACCAGTGACTTTTCTCTGCTGTGATAGAAAACTCTATGTATCAACTTGCCTGGGCAATGGGGGGGGGGGCTCAGGTATTTGATTAAACATTATTCTTGGTGTGTCTTGGGAGGATGCTTCTAGACAGAATCAACACTTGAATTGGGAGACTGAGCAAAGCAGATTGCCCTCCCCAGTGTGGGAGGGCCACATCCAATCCATTGAAGGCCTGATTAGGACAAAAAGGCTGAGTAAGAAAGAAGTCCCTCTCTCTGCTTGACTATCTTTGAACCAGGGCATCTGTCTTCTCCTGCCTTCGGACTCAGACTGGACTAGACCCTCAGCTCTCCTGAGTCTCCTGCTTGCCAAGTGTAGATCTTGGTACTTCTCACTCTCCATAATTGCATCAACCAATTCCTACACACACACACACACACACACACACACACACACACACACACAGTTTGTTCTGTGTTTCTGGTGAACCGCAACTAATACAATCACTAGGTCCAACTTAGTTCTGCTTCACATCCTTATGGCATATGAAGTCATTCACCAAACTGTTCCTCTTCAAACTCTTTCCTCTCTTAGTATTGTCATGCCCCTTTCTTCTACTTCTTATCTTATCTTTCTGACTCCAATTCATTGGCTCTCCTCTCAAACGTTCACTAAAGTTGATATTTTAAAGTGATTCCTTTTTCTTTTTCCGTACTCTGTTCCCCAGTGGAATATTATTTCAACTTCAACTACTGTGTATTTGCTTTGTCTTCCAAGTCTTCACCTTTGTAAGTATTCATCCTTCCGATCCATACACCTTCTCCCTGTCATCTAGGAGGTGTTTCTCTCTGGATGCCTGCATGCACTTCAGACTTAACGCATTCAAGAGTAAGCACATCGCTTTGTGACCACTAGAGGGGTGGGATAGGGAGCGTGGGGAGGGAGGGAGATGCAAGAGGGGGGAGATATGGGGATATATGTATATGTATAGCTGATTCACTTTGTTACAAAGCAGAAACTAACACTCCATTGTAAAGCAATTATACTCCAATAAAGATGTTAAAAAAAAAAGAGGAAGCACATTATTCCCATCATTATCATTATCATCACCATCATCATCATCATCATCACCATCACCATCCCAGTCATCCAAAACACAAAGTGACTTCAACCCTTCTTTACCAGTACCCTACAATCAGCGATTACCAAATCCTTACTATTTTACCCAACTGGCATCATTTAGATTCATCCCCTCCTCCCCACTCTTCTGCTTTATTTCTCATCCTTTACGACAATGACCTCCCACCTCCTGCGTCACAACACTGCCAACAGAGGTGTTATTCTAAACAAAGACAAGATAGTAACCCTCCTCTGCTTAAATGTCTTCTAAGGTTCCCCACAGTCAAAAGAACAAAACGTACGTTCTGACTCCAACGTGCTTTCCAGCTTATCTCTCACTTCACCCCACCAGACACCCCACATGCAGCCAAACCCGGTACTCATGGCTGTTGCTCTTTCACGGCGACTCCACCATCCCTCTGCCAACTTGTTCTCCATCTGGTGAATTTCTACTCATCCTTCAAGGTCCTCACTAAAATGTCACTTTATCTGAACAGATTTTCTCAACACCTTCAGGTATAATCAGTCACTGCTTCCTTTAACTACCCGTATACTGGACACCCTCTCTGGCTTTTTGTCATGATTGAGTTACATGTTAGTGTCCCCCACGTTATTAGGAACTCCTCCAGAGTAGGGACTGCATTGTATTCACCTTTTTATCTCCAGTCTTAATGTGGTCCCTTGAAGATGGGAAGGACTCCATAAGTGTGCTAAATATTAATGTGTTAAGCATGTTAAAATGAATTAAACTTGAAGACACAGAACTGCAATATGATGGTAATATCTATGAAATTTACATACTTTAACACAGCAAGTTCACATCTAAGAACTTATCCTAAATAATCTTACTTGTACACAAATATGGAGCCAAAACGATGTTTGAGTTTTTAATTTGTTTATTTCTCTAATAAACAAACTGGGTGGTCCCTGTTATCTTTAGTCACTGCACTTCCTCTAATTTAGAGAATATATTTTGTATAGAAAAAGGGTTTCCAGCATGACCTAATTTTCATTTTCCAAACTCAAAAAGAAACAAAACAAACCAAAACTCTACTTCTGGAAAAAAGGTTAGCTATTTATTTAGGTAACGTATGGCTTTTAGTTTTTCAATACACAGAGATTTTTAGGAATAGGTGATTCTTAGAAACTGATGAATAAGCACTTAAAGACGTATTGTTGAGGGAACTCTACTCAGTACTCTGTAATGACCTCTATGGGAAAAGAATCTAAAACAGAGTGGATATATTTATAGGTATAACTGATTCACTCTGCTGTACAGCAGAAACTAACACCACATTGTAAATCAACTATATGCCAATAAAAATTAAAAAAAAAATAGTAAACATTCAGAAAATACTTACTGAATAGATTATCTTTCCAGAAACAAACAAACAAACAAAAAAGGTGTAATGTTGATCCTTTCTGACAATGGCCTCTTACTCTACCTTCCCACCTCCTGTCCTTCCCTTCTCTAGTCACAATATCCTTAGTTTGACATCCTGATTTGGCCTGTGTATTTGTTGGAAGACAGTACTTGTTCTCTTTGATAAGAAGCCAACATTCATATGATTTTGTAAAAATGAGGTACAAGAGGTGACCTGCCATTGTTCTGTGATACCACTTCACTAGAGCAAGTTGGCAGAAGAGCTGCAGGCTGGGGCCCCTTAGGGAGCCCCTCCGCACCCATGAGGGAGAGATGGAAGGCCTGGAGGAGTGGACGAGCTGGGAATTCTGGTGGACTAACTTCTTGGTGGACTGTGGGCACAGGTGGCTGCTTCCCCTCTTCCAGCTGTCATCTAACTATAGAGAAAGGGATCAGCACAGACTCTCCTAAGAGTTCCTAGAACAATCCTCTTTCCCCTTCTGGCCCAGGTGACTGCCGTGGGCTATTTCTAAATCTTCTTGAACTGGAGTCAGGTTAAACTGTGTATCAACCCCAATCTCTCCTGGCACCACTACCAGGAACACTTAACTGCAGGCCCAGCCTATGGCAGAGACCACACGCGCCACACCCTCTGCATGCCCTGGTCATAGTGGTAGTAAGGGTGGTATTTAGCTCTGCCGTCATCAGCTACTTCCAGAAGACTATGTGAGGAGACTAGCCTTAGGCTCATTTAATAGAAAATTAGTCCACATTTGCAAATGGATTTCTGTCGAAGAGAAGGGAAATTCTTCTGAAGGATTTATTTTAGAATAGTGTTAATTAATCCCTGAAGCTAGACACGTGTGTTGTTTCCTTCTGTTCCTGAGAAAGCCTCCCTCAAGGCACCAGCACTTTCCTCCCAGCTCCGAGGTTCAAATGCTCAATGAAGCCTGCGGAGTTGCATGCTGGCCACCACCTTGGGGCAGAGCCCACAGAAGTGGCCTCTCTACTTTTCTCGAGCAGCTTAGCAGGTCTCCCCAATATGGACAGAAATATATATAGGGGCAAGACAGGATGCAGATAGAACAGTTCAGGAATTCAAGAACTTGATAAAACTGAACAATTTTATGGGCTCCGAATGAATCAACACACATATACATAACTTCAATTCTCTTTTTCCTTTATCCCATGGAATTAGGGGAGTAGGTCCTGTAATTATAGAAGGTACAGTATTTCAGAGTCCTGGCCTTAGGGATAAGTGCCCAAATTTCCCTTGTCTTTCACAACTGGAAGTCACAGTAGAAATATTAAACTGCACTTTGGCTGGGGCGCTTCTTCAGGGAAGGAGAGAGAAGCGAAGAATCCATGAACATAGCCATTTGCATGAAAAGAAGAGAGGCGAGAATATGATGAAAACTTAGGAAGACAAAAGAATCAGTTCTTGCAATCAATATTATTTGCAAGTCAAGAAAAAAAGGAAGTGGCCAGGGAGTTAGATTGTGAAAGATGAACAGGTACCAAGGCAAGGAGGGCCTTTGGGACACAGAGACTAGCATGAGGGAAGGTGGAAAAGGGTGAATGAGCAAGTACAGTTCAGGGAACTTGGAGCGTGGATGTTGGTGAATAGGGATGGTCACCTGAGATGAGGCTGGAGAGAGCAGGGACCTGGACACTTGGGACCCTTTTGCCAGAGTGAAGACTCAGGGAGATGGGAACTCAGGTCAACACCACCACCATGCACTGAGACGTAACCAGTAGTTACAGGAGTTTAAGGCTAGAGGAATAACATGTGCTGTAGTGGACTTGCCGAGAGCCACATCCTCACAAGGGGGTGTATGAAAACCCACCTCTTCACTGCAAACCCACCTCTTCACTGCCCTAGGACCAGCCTCGTGTTCCGAGGTTCCGGGCCCAGCGCTGACATTTATTCGCTACTTGAGCAAGTCGCCTCATCTCTCTGAAACTCTTCATCCTTTCAAGCGGAGATATTTATAGCGATTTCACAGGGTTATTGTGACAATTAAATGATTCTATAATGTAGGTAAAAGCATATAACACAGTGCCGGTGTATAAATACTCAGTAAATGCTGTTTTTTCCCCTTTCTTCTTTTCCCTTTGCTTCTACATTTTCATGTTACCATAACCCTACTGAAATGAATTTCCACCCCTCCTCCCCTCGTTAGTCAAATCTTATTTGACTTGTTTATTTGTTGTTTCATTAGTCCATTCATTCAGCAAGGGTTATTAAGTGCTTGTCACGTACCAAGAAATGTGACAGGGGTTAAAGATGAACATGGCAGTGCCTACTCTATCAGAAAGGAGAAATAAATAAATACACAAAGGCAATGTAAAAATAATATGAAATCTTCCTTGACTACTCCAGTTGTAAGTGATCAATCATTTGTCTGACTCTTTATGCCGCTTTCATCACTTATGGCAACACTACCTTGTAATGCAGTTAATTTTTCAAGTGGCCGTGATTCATCTCCCCAACCAGATGTAAGTTCCATAAGGATGGGAACCATATCTCATCATTGTAGTTCCTTCGGTGTCTTGATCATAAGAATTTAATAAATACATGTTAATGCTTGTAATGAGATGGAGGCAGAAGCTTATTCATTCACACACTTACAGTTAAATTCCTATCACTAATACACTCACACTCTGTTCCCCCTTTTTTTGGTCTCATCATGGAATTGACATGAAAGGAAGCAAGGCACGCATTAGCATTATAAGTTTTCATTCCAGGTACTGATGTGTTCTCTCCCATTCCCTACAAATGGTCCCCTTACTAAACTTTAACCCTTCTCAAGCCTTCAGCACCACCCATGACCTCCTTATATTCTGCAGATGGGTGATCTAGCTTTTCTTTCACAGAAAAAGTAAAGCGTATTGAATGAACATTTCTCAAATGGTCTCCCCCCACCCCCGTTCCTTATCAGTCTACGCATTTACATCCCCATCTATTTCTCTCCCTCCCCTGTCCTCTCTTCATTCTTTCTTACCATTACACTCTTCATCTCTTCTCCGAATCTGATTTTCTCCCAACTTCAGATGAATCTTGCTTCCTCTCTTATTCCTCCCCGTCCCACAACAAGTCCCCAGTATTTTAAGCCTTTCACTGCTGGCTCCTTCCTCCAAGCAAATAAGCATGTTCCAGGGTGTCTCATTAACTAAAGAGGAAGAAGGGGAACAGAGGAGGGAGAGGAAGATGAAGCAAAGGAAAACCATTCCCTGACTGATTCCCTCCACTAACCGCCTTATCTCTGTTCTGCATTCATAGCCAGGCTTATTTTGGGTAGAGACAGCATGTTTAGTGACTTTTCCCAAAATTACAAAATGAATATAGTCTCAATGCAGAAGTCTTAGAAAACGTGTTGTAAGCATTTCTTATGTCTGTATATTCCTTTCAATATAAATTTAATGGTAGTATTTTTTATATGACTGAACCATAAATTACTTAACCAATGCCTTATAATTGAACATTAAAGTTGTTTCCAATTTTGTATCATCATAAATAATGCTGTGATCAGTATTGGTATATGTACATTTTTGTGCTTATCTCAGATAAGTTCCTTAGGAACACAATACGATTTCTTGGCCAGAGACCACATTTTGGAGGGTTTAATAGATTCACAGCTAACCTGTTTTGAAAGGGTAAACTTAGCATGTACACTTCTTTCCCTGACATTCACTCCTTTTCTTTTTTAAACTAACCATGTAACCCTTTATTTACTTATTTATTCATTTGTTTGTTTGTTTGTTTTTATTGAAGTATAGTTGATTTACAATGTTGTGTTAGTCTCTGGTGTACAGAAAAGTGACTCAGTTATACATATATATATATATATATATATATATATATAGTTTTTCATATTATTTTCCATTATGGTTTGTTACAAGATACTGAATATAGTTCCCTGTGCTATACAGTAGGACCCTGTTGTTTATCTATGTTATATGTAGTAGTTTGTATCTGCTAATCTCAAACCCCTAATTTATCCCTCCTTTCCCCTTTGGTAACCATAAGCATAAATTTGTTTTCTATGTCTGTGAGTCTGTTTATATTTTGTAAATAAGTTCATTTGTATCACTTTTTAGTTGCCCCATATAAGCGATATCATATATTTGTCTTTGTCTAACTTACTTCACTTAGTATGATAATCTCTAGGTCCATCCATGTTGCTGCAAATGGCATTATTTCATTCTTTTTTATGGCTGAGTAGTATTCCATTGTATATATGTACCACATCTCCTTTATCCATTCATCTGTCAATGGACATTTAGGGTGCTTCCATGACACTCATTTTTCAATCCACTGAAGTCTAGCTTCCACTTCCATCACATTATTGGATTTTTTTGAATTGTCCTGTCCAATTCCTACATTGGTCTCCCTAACCCCTCTAAAGCCTTTGGCACCATTGACAAACCACTCCCCAATCCCATGAAATTTTCTCTTCCCCTGGTTTCTGTCACATCACTGTCCCTTGGTTTCTTTCTTGCCTTTCTGTGCCCCTACCTCCTAATTCAGTTTTTCGACATTGCCTACGCTTCCCATTAAAATTGTTCTTCTGCCCTTACCCTCTTTTCAGTGTATTTGACCTTCCTGGTCAATCTTATCAACTCACATAGTAAACTACTATATAAAAACAGATAACTCCAAAATCTCTACCTCCAGTTTAGAAAGGCCTCTTCTTACCTCTAGACCAGTATATCCAACCACCATTGGATGTTGCCTATAGAATAGACAAACTCAATATTTCCAAAATTGAACTCATTATCTTTCCCCCAAATTTGTTCCTTTGCCAGTATTTTATATCTCAGTTATGATAACTCTTAGTTGCCCAAACTGGAGATCTTGGGGCCATATCTACTTCTAGTTATTTACCAAACCCTATCCCTTTTCTTTTTTCTTTTTCTTTTTTTTTTTTTTCTTCCTTGTGGTATGCGGGCCTCTCACTGCTGTGGCCTCTCCGGTTGCGGAGCACAGGCTCCACGTGTGCAGGCCTAGCGGCCATGGCTCACGGGCCCAGCCGCTCCGCGGCATGTGGGATCTTCCCGGACCGGGGCACGAACCCATGTCCCCTGCATCGGCAGGCGGACTCTCAACCACTGCGCCACCAGGGAAGCCCCTCCCCTTTCTTTTTAGAGTTCTCCTTTCCTCTGAACGGTGCCTGTCATAACTTATAATACCTTCATTTATATAGCACTTTACACTTTGATATATGATTGGCCTTTTTGTTTACATTTTTCTATAAACTGTTTTTCTGTGGCCTTTGGGTCTATGTCATGTCCACACTAGGAACTGGGTGTGTATCATAAACACAAAAATCCTTTTAAGTATGAGGAAGGACAGAAAATAATAAATTATGTGTTTACACTCAGTAAAATCTTGTTGGCTTGAATACATGAATGGATGAATGAGTGAAGACATTACTGCTCCTTAGCAAAATTCTGAAATTGGAAGTACATCCTTGGGTCCTGCTTTCTTTTTCTGCATCCCTTCTATTATTCCTTCCTTTCCCAACGTCCTCAGGCCTTTCATGTTGACCAGTCTCTTTCGTGAAAGAGAAGAAATGATCTGATAGTGGTACCTCTCCTAGGAATATTTGCATGTTGAGAGGTCAATGCGATCACACAATTTCACAAAAACAAATCAGTGACAAGGGGATTTAGTGTTTATCGTCCACTAGACAGAAACCATGGACGTAGGTTCATCCTCTGTGTCGCCAACTCAGCGACAGGGGTTGTGCTCTGAAAGTTGGTGGAGAGGAAGCCTCTCCCTAAGGGCTAACAACGAAGCCACATTCACTTTGTCTAAACTGCCCCTGTGGTACATGGTTTTGATGTCAATAAGCCACATATCCCAACCTCAGAAATTCTTTACAGTCCTTTCTTCAATAGTTTAAAGGAGAAAGAAAAAAATTTCAGACATGCTAATTCTGTGCACAGCTCTTGCATTAAGTCATTAAAATCCCTCCTTAAAGCTTTTCAGGTACTTAACTGGATTTAAAAGAAAAGTGTAGGACAGTTTGTATTTCAAGAATTATATTATACTCAGTGGGCTTAGTCCATGTTTTTTATTTTTTCTAAACTCGAAATAGCTCCCAGCTCTATGTGGAGAATAATAGTAATGCTAGCAGGCACAGCAGTCTCCCATTTTTTCAGGCCGCAGGATTCCTCGTTACACACAGCTAAGATAATGTTCTGCATGGATACACTGGGTGTTCCCCAAACATCACGGCATTTATGCAATATGTCGTTTCACTGGTGAGGAAAGAGAAATTTCAGGGTGGGATCAGGGCAGCAAGAGACTTGGAAGTGCTACGACATTATTTCACAAACTGTGTATCTCCATCCAAAGATATTTCATACTGTAGACACTATCAATTTCACCCCACTGTTTTTTTAGCATCTGCTAAAATGTATTTGCTTTTATCCCTATGACGACATTAGCACGAGGAACTGAAGTGTTCCCATTCTGCTACGTAGCAAAGCTTCATTCCCCTGGCACCTACACCTGCCACTGTTGCTTTCTGAACCTTCAATACCCGACAAACGATGTAACTGAAGGCTTCATCTCCGTTATCCCCACCACCAAGGTGTGGTATGATGAAGGCAAATACAACTCTGCTTCTCCTCCTCCCTTGTATTTCTTCTCAGAGGTATCCCTTCCAGTACCTCATTCGCTTACCTGTGCAATACTTATGGAGCACCAATTGTGTACAAGAAATTTATATTCTTCACTACGATTCAATTCTCTGACAGGGCCTTTTTGGTGTGTGCTGGTGTTGGTGGTGGCTGGGAGATTCTAAGAGGTAGTCAAGAATGTCTACCAAACTCTTGGGAGTTTGGGATTGACATGTACACACTGCTACATTTAAAACAGATAACCAACAAGGACCTACTGTATAGCACTGGGAACTTTGCTCAGTACTCTGTAATAACCTAAATGGGAAAAGAATTTGAAAAAGAAAAGATACATGTACATGTATAACTGAATCACTTTGCTGTACACCTGAAACTAACATAGCATTGTTAATCAACTATACTCCATTATACAATTTTTTTTAAAAAAAAGTATGTCATAGAGATACCCACTTCTAGCCAAGATGAATAACAGGGACCAGACTTAGCCTCCTGCCTGAAACAACTAAAAAAAAGACAAAATATATTTTAAAAAGAGGTTTTCAAGAAATTGGACACCAGAAAATTAAAGGCAACCATCACTGAGAGACAAGAAAGAAATGAGGTGAGCCTAACAATTGTCCCAGTTTCCTATTTGGGGAGAGTTCCCAGGCTGTAGCGCAGAAGAGGAGACCCCAGGTAGAACCCTGAGGTGCGCCTGAGTTGAGGAAACGAAGCTGGAAGTCCACATAGGCCAAGGCAGCTAGAATTCACAAAGAAGGGTAACCAGAGAGGAGAGAGCTGCAGACAGAGCTCTGAAGATCTACAGTGGATCGCCCTGGAGTATAAAAGAATTATACCCCATAATGGAATTCTGCCCAGAAATGACACAGGTGACGGGATGAGTAATATACCAGAACATTGAAGCAGTTATGACAACTGTATTTCCTATGTTCACTATGATGAAAGACTGAACATGTTAAGCAGAAACATGAAAATATATAAAAAATGCAAATCAAACTTCTGGACGTGAAAACTATAATCCCTGAGATGAAAAATGTACCATATGGGGATGATAATAGATCAGATGCTGTAGCTGAAAACAGTACTGAATTTTCAGACAAAGAACTGGAAACTATCCAAAAAGAAACACAGAAAGAAAAAAGACTGGAAAAAAAGGAGCAGATCTTCCATGAGTTGTGGAACGTCTTCAGGTGGCTTAATATACATGTAATTGGTATCCATGAAAGAGACGGGGCAGATAAAATACTTAAAGGTATAATGATCAAATTTTTTCCTAATTAGATGAAAACTATAAACCCACAAGTCTTAGAATCTCAACAAACCCCAAGCACAATACCCATGAAGAAAACTACACCAAGGAACATCACAATTGGGATGCTTAAAACCAGTCATAAAAAGAAAAAAATTTAAAGCAGCCAGAGGAAAAAAAGACACGTTATGTACAGAAGAGCAAAGATAAGGAGGATAACAGACTTCTCACTGGAAATAAGACATGAGAAGACGGTGGAGCTGCCAAGTTTAAGGTACTGGAAGAATGAAACCGTCAACCTACAATTTTATATCCTGTAAAAATGTACTTCAAAAATGAAGGCAAATATTTTTTAAATGCAAAAGCTGAAATAATATTTTAGAAACTATGTGGATAATATAAAAACTTTTTTCTTATTATACAATGCTCCCTAAGAGATCATTTGCATTTAAAACAAAAATAAGAAAAATGTATTGAACAGATTTTAAACATCATTAGTAGTTCAGGAAATGCAAATTAAAACCACAATGAAATACCATTACACACCTATTAAAATCTCTAAAATTAAAAATACTGATGGTAATCTGCTGTAGAAAAAAATTAAATTTTAAAAAATACTAATGGTGTAGAGCAACTGTAACCCTTATGCACTGCTGGCAGGAACGTAAAATGGTACAACCACTTTGAAAAACAGTTTAGCCATTCCTTAAGAAGTTAAGCATACACCTACCGGCCATTTCATTTCTAGGTATTACTTAAGATATATGAAAGCCTAAGTCCACAGAAGTACCTGTACACAAATGTTCACTGCAGCTTTATTTGTAATTGTCAGTAACTGGAAACAGTTCAAATGTCTAACGACAAATGAACGGATAAACAAGTTGGTATATCCATATAATGGAATTCTACTCAGCAGTAAAAGAAATGAACTACTGATACATGCAACAACATGGATGAATATCAAAATAATTATGTTGAGAAAAAGAAGTCAGACAAAAAATAGTACATATATATAAACTGCTAGAAAATACAAACTAATCCATATTGGTAGAAAGCAGATAAATGGTTGTTTGGAGACTGAATGGGGTGGGAAGGGGATTTCACAGGTATTACATATGCTAAATTACACTACTTTAAAGTTAAACTATATGCTTTATATATATGAAGCTTATTGTGCCAATTATACTTCTATAAAGCTGTTTGTGAAATATAAAAGAATGGCATTTAAGACATGGAAACAACCCAAGTGCCCATCATCAGACGACTGGTTTAAGAAGATGTGAGATATATATATATATATATATATATATATATATATATATATATATATATATGATGAAATATTACTTAGCCATAAAAAAGAATGAAATATTGCCATATGCAGCCACATGGATTGACCTAGAGATTATCATACTAAGTAAAGTAAGTCAGACAGGGAAAGACAAATATCATATGATATCACTTATATGTGAAATCTAAAATATGACACAAATGAACTTATTTACAAAACAGAAACAGACTCACAGACATAGAAAACAAATTTATGGCTATCAAAAGGGAAAGGGAGGGGTGAAGGGATAAATAGGAGTATGAAATTAACAGATACAAACTACTATACATAAAATAGATAAGCAACAAGGATTTACTGTATAGTACAGGGAATTACGTTCAGTATTTTGTAATAACCTATAATGGAAAATCATCTGAAAAAAATATACATGTATAACTGAATCACTTTGTTGTACACCTGAAACTAACACAATATTGTAAATCAACTATACTTCAATTAAATATATATATACAATTAAATATATAAAATATATATTTAATGCCATTCTCTTATACATATATATATACATACATATATATCTCTTATACATATATATATACACGTATATACATACATACATACATATACATATAAAAGAATGGCACCAAATATAAATTTATTGGCAGGGATTTTTTCTTTTTGGTCCATCTTAGCTGTGGTTTCCCAACCATAGATGAATGGCTGACACTATATACTTATTAAATATTTTTTGAATCCAAAATACTAGAACTGGCATGTGGTTACAGTTGTCACATATATCTGTGCCATGTTGCTTTTCCACAGATGCCCATTGTATTAAGATATGCCCTTGCTGTAAATTTTTCCTAGCCAAGCTAGTGGCATTCTATCATTTAAAAAAGCTTTAAGCTTAGCAGTACTTTTTTGATTCTTTTCACTTGGTTACTGGGGATTCTTAAATACTGGATTTTTAAAATATCACATGGACCCTTATTTGCTTCAAACTTGGAAACAACGCTTAGGGCTGGCAGAGATAGCTAGCTGTCCACCAAATATTTATGATTCCCTTTCATAATGTAGAGCAATTGTTGGGAAGGGGCTGCCCTGTCAAAGAGTACATTTCTCAGCCTCAGGCCCCAGTAAATAATTTGTGTGGCCTGGTGTAAAATTAAAATGCTGACCCCACTTTTAAAAAATTATCAATAATTTCAAGATAATGATAACAGAGCATTAAACCCAGCACGGCACCCTTCTAGGCATGAGGCCCTGTGCTGCACAGGTCATTAGCCTGTGAAGCTATACCTGCTCAGCCCCCATTGCATCTGGAGTAGGGGATAAAGAAGGGTGTGATTAGTTCTTGTCAACGGAACGTGAGCAGAAGTGGTAGATATCACTTCAAGCCAAGATCATTAAGAAACACGTGTGTCTTCTCCATCCTCTCTCTTCCACCAGCTGAATATCACCGGTCAGAGTGAGCTCGGATGCCTGGGTTGTGCATGTCAGAGCCTCCATGGTCCCGGATCTCAGAATAACTGTGTTCCACGGATCCTGCTTTCCCCACCCTCCACTTCAGCTGGTACCAAACACAAAGTTTGGATGTTACTTAAGTAAAAAATAGATGTTTGATATCATAAGCCCCTAAGACTTGGGAGTTTCCTGTTATGGCAGCCAGCAATACCTTAACTAATATAAGAGTTGAGGAGATAAAACTCTGAGCTGAAATCCCTTAAGACAGGCAGAGGAGTCCACTGTTCTGCTCACACTAAGTCTCAACCTCCAATTCTCCTCTCTGTTCTATGCCTGCTTTGAACATATATGAAGTTCTTGAAGCACATTTATCCATTCGTTATTTCAGCAGATGGTTTTGAAGCACTCCCATGTGCCAGCCACTGGGTACTAGGGATTCAGCAATGCACAAGGCAGATGAAGTCCCTACCCTCATGAACTGTACATTCAAGTGAAAGACGCTGTTGAGTAAGTGAATGAAAGAAGAGATGAATACATCAGAAGAAAAATAAACAGCACCCAGGTCAGAGTGAATGGTTTTACTTCCCAGAAACTGTCGTGATACATAAGAATCACCATAACATCAGTTAAGACCATCTTACACCACCGTAGGAGCTTAGCAGTACTTTTTTGATTCATAACCCTCTATGGGTAGCAAATGCCCCAATATATGCATGAGTTCTAAACCATCATCCAGGAAACCTGCAACCACCCATGATAGGAGAGAAGTAGTAGAAAGTGGGGAGAATTATTGATTCTCTTCCTAATCCAAAGTTAAAAGCTTAGAGAAATACCAACTGAGAAATAGCCATTTTTGCCCATAAACCAGATTCCATTCTGCCTGGCAGTACCATTACCTTTGGAAGATAAGCACATACTCTCTTAGCATAAAAAATACATAGTATTTTGGATCTTGTTGTAAAAATCTTACAGAAATAGCTACAACACAACTGTATAATAATGAACTTACAGCAGTATGACAACCATATATGGTATAGCAGGGCTTTCAAATTCAACATCTGAAGCAATAATTTTTAATTACTGTAATTTTTTTTACATCTAAGCAATTTTAACAGCAAAATATTTTTTAATTAGCCACATGCAGAAACTATACAAATTAGCTTAAGCCCCCATTTCCCCAAACTCAAGAGATTTCTGAAGGCCTTGCCCAAACTCAGACATGGCCTTTGATGTAAGTCCAGCCTTTTACTTTCCCTTTTCTCACACTGAAAAATCAGTCCCTTCAACCCCAGCAGAAATAAACTACTCTCGAATGTTAATTATCTACTCTGTCTTTTTACTTCTTTAAGCACAAGGCATATACAAAATATGCAGCTCAGTGATCTGTCTCAGTGGGAACATACCCACATAACCACTTCCCAAGTTAAGGAGTAGAATAGTCCTAGACCTCAATCTGCTTCTGTCCCTTCCCAATCATAATCCCTTCAGTCCTTCCCAGAGGCAACCTACATCCTGATGTCTAACACCATAAATTGGTTTTGTCTATTTTTGAAATTTACATAAATGGAATCATACCATATGTATTTTTTGCTCTCTTGACTTCTTATTTTGAAAACTTTTTAAGCCTAGAGACAAGTTATGACTGTATTTTTAAAAATCCATATATCATTAACCTAGATTTACTAGCTGTAAATATTTGACCACACTTGCTCAATCTACCTCTCTCTCTTTTGATAGATGCAGGATTGGTAGATAGATGATAGACAGATAAATGAATTATTAAGAAGTAAATTACAAATTATGGACATGACACCTCATTTTTAAATACTTCACCATGCATGTCCTAAGAATAAAGCCATTCAGTTACATAACCATAATATAATCACACTTAAGAAAATTAACAATTCCATAATATCTAATATCCAGCCCATATTTAATTTTCCTCAATTATGCAAAAAATGACTTTTATAAGTTCATTTTCTATGCAGTAGTCAATCAATTCTCTCTTATTACATTTGGTTGTTAACTGTCTCTTTAGTCTCTTTTAATCTAGTACCTAAGCCCACTCTTTTGCCCTCCATGACCTTTCCTTTTAAGACAGTCTAGACAAATTTGCCTTTAAAGCAACACACCCTCTGAACTTGTCTGTTTCTCTATGGTGTCCCTTAACTTGTGCCTCCATCCCCTGTATTTCCTCTACTCTACAGATTAGGTCTAGAGGCTTCATGAATTTGGGTGAAATATTTTTGGCAAGAATACTTTATAGAAGTCTAGCCTATGTTTACATCTCTCCAATACACTTTCATATTCACTCTTCTCATATAAATTCCTTCCCAATCCTCTGTGGCTCTTTCCAAGAAGAGTAGCAATTAAGCCAGGAACCCTACAGTAAAACTGAAGAGGTTCACAGAAAGTATGGAAGAAAATCTTGTCAATATATGTATAGCATTTAACTTAGAGGGCTGCAGCATCATTTTTTTTTTTTTCATTGAGGTCTTAGTTCCCCGACTCTCATAATGGAAAAACGGAGTCTTAAATTTCATGTAAGAAGGACAGCTTTCTCTGTTTTCTTACTATTTTAGAGAGAGATAGCCAAGTCTGATTTTGCAGTTACCATTTATTAAAGACAAATATTTAACAGTGCATTTCATGTCTATCAGCATCAAAAAAGGCAGAAAAAGAGAAGTGAAATAAAATTAGAGAATTAAGAGGTGAACAAAGATAGTATAGAGAAGTGACTTTCAAGCTTTTTAGACCATGATTTACAACCACGTATACACGAGAATATATAAAATGAAAAAAAAGTCATAAAACCATACATAAAACCCTCATACGTGTGAAGAAACCCTGACACTTTATATCCTAGTCTCTCATTAATTTTTTAAAAAGAAAAGAATCTGTGTTTTATCCCTAAAATTTTTATAACCCCCCAATGGTTCATGCCCAGGAGTTGGGGGAAGAATGCATTAGGCTTGCTAGTCGAAGTGGTTAGCAAAGAAATGAGGAGGAATTGGAGTACGAGTAATAGCCCACCTCAGTAGAGCATTATATTTTAATTATTCAAATCAATGTTTTCCTTCAGTTTAGCATCTTATAAAAAACAACTAGAGTCAAAAGACTTGAGTTTGAATTCTCGCCTAATTAATTTCAGCTACCTTGAGCGTGTCCCTTGGACTTTGGGGGATTGGAGTCCTCTGCTGTGAAATGGACATGATATCAACAAGTAAAAGTTAAAGGAGAAAGGGATGTGAAAGAACTGGGCACAAAGCAACAAGTGAAAGCTGTGTTATGGTTCTAGGAAGTTAGCTCTAAAGCCATAGTACTACAACCACCCTTTCCTTGAAGAAATCAGAGCACGTAAATCATGTGAGCTTTCAGAATTATTTTCAAGTGTGCCCCTTTGCCCTGATAAACCATCACTTCTGGTGTTTCAGACTATTTGGAGAAGAGTAAGTTAGACAGTGAAAAGCACTGGGCAAAAAAGGTCTCCGTATATAACTAAATCCTCCCTGACTGACAAGATTTTTGGATCAAGAAATGATGGAAATTGGCACAAATGACCAGCTCAAATGATGTGAATTTCCTGCGATGAAAACAGTAATTGAAAACAAGTAAAATGGTTTAAGTTTGTGCTGGTTTATTCCTCTAAGCGGATGTGTCTCGCTTATCATTTGTTTTAATTATTCCTGATGTGTTGCCTATCACATCACAAGCTCCTTCAAAGGGAAAGGAATAAGCAGTTGTCATAACAACAAAGCTCTTCATTACCCTGGGAACCTTGGACAGCTTTATTTAAAATGAAGGAGAAAAAAGAAGCCTAACCAATTAGCTTTATCAGTCTGATTCATGTTCTTAAACTGATAACAGTGTTTCCTGAAGAACTTACAATTTGATGGGGAATGTGTCATGAATATTTATGGTAACATAAAACTCAGAAAAAAATTGGCTAGCTAATTATCACTTGGAAGGTGCTTCTGGTCAAATTTCTGCCCAGTGATCCATTTGATTTTTTTTTAAATGACTTTTATTAAACAAATCGAAGAATTAGTGGGACTTTTGCCAACATATATCCACTGGTTCAAGAACAGCAATGAGACCTATTTAGGTTTAAACTTTAAAGCCCAGGCTTCACCCTCAGCTAATGTGATTTGTGTTAAGTTTGCATTGTTACACCAGAAATGTGCTCACCTGCCTTCCACCCTTCCTTCTCTGTGCCAGAGATACAGAGGAATTCCCCAGAGAGTTTTAATTCTGCCCTTCTCTGCAAAATTAAAAAAGCAGATGTTTTCTTCTGGCTTCAGCAGATAAGACTGAGAAGTAATTATTGTTCTGGTCCCCAATCCCACAGGTGTTTTCATTCCTGCCCTGGGACCACAGAAAAAATAAACAGTAAACCTAAGAAGGTCTAGGTGGGGCACTCTTCAAGTTCAGACTTGAAGCCAAATGTCTGAATATCTCGTGCAAGTGAAAAACTATGCAGAAGTAGGCAAACTTTGTCTGCAAAGAACTAGACATTAAATATTTTTTGCTTTATGGGACCTAAGGTTTCTGCTGTCACTACTCAACGTCGCCATGCTTGAGTGAAGCAGTCTTGGACAATAAGTAAAGCAGTGGGTTTGGCCCGATTTGGTCCTGCCATTGTTTGTTGACTCAAAAGGGTTCCCAAGAAATTAGATATCAACCACCAAAGGAACAGTGCGTAAGTTCTTCAAACAAACGGCGGTGAACACTTGGAAAGCATGTTCACGAAGTTGTTTTCACATACGTTATTTCATTTAATCCTGAAATGAGGACTACTCTAAGAGGCAGGCGTATCATTTTTTTATCTTACACATGAGAAAACTAGTCCTGGGGTGCTCAGGTAACCTCCTTGCTTTTCAAACAGCTGGTCTCTTTTAATGATCTTTCCACCACACACCCAACTGTCCTGTAACCAATGCACTCCATATAGATCAAACAGAAAGAAGTATGAATGATAACAATTTCTAATTCTTATCATTATTCTATGGATAAATGTACTTAGCGCTCAAGTGAGTGAAAAAAAAAATCCATCAACACTCCTCAAGCTCTGCTGAGTCCCCCCAATACTAACTCAAGCATTAGACCAAGCTGTGAGTGACCAGAAAGCCAGAAAATTCTGTGTTCTGGGTCCCAGGATCAGAATTTAACCACATAGGCCTGGTTTGCTCTAAACTACCTACCTTCACACACTGAAACCAAGAAGGACTTCATCGATTGTTTGGGGTCAAAAAAGGAAATCTACCAGAAAGAGCCCACACTGAGTCAAATGCAGGAGCATTTATTCATCAGGATTGGGACATTACCTTAAACTCCACATAGAGGAGAGATTCTTTTTTACCAAAGGTTGTGCAGGCAACTATTACTTAATTATGACAATTATACAGAGTCAGGATATTGCATTAGGAAACACAGATGCACCATCTGTTAAAGAAAAATGATTTAACTGATTTTTTTCCTAGACTTTAGCCTTGTAACTGTTAACTCTACATGGTTCAGCTCAAAAAAGAGTATCCATGAAAGACACTGCCAACAGTGCACCTGTAAGTCATATCTTCCATATCCAATCCATTTCAGTTCTACAAGCACTTACTGAAGGTCTAAGTGTCAGGCATTAGTAAAATAATCTCTGCCTTCAAGGACTTTATACTGTTAGCAGGAAGAATAAAATGCATACATAAATGAATAAGACACAAGGAACACTTTGGCGTAGGAAAGGGTTTACTATTACATGGATCCAGAGGATAAAAAAGAGATCTGGAGAAAAGGAAGGAATATTTCATACAGAAGAGGATCAGGGGAAGTTTCAGAGTGAATTGGAGGGAAAAAAAGGGAAGACGGCTGTCCATGAACTGGTGTGAACAAAGACACAAGGGCAGAAAATTGAATTGGAGGTTGGGAGTTAGTTGGTTTAGAGTTTGCCATAGCGGTTAAAACCGAAAGTTCAAGGACCAAGATGCCACTGGCTGAAGGCTTTCCCCGCCCACCCTGGCTCTGCTCTCTCTTTCGGGACCTGGCCAAGGACAGGGCACCGTCATGGAGTTGACATCCCCATAACAAGGACGGAAAGGTTTGACACGAGGAGACTGATAAAAGAAATGTTCGCATACTGAGATATAGGGAAGTCATTCTGGCTCATACATGCATTAACTTGAATGGTATGCTAACTAAGATAGCCTGTTGGTGGCCTATCAAACACACATTATACATCTGCTTTAATTATTAAAGAAAAAGGGCACATTGACCAGAAGTAAAGAATGTCCATGTTAAAAGTAAAGATTAAATGCCCTCTTCCTGGGACACCAATGCTGGTCCTCCTTTGACGATAAGACTCCCTTCCCAGATGCCACAGCCATGCTGACTCACTGTGTATGTTGTTTTGTGTTGCTTTTTTTTTTTTGAAACCTTGAAGAAATGTAACCCTGACTTGTTTGTTTAATAAATTTATTTATCTATTTTTGGCTGCATTGGGTCTTCATTGCAGTGCACAGGCTTCTCATTGCGGTGGCTCTTCTTGTTGTGGAGCACAGGCTCTAGAGCGCAGGCTCAGTAGTTGTGGCGCACAGGCTTAGTTGCTCCCTGGCATGTGGGATCTTCCCAGATCAGGGCTCAAACCTGTGTCCCCTGCATTGGTAGGCGGATTCTTAACCACTACACCACCAGGGAAGTCCTAACCCTCACTTGTTTAATGTTCTTTGTTCTGACAAGATATAAAACCGTGCTGAAAACCCTGCTTCTCCAGAGCAGTTTCTCAGACTAATCTGGGAAGGGGGCTTCCAGGATAGTCCTCAGTTTGGCTCATATAAAACTCTTTTCTATTCTTATTTTCGATTGTTTATTGATTATTTTCCTTGACAAGCCCAAGAGCCAGGACATCTCCTTAAGGCTGTTGGCCAATCTGTACAGGCTTCTGGACAAACTGACTCCACCTTCAACCAGGTTGGCCTGAAGAGGCTGTTTGTGTGTCGCACCCACCAGCCGCCTCTGTCCCTTTACCGGATGATCCGGAAGATGAAGTGTCCTGGCCAGGACACTGCGGGCAGGCGGCCGCACCAGAGCCACATCCCCAAGGCCAGGGGCAAGATCCTCCCCCTTGACCAGCTGGCCCTGGACGCCCCCCTCCCAGGATATGTGGCCCTGTCCTCCTCTCCAGTCCTTGAAACGGCCGACAGGTGTCCAGGCATCTCGGTAAGGCCCCAGGAACCCCACACGGCCACATATCCTCCAAGGGCCCAAAGGCCAACAGGCCAGCGTGGCTACAAAAACTAACTCCAGATCCTGCATTGTTATGAAGAAGATTTCAGATGCTGAAAAAAGAAAAAAAAAAATGATGAAAGCCCAAGGACCATATTTAGCCTGGAAACTGTTGATTCTCTTTTGGAGTTTACATAGTATTTTTTTTAAAAAAATCAATTCCCACTTTCAAAAGTTGGAAATTTCACATAAGAGTTAGACTTCAGGCTCCTCTTAAAGAACTGGAAGAGCTAGCAACCAGGAATTGTGCAGAGGCTCACCCTCAGACAGGTGTGTCCTTTCCCATGTGTCTGGTCCCCTCCAGATCCACTGTATCTACTTATGTTACCTACACGGCCTGCGTAGACATCTGAAGGGCAACAACTAGTCAAGAAGAAACATATGAGATATTTTCTAAGAACTTGAAAGAATTTCTTTCTGATTAGGAAGGTGCTTAAAATTATTCTGTTCACTTCACAAAGAAGTAACCAACTATTAAGTTATAAGTCATGAATTAATGAAACAGGAAAAATAGGTTGAGTCATCTATACTGTGGAGCAGCCTGGAATAGATAACTGAGTTGCCTATAAGCTGAAAATTGTTCATTTGATTCAATAAACAATGGTCAGCAGTGGGAGGTTTTTGTACAGATGGAGCTAATTTTGACTTTTTCAAAAGATGTTAATTCTAAAATAAATTTTTTCATGTTTAAGCTTTGTTTCAGCGGCTAAACAGGTTATTTTGTGACTGTGTTGAAAATAAATGTACTGTGAGGTACACTTATGTTTTGATTTATAATTTGCTTGACCTCATCTTGAATCATTTGTGCTATAACTTTTTTTCAGTGCTCTACATGAATTTCAAAACACTTCCCCTAAAATCAAGCATATGTGGAATCACAATCATTAACATACTTTAGTTTTACAAGTTGTGTGTTTGCCCATAACTTTCCTTTCCTTTATACCACTTATAGGCAATTATTTCCAAACAGAAAACAATTCATGCCGAATATATTCTAAAGTGCATTTATAAGTAAAAGGCAATCATTTGTGAGATATATGTATTCTAAAATTCTTTGCATTTGCTGTTGACTTTTTTTGCAGTTCACTATAAAATGCCAGTTGACTACATAAGGAATTTAAAGTGATTTCTTTTGTAACATTTATATATGCAGAGTCAGCCTTTTGAGTAAACAGTATCTCCAACAAGGACTATTTTTATCCTATATTTAAAACATTCGTGTTTTCCTTATATACTGGTATAATAATTTCAGTAATTTATGGCTTACAATAGAGTTATCTTTTTTTAAGTGAACCAGATAATTTTAACACCTTCCTGTTGATCATTAAATTAGCTCAAGCTCTCTCATCTTTCCTAAGAAACTATGTCACTGAATGCGCATGTCTCACCCTTCAGCCTCGTTTGCTTGTTTTTCATTTCTTTCTGCATTCTATTACCTCTCCTCTCCCACTTGGGTTATTGGCAAAGGCTAAGTCTAGCAACAACTACTAGTTATCCATCAGCTAAGGTTATTTTTCATTTCTGTTGCCTCTAGAACCATTTGTTTTTAGAACTATAGTCTCTTTAGCTCATTACAACTGAGTTTGAATTTGACACTTGTATGTGAATTGCACGTATTTTTATTTCCCGGATAGGGCCTGCCTGATGACAAATTTTAAAATAATCTCATTTTCAAGGCAAGGGATCTTAAGCCAACAAAAGCTTATCCTTGACAAGAGAACAGAGAGAGAAGACTATAATTGTTTCGATAATCATTGGGTTTCTGTATGAGATGCTCACATGTGTGCACAGATTTAGGTGGTGACTGTACCAGGCACACCTCATAAATCAATCTGGCAGGTCCTCATAACCACTTGTGCTTTTCACATCGGAATTTCGTACGTTTTTCAACGTCTTCCTTGTGCTGAAATCCCGAGATCATGTGTATTATTCCAAAAGTGTTTCACCAAGGAGATGTCAACAGACTTGCCTGTTTCCCTTGATGCATAATGTGATTTCTTTGTTTAGTCTAAAGTCATATTCTTTCTTTTCTGCACCCCCTCGCATTCCATGTTCATATGAATTTGTCACCAGTTATAACCCCAGTCCATTTAGCATTACCAAGTTTTTCCTCCTACTTGAATATCTGTGTTTCATTGCACATTTTCCAAATACAATAGCTCCATTTATCAAAACATCACTACTTGGAATAATTCTCTGTATATCATTAGTGGGCAAATTTTCTGTTCATATTTTATGCTCATCCACACTCTAGTAGGAATTTGGGGGTGATTTCGAGGAGCCCCTCTAACAAATAATTGCATCAAATTCCAAAAATATAACTGCTACTGAATTTCCTTTATGTGGACGTCTGGATCTCTAACTTCTTCCAGCTTAAGGTTTTAAGTTCATCTAGCATCACTGGAATTAGATGATTTCTACATCTTCATGATCTATAGAGTAAAGCCATCTCTGTGTTCAAGAAGGAATCAGAGACTCTAAATTCCTTACAACAGAGATTGACGGTGCGATATGCTAGGTTTGTAAGGACTATCACTGATCACATATTATAAACAGCTTTGGTACATATCTTACAATAGTGTCTTGCATTGCCATTCAAGTCTTATATTTAACTTTTTATGTCTTGTCTCCTCAAATAGATTCTAAATGCTTGAGAACATGGTGTGTGTGTGTATGTACATGTGAGTGTGCTTCTTGGGATTTTCCACAGCTTCTAGCAATATACAGTGTACATAACAGAGGCTTAGAAATACATGAAGAAAGAGGGAAGAGGGGGAAAGGGGATGGAAAGAGGCGATGGGAATCAGAGCCCTTGAATACAAGGATGGGAAAGGCAGGGGGTCCAGGGATTACTGATCATATTACCAAGTCACTTGTGACTAAAATTTCAATAGGGAAGAGAAGAGGTAGATTGCGAGAGGTAGACCAATCATATACTGCTTATGCTCTTTGGAAGAAAAAAATCAGTGATACTGCAGAGAAAAGGAAAATTCGCAGCTTTGAAAGAGGCTGGACCAAACATGAAATATAAAGTGTGGCTGGATAGCAATAGCTGGATATTCAGCACATTCTCGACAGTCACTCAAGTGCACAGCAGGGACTCAGCACACGTTTAGGATCCATTAACAGTAACATCTCACCATTTCTGTGAACTTACCCGTATGCCAGTCACGGCGCAAAGGGTTTTATGTGAATTATCTATCGTGAAAAACTCATGAAATTTATATAAACAGGTAATCAATTCATTTTATATAAACACTTATTTAATGTATGTGACTCCCCTTATTGGATTCCCGCTACAGCTCTACATTGTAAACACCCTTCTAATCTCCATGTGTACGTTTATGCAGATGAGGAAACTGAAGTTACAAATGAGGAGTGACTGACCCAAGCTTTTACAACTAGCAAGTAAGTGGCTGGGCAGAGTTCAAACCCAGGTGCTCTAACTGCAGAGTCTGAAATCAGGCACGACACCTGATCTCCCAGGAGTCTGTCACTTAAGTAACGTGCTTTATCAAAACAGAACGATGCACTTCCGTTTGCACGTTCTTAGCCATGCTAGGCACCATAATACTAACTAATAGTTGGGTCCTACATATGACTGTACCCGAAAGGTAGCCTCGGGACTTCATTAAGAGGTTTCTGGGGAATGCCTGAATTCATACACAGGAATGAGAGCTATATACATTGTGCTATTCTTAGGCCTAATTATGGACAACAAATTATAAACACTATATGGTGGAGATAACATACCAATTCCTCTTAGGAACCTTAAGCTCGTATGAGCAAAAGAATAGCTTCTGGTCTTGAATCTTCTTCACCGTGTGTTGCCCCAGTTCTACACTCTTGTGCTGTGGGATTGTCTTTTTTGTTTTGAGGTCTCTAGGATCAATTCTCAGTCTTTTCATTTGCAGCTGCCTGTAGTTCTCTTAAGTGTCCCCTTTCTGAGTTTTCTGGCAGGCTTTCCTCCCCTCCAGTAGGTAGAGTTTTGTTTGTTTGTTTGTTTTGCGGTACGCAGGCCTCTCACGGTTGTGGCCTCTCCTGTTGCGGAGCACAGACTCCGGACGCGCAGGCTCAGCAGCCATGGCTCACGGGCCCAACCGCTCCGCGGCATGTGGGATCTTCCCGGACCGGGGCACGAACCCGCGTCCCCTGCATCGGCAGGTGGACTCTCAACCACTGCACCACCAGGGAAGCCCCAGTAGGTAGAGTTTTAGGCACTCGCCCTCTTCACTTGTTTCTGGCTCAGAGTAGTCTGTCCTGCTACAGCTCTCACAGCCAGTTCCTGTCTCTTTGGCAGACAGGATCAGAGTGTGTAGATTTTAAAGTCCACTGCCGTTGGCATCAGGAATGGCTTCCCGCTCTGAAAACATCTTTCCCAGTGTCCTGTGCCACCCTATTCTCTGTCAGTCTACACATCCTGCTGGGGGCAGTGGCTCAGAGACATTCTCTTCCGTTGCTTCATACCCAGCGTTGTGTGAGCTCCTTATCTACTTTAGAATCTACCCTTCACACCTTCAAATCCCTTCCTTGTGTTCCTTAGGACCAGCCTTTATCACTGGCCCATGTCAGTGCTCTTTGTTCCTTTTCCATCCTTTGAGATTTCCCAGTCCTGTGGTCCCGGGCCAGAGAAGAAGCCTTAGATAAGCCTCAATTCCAATCCGTGGCACACCAGACTGTCAATCTCTCCTGTGAAAAATTCAACAATTCTGCCGTGGTTCCAGTCCTTTCATTTACATTGAGACCATCTTTCATCAATCTTTCGGGTGTTAGTGAGAAAAAAAATGAAATGCCCCAAATGCTTTCTTCTGAAATGTGAGAGAGATCTGAGCTAAAGAAGCTGTAACTTCAGCCACTCAACAGGTATTTTTTAATAACTTCTACGTACCAGAAAAATGGCAGTGAATAACACAAGCAAGGGCTCTGCTCTCATAGAATTTACATTCTATGACTTTGTCATTAGTTAATATTTATCAACTACATTTGATAGGGAAGACATATGTTAGGTGTGTAGAGCAGCCAATACATGACATCCCTCTTTTCCAGTTGAATTCAGAACCAATTTAGAGATAGAAGATATAGACAGATGGAGATCAAACCAACAGCTTTATTACTGTTAAAGCTGATTGGAGAATGTGGCTTTAGATCTGCCTTTATCGGTGAATTTAAAAGATTCTTTATTCATGGGATAGTTTGACAGCTGCAGGCCACTTCCTTCTAGAAACAGAGCCTTTACCACATGGCTGAGGGTGGATGGGAATTCATGAATCCTGTGGACAAGTTCACTCTGAAAAAGAAAAGTCCAGAATGTGTTGAGTCCGGCTCGTTCAGTTTCTTCTCTTGAACTCACAAATTGGAGAGCTGAAGCGAGAGGCTAGGAGTATCATTCTAGCAGAAATCTCATCACATGGAAAAGGAGACCAGAGTGCTGGTTAAACAAACAATAAATGAGACTCTGAAAGAAAGTAGAGTCAGGGAAAACTTATGTGTCCTTGGAACACTTTACTGAGATTTATTGAGACTTCGGATGGTCTCTAAGAGTCACGGGTCCACGAGTTCATTAACACTGATTTGGAGAGCCTGTGCCATGGAATGATTTCTGTAAATGGTCCTAATACTAACGGTGAGTTTCATTTTGAAAGCAAAAATTGCAGGTGAGGCAAAGATGTAGAGTTGCAAAGCTATCCATTTGCATCTGAATGAAAATAAGCAGTCATTTAAAGTACAGCCTATAGAACAGAGAAGAGTAATTGTGACAGTAATTGGAGGAAATATTTTTAATGAAGCATTACATGTAGAGACAGTTGTTTGAAGAAGCCTATCACTGGAAATTCGGTATCGCCTTCTTGCAGGCTTCTTAAAGGTTAGGATTTATTAAACTATTTTCCAACAGAATCTAAGGAGAAACAAATGGTTTTCAACCATAACAACTAAAGTAATCACCAATAAGACCTCAAGTTACGTTGGATGATGACTCTCTCGCTCTGAAGGCTGCTGCAAACACAATCTTATTCCAAAGCTGTTGCTTGTTTCTAAGAGATCAGGTCACACTGTTGAGTCCCCCAATTTATTTAAATCTGTTATTTTATTTCAAGTGCTAATTGTCTCTCACAACAAACAGAGACTCCTCTCAGCTGCAATTATTGGCACTACAATAGATAAAGAGGGAAGCCTGAATGCGGAGCCAGAAGAGTTGCCTTGGTTACAAACCTGCGATGCTTTTGGTTATTACAGTTCTAGCCACGTTTTGAAATTTCCTAAAACACCCCAAGAGCAAAGTGTTACATTCTTTTTTTTTTCTTCTTTGTGGCCCATCTGAGTTAGTTTTAATCAATATGGAGGCCTAGTCTTACATGGGTATTTGTACGAGTCCTCTTCTATAAATAACCATACAAAACAAAGCTTTCATTTAGAACATTTGGATATATGTGTTCATCCACTTTCAGAATAATGAGAAGGAATCAGAATTATCGTTTCATGCTAGAGAAGCATATTATTATCTTTCCTGTATCCACAATTATACAATGCAGCCATTACACTGCATTATCCTCTCATCTCTCTCTTTTTAAAAGCAAAGAGAAAAATAAATCACCTTACAGCCCATCACTGTTCAAGTCCCTAAACGGTATTTTCCCTCTTGAGTGCAGACTGGGTAGGGCTAGTGGGGCAGGCCAAAAGGTCTCTGCTAGTAATTGTTTTGTTTTCATGCTTCCCATTTATTTAAGAAATTGAGTTGGTTTTTTTTGTGTTTTGTTTTTTTTTTGCGGTATGCGGGCCTCACTGTTGTGGCCTCTCCCGTTGCAGAGCACAGGCTCCGGACGCGCAGGCTCAGGGGCCACGGCTCAGGGGCCTAGCCGCTCCGCGGCATGTGGGATCTTCCCGGACCGGGGCACGAACCCGTGTCCCCTGCATTGGCATGTGGACTCTCAACCACTGCGCCACCAGGGAAGCCCCAAGAAATTGAGATTCTGAAAGTTAGGATGATTATTCGGATAATGATCTATTAATATAACTAACGGCTTAAAAAGAACATAAGAAAATCCATGCTGTCCTTCCTAGCTAGCTCATACTAGGTCCAATGGACCTCCTGTCCATTGTTGTTTAGCAGTCTGTATTAGTGGCTAGTATGAGCTCTCCCTTTGCTCATGCATGAATCTTGGTTACAGGAGGTATTTTTGTTTATTTCCAAAATATCAAGTGAGCCACCAGATGACTTACCTTTCACCCACCTCAATAAAGATATTCAGAAGTACAAATGACAACTACCACTTATTAAGGACTTAATACATGTTAAACCTTGTACTAGAACTTTTAACAAATGTATTATCTAATCATTACAAACATCCTATCACGCAGAAATTATTATCCTTATTTATAGATAAGGAAACTAAAGCTCACAATATGACTGAAAGAGATTTTTTTTTTTAATCCAAAAATGTTTTTACTAACAGTGTAAACTGGAATGCTTCAGAGTCGGGGTACTGGGCTAAAATCCTAGCTCTGCCGCTTGGGGCTGTGTGATTATTTCCAAGTTACTTAACTCATATCTGTCATCGACATTTTTATCTATAAAGTGGGTAAAATAAGAGAAATAGGGTTCTGCTGAGAACTAAGTGAGTTAATACGTGTAAAGCCCTTAAAACATTGCCAGGAACATTGTAATTATCCAATGTTACCTCTTTAAATATTTGGAATATTGTATAATTTCCCAAGGTGATGATGTTTTAATGTTTCAATTATATTACTATCGTTATTTCTTATATGTACAATAAGTTTAATCATTTTTATCAGAGTCACTGAAGATTACAAAGTATCAGCGTGGGTATAAAGTATTTCTACACCGTGCTTAGCTGGATAAGCAATACAGATTTTAAATATAAGTGTATATTATTGTTTTGTTATTTACAGAATTACTACTATTTACCATTAGCTTTAACCTTTCCTTGTTACTATTATTATCTAGAGGCATCAAAGCTGATACTGTACAAAACTGTCACAAGGATGCCTTTCTATTCCGCTGTCCACCCTCCTGTAATTTCATTCATGCTCCCCTCTAATACCACTAGAATCTATCTATTTAGGTTTTCTTCTCCACCAAAACCTGTTTTAAAATCTTTCCATTCATAATGGTTATTAAACTACTATCTCCCAGATGTAAATCCAACCCTCTATATTATGAGATGCTAAGACTAGGACTTGGCAACACTGTTTATCCTTTGTCTGTTACGCATAACCAATAGAGGGCAGGAGAGAGAGAGACAGGAGAGATGGAACATGGACTTGCTTTTTATATGCCAGGTGTTCATGTGTTGCCGGCAATAGCCTAGTGGACCCAGTCCCCAGCCTTCTTCATCACTCCCAGATACCTGAGAGGTGAAGCTGGGAAGTTCTCCCACTCAAGTGTCTGAGTCCTGCATCCATGGGGCCACTGCTCTGACTTCTATGTACCAGATGCTGCTAGACAGCTACCCGTACCAAGAAGTCTGAATTCCAACTCTGCATGGCCTCCTCCCTAAGCTTGTAGATTTAGATAACTCCAACCTCTTCCTTTTGTTCCTAAGGGGACTACTTCCTACAACTACTATCTTGGTGTAACATAAACATTCACCCTTTGCTTTTTCATTCTTCCAACATTTGCTTAAGCAATTCTTTATCTTAAACTCTCTCTATTGAAATACCTAATGTGGTTTCTAATTTCCTGTCTGGACGCTAACTGACCCCAAAATGCTATGAATAACTATTCAAAATGTTATATTCTTGGAAGTTTTGGAAATATATCAAGAAGGAAGAGAGAAGAAGAATTTTAGGTATCTATCAGTAGGTAGTAAAGACTTTTGTGGGGTTAGAAAAAGAGACGTTTTCCCTGCCCCTCTCCCCAAATAATTATACTCTACCAAGGCAGCCAGTTCTGCCCACAGGCAGGAGAAATTCTCTTACTTGGGGGAGAATCAGACTTTTTGTTCTGTTCAAGCCTTCAAACTATTGAATGAGACCCACCCATAGTAGGGATGGCAATCTGCTTTATTCAGTCTACCAATATAAATGTTAATCTCATCCAAAAACATCCTCATAGAAATACCCAGAATAATGTTTCACCAAATACCTGGGCACCCCATGACCCAGTCAAGTTGATACATAAAGTTAACTATCACATTTGCTAACAAAATAAGTGACCAGTTGAGATTTCATTGACAGTCAACTCAAATAGCTGTAACTGAGGAACTCTGGGGTAATTCAGTGTTCATCAGAGCTTCCTCCTTCCATCCTGCCCCCGTTTTGTGAACTGCATGTGTCTTTCCTGTTTGGGATTTTTGCCCTGTCGGCCAGAGCTTCCTGTATCTTTCTTGGCCGCTGGGATGGCTCTTCAGTCCTTGGGCCTCTACGGACCATGAGTGCAAGTCAGTACCAAAGCACTGAGAAAACGTATAAGGAACCAATAAATATCTTGGGAAGAATGGACTAAATAAGGAGGTATAAGGCCCCCCCAGGTTATCTTAAAAAATTATCTATATTTTCTTTTAAATGGACAGTGAATTTTAAATATGTATGATCTTTTCCTAAGAGCTATACTAATCCAGTTAGGGTACTTCTCGAAAAAAATTAGACCAGGAATCAGCAAGATGGACTTCCTCTTCATTAGGAGTTTTTGATGACTCTTCCCTCTGTTAATTATGTCAACAGCAAGTAAAACACAGGGTCTAGTAGCACACGAAATTTTAAATTATTCAGAGACTGATTATATGGCTTGGGAATTACTGTATCTCTTTTCATATCTCACACTTCCCACAGCCATTAGCATCTCCAATAAGAGTGTGTATTTGAAGACTGAAATTCATAAAACGGGATCTTTTCAATCTGAAAGAGATTTTTAAAGGCTAACCATGCTTACTCCCTAACTATGCAGTGAGCCAGTTGTCTTAAGAAGGGAAGGTAAATTGCCAAGGCATGTGAATAAATTAGTGGAAGGGATTAAAATTAGGCAATTTGTTACTTGTAAACTGACTTGCTTACACCTCTAAGGTGCTTCAAGAGAAGACTATGACAATAGAAATGAGAGTAAGGAATATGGAAGGATTCTAATTTTCTGTCTTATTCCTTCTTCTATGGAAAATTGGAAACTGACTTTAGTGGATTGCTTCTGCTCCTGGAAGAGACACGTAATGTGTCCTAATCCAGGGTCTCAGACCTAACATGTGTGTGTGTGTGTGTGTGTGTGTGCGTGTGTATAATTTGTTTATGTTTATATTTATATATATAAAATACAAAATTATACTATATATCTATAATACATATAATATTTGTGTAATACACACGCACACACACACACACACACACACACACTGTTGTTCTTTATCTTTGAAAATGCTAATGTCAACAGTTTTATTTTCCTTGCTTATGATTACTGCGGAAAAGACTGAAGAATCCCCAGCTGGCCTGCCACACAGACACTTGTATAAAACGGCCTTTTCAGAGCAGTGATGTCCCTTGACTCCAGCACTGTCACTGACTGAAGCCGATGTCACTTAGTCTGTTTTCAACCACAGTGCCTGCAACACCCAGCAAGCCAGCAGGCCCATAACGGGGGCTTCCCAGGAAGGCTGTAGGAACCGGGAACATAACCTCTCAATTCACCCTGGCCATGCCTGTTATGCTTCAGATGTGCTCAAGGACAAGAAAATGAAAGAAGGAACAGAGAATAGGGCAGGAGGTCCACAATGAAGGTATTTGTGCTTCTAAGAAGAGTTGGAAATTAACACTGCAATAGGTGCACTGAATCTGAGTGGCTTTCTTTCCAGGTACAAGTATTAAAAATCATTACCCTGATTAAAATTTGTCCATGGCTACCCATAGCCTCCAAGCAGAATGCTGAACAATGTCCTTTGTGATTTTTACCTCTGACAATTTATCCAATCATTTCTCACTGCATTTGCCCAGCCCTACCCTCCTACCTCAAAACCCTGAATTGTGTAAGAGAATGATACTTCAACACTTGCCGTACCTTTCACCTTCCCATACATTTGCACATGCTAATACCTTTGCTTGGGACATTATTTTACTCTCCACCACTTGCTACTGCAGCCTGCCATTCCCACCTCCAATACTCTCTCTGGCAGGAAGCTTTCCTCCCGCTGCTTTGTTGTAGGGGGTCTGCAGTGGCCAGTCTTTACAGCAGCCGCTGATTATAGTACCTCCTGCTATTCACACTCGTGCGGTCTCCTCCTAAATTAAGTAAGCTTGACCTGTGTAACCTATAGGAAATTGTCGAATATGTGATTTTTTTATTGAAATATAGTTGATTTACAATGTTGTATTAATTTCTGCTGTACAGCGAAGTGACTCAGGTATATATATACATACATTCTTTGTTTTAAATATTCTTTTCCGTTATGGTTTATCAAAGGATACTGACCCCTGTGCTCCCCCAGCCACCCCTCCTTGGCAACCCCAAGTCTGCTCTCTACGTCCATGAGTCTGTTTCTGTTTTGCAGATATGTTCATTTGTGTCATAGTTTAGATTCCACGTATAAGTGATATCATATGGTATTTGTCTTTCTCTTTCTGACTTACTTTACTTAGTATGATAATCTCTAATTGCATCCATGTTTCTGCAAATGGCATCATTTCCTTCTTTTTTACGGCTGAGTCAAATATGTGACTTTCGAGGCTATGTCATAATAAAAATACTAAATCCTACCTTGCTTTCTCTTCTATCGTTTACTCTGGGAGAAGCCCACTGCCTTATCTTGAAATCATTCAGTCAGCTCTATGGAGAGGTCAGTATGGTGAGGCCTTATGCCAAAAGCTAGTATCAACTTGGCCACCAAGCAAGTGAGTCATCTTAGAAGCAGATCCCACAGCCCCAGTTGAGCTTTTAAGCGACTGCAGCCCTGGCTGACACCTTGACTGTAACCTCATGAGAGATCCCAAGACAGAATCATCCAGCTAAGCCACTCCCAAATTCCTGACGCATAGAAGCTCTGTAAGATAATAAATAGTTACTGTTGTTTTAAGCCTCTGTGTTCTGGAATATTCTATGCAGCAATATAATCGGGGTCTCTCACCTATGCCTATACATTTCCATAGTACCTTGTGATTCCCTCCATCAAAGCCTATTTCCCATTGTTTACTTGTCTGTCTCTCCCACTTAGCCTGAGGGCATCTTGAGAGCAGAGACAGCAATGCATGCTTTGATTTATAGAGTGTCAATGGTTCATCAAAGGGCAATTCCTGATAATTGTACAGGTTATGCAAGCACTTGAAGATGCCTGCCAATGTCCTGAAGCAAATGGGTGTGGAAATTCAGCCCTTGCTCACCCAGCAAGTGGAATGTCCTGCTGAGGGCTGCTGCCATGGGGGAGAGAGGAACCTTTTCCTTTGTACACACTAAATCTTATCAAAGGGCCACCACTCTAATTCATCCACTGTGTCAGTCGGGGTCCATTCAGGACACAGAAACCATATATACTGTGAACAGGGAAAGTTTAATATACAGAATAATTAACCACAGTAGAGGATTGGAGTAACAGGTTAGCTACCAAGGGTAAAGAGAAGTCGAAACAATACAGAGATCACTGATGTAGGCATCAGCTATTATACCTCGATGACTGAGGCAAAGCACCCAAATAAGGAATGAACCTGGAAGAAAGACGCCTGTCCACCAGGGCTGACATACAGACTTTGCTGGAGAGAGCACTGCGGGGGTCCCCGAAATGGCAGAGAAGTCTGCTGAGGCGCAGCCAGAGCAGACCTTGCTGGAAAGCCACCCGTTGGAGAAGTGGAGGGAGACACCGGTGGGGAGGTGACTTACTGCCAGAAGAGAGCACACACCCGCACCGGGGCTTTCTCCTCCGTGTCTCCCTAGCACCCCCCACCGACGGGCTTAACTTAGTGCCAGATGGGAAGGAAGAAGTGTACCAGAGCCGTCAGCAGGGCGAGGAAGAGTGGGCCCGCGGCTGAGAGGCCACAGACCGATAACTGGGACATCCAGCTGGACAGCAGCCCTCTTCTAACTCGCCCACCCATAGCGATGCCTTCTCAGACTCTCATGCAGGCACTCTGTGGCCCTAGTGGTGTTCGAAAGAGTCGTGGAAATATGCTTTGGGGTACCTGGCGTTCAAAGGTTGTTCTTAGTCTGGTTTGCTCTTAGCAACTGTTCTGCTCAGGTGGCTGCCTCTTGGAGAAAATTTGTGGGAGTGTAATCTCTTAGTTATTTCCTATTGACCACGCCTTCAAACTGAACTTAGTAACCTCTTGGCACCCCTGCGTGTCTCACGTCAGACTGAACTGACCTATGTGGCAACTGGTTCCCTATCCTAGTGGCTTCCTCTCCAACGACACAGCGGTCTGTGCTCTCTGAGCTTTGATGTCAACAGGACACCTGGACACCTTGTTATTACAAATGTAGGCCTTGCAACTGACCTCATGTACATCAAGTAAGTGTGACAGATGAAAGACGAAACCCTTCCCCATGCGGAATCTGTTGAGGATACAGGACTTCTGTCATTTTGAGGCTGACGGGTTCTTAAAAGCAGTTTGGCTTATAACATCTGTCAGGAAAGGGTAATGTTTTGTGACATCAAATCACAATTGTATCTCCACTAATAAGGACATTATAGTAATAGATACCTGCCTAGGTCTACACAGCATGAAACTATGGCTTGTCATTTCTTCCTATTTGTATTACTTTTCTCTAAAATGAAATCATAGCATTACTATAAACACCTAGCAGCCTGTTTATCCTGCTGATCTCAAGAAATACACTAATTATATGTTGAAGGAAAGGTTCTCTTTCTAATGTATTTAGGGCAGAATAAATGTCAGTTAGTTCAGTCAAAATCTATGGAGTCTGGCGAAGTTACAAAGAAAGAAGAAGAGATTATATCCTTGCCCCAAAGTAACGTACAATCTAATATTTCCTGTCATGGCTTTCTGTTGGATTCTGTATACTGCACTTTTATTTTTACATTATTTCCCCTCTTTTCTATGATGCTTTGATATTAAATGAAAGCAGAAAACTGGAGAGCTGCACCATTGACTATCCGGATTTTATGAAGCATTACTATCAACAACCATCTCCTTTATTTTAAGATATATATATCCCCATTTACTAAAGAAACTCAGAACAGGTAAACAGTTGGAAAGTAAACTTAAATCTAGTTCTATTAAAATGTCTTTGATAAGCAATTCTTTATATGATAAAAAAGTGTCACACAAAACAAATTTATACACAAGCTTTAAGTGTTTTGCTATATTTCTTGGAGAAACAGAGAAAAAAATAAGATTTGCAAGCAAATAAGATATAGTGGGCCTAATAACCATTACTTTTAAGAAAAGGAACAGAGGCAGCTACTGTAAATCAAACTTACTCATCAATAATATCTTTCCACAGAATCTAGAGAATAAGCTTGGTCAGTACTAATCCAAAGATGGAGAAATGATGTCATTGAGAGAGGAAAGGGGTCAGAAGTATAATGATGCTAATAAAAATGATAATTAATCCTAACATTCCCTGAACTCTTTCGCTGAGCCAGGCACCGTTCTAAGCCTCTAGATGGTATATTAGTCAGGGGTCTCCAGACAAAATAGAACCAATCTGTTTCTCTAGAGAACCCTGAAACAGATATAGGTATAGATATAGATATATACTGATAGATACAAATACATATACAGAGGGAATTATTATATATATTATTTAATATAATAAATCTTTCTCCATGGGGTGGGGAGAGAGAGAGAGATTGATTATAGGAATTGGCTCAAGTGATTATGGAGGCTGAACAGTGTCATGCCCTGTTCTCTGCAAGTTGGAGACCTAGAAAAGCTAGGGTATAATTCAGTCCAAGGCCAAAGGTCTGAGAACCGGAAGTGCTGATGTTCAAAGGCAAGAGAAGATGGATGTCTCAGCTCAAGCAGAGTGAATGTGTCCTTCCTCCACCTTTCTGTTTTACTCGGGCCCTTAAGGGATGGGATGATGCCCCCCTCACATTGATTAGGACTTTCTTCTTTACTCAGCCTACCAATTCAAAGCTAGTCTCTTCCAGAAACACCCTACAAACACATGCAAGAATGATGCTTTACCTGCTTTCTGGGCATCCCTTAGCCCAGCCAAGTTGACGTCAATCTGATAATGATTGACGTCATTATCAGTCAATCTGACACCCCTTTAATCACACTGCTCCACTGCATGTTTCCCCAAATGAAAACAGAGACACACACATTAACACACATTCACATATTTATGGAAGAACGTGAGATTTCCATTGGTTTTAACCTACAAAATATAGAACCCACTGTTGCTATAAGGTTTACTGAATAAATGGGAAGAAAAAGAAAACAAACATTTAAGGGACTCTGATCTGCCGAGCACCATGATGGGTGATTTGACATATACTCTCTTGTTAAAACCCACATAGCTGTGCCGCCCGGCTTGTGGGATCTTAGTTCCCCCACCAGGGATCGAACCTACACCATCGGCAGTGAAAGCACGGAGTCCTAACCACTGGACCGCCAGGGAATTCCCGGCATCTTTGTTTTTACCCTCCGTCAATCCTGCCTTCTGATGACAGTACCAGTGCCGGGGGGATACAAAGGTGTTTTGGAAGCCCACGAATGAACATGTGTTTCGGTGTAGCAATTCAGAGTGGTTCGGGGTGAAGCAGAACAGAATCCCCTCAAAGAAGAATCAGAGTTTTCTTTAGAATCATTTGCTTGTATATGATAGGAACTCACTCAAGCATGGTTAAGAAAATATAAAAAGAGGCTTGGTAGAAAGCCATAGGGGTCTCCCATGGAACTCAATGTCAAGAAGGACATCCAGGTCTCCTGCAGACAAGAACTGGGGAGTAAAAATGCTGCTAGAGTTTGCTCTTCCCTTCTCACCAAGGGTTCCTCTCATTCCCACTGCTCTCTTCAGTGATTCTCCTTGTCAGCCTCCTGGCCTCGTCTCCTTGGTCAGGTGCCTCTGGGCCACCCCAACCCTAAGATAAGCCCAGCAGTCTTGGGAGAAAGAAAATATTGGGCCCATTCCAGCCTTTAGATGACCCACCCTTTATAGCCAATTATCTATGACCTGAGAGGTCAGAGTCCTAAAGTATAAATGTGAGACTGTAATGGCTCACCTGGGGCTAAGGAGTGTATGGGGGAGAGGGGAGCTCAAGGTTCTGCAGACAAATTAACCAACACCTATTTTTCATCAATACTCGAAGAAGGTTGCTGCTACTCTACTTCCCAAGGGAATATGAGTAAGATAGTTGGTCTCGGTGTGCCTCAATTTCCTCATCTGTGAAATAGGGATAGTAAATATTTTTGTGTGAGGGTTATGTGATTACATTTGCATGACATGCTTAGAACAGAATACACTTTACCTATTATTATTAACATCTGTTGTTATTGTCTGCATCGACTCCTAACACCTGTAAGTTCACTAACCAAGAGACTCAATACCATTCAGCACACTCTTTATTTTACTGGATAATTTCTCCTTTCCTATGTGAAATATCTAGTGTTACATACATTTGGGGGTGAAAATACTGAAAGATTCCAGAATAAGAGGAATGGGAAGTTGAACTCTTTTAAAAACACATCATTTTAAGTCACTCACTCTTCTACACTCTTTAGGCATCAATGAAAATATTGGTGGTTGATAAACAATGGAAAGCTTTTGGGCTCCAAGGAGGAACATATAGAAAAATGAGTCTTGGGCAGTGGTCCTTAGGGCAGTTGGAACTACTGTAATGGAACTGGCCAGTCAGTTAGTTCCAGCAACCAATTTCACTGGCTTTTTCCACTTAATTGACTGGTAGCTTGACCACTGTTGAGAAATGCTCTGGAATGCAGGCATTATTGAACAAAGCAAAACAGAGTGACCCATTAAAATAGATCGCAATGAAAGGAACAGGGCTCTGTGGAGAGGTGGTTCTAAATAAGCTGCCCCATTTTGAATAGCAGAGGCTTTCCTTTCAAATCTTCCTTATTCAGAGTTATTTTGTGATTTCTGGTATAGATATAATTTTGGCACTCTTCTCTGTCCCCCGAAAAAATCTCCCCTCCATTTCTGTGTAACACAGTTGACAATTATTCTAATTCTAGTCAGTCCCTTAGTTCTTATTCTTTCTCTGAAACCCGACATTATACTCTGTTTTAAGAATTTAGATAACTTCCTGGTTTGTCCTATAAAAGGGAAAACTGCTTCTTTTTTTTTTCTTTTACTAGATTGGTGTCTCTACACCCCACCTCCCTGTATTAACTTATCATTCACTTTGTACTGCCTTCTCACTGTCAAAAAAAAAAGCAACTCCTTTTTTTTTTTTAGTCTTTTCCCTCTGTACTGTCACTCCAGATTCACAGTTGCTAAGTGTTCCAGAAGCCCACCAGAGGGACTTTCTAGTGGTGTGATCTGCAAACTTTGAAATAACACCCACCAGCAGAAGCGCCATATGCTATGGAGTTATACAGTAAACTGACAGGAACATCTCATTTGTCATTTGAAATTCAGAAAATGTCAGCAATTTTCATACCCCGCAATTGCCTAAATGCCTCTCTGGTTAGCAAGGAGTAACGTTTGCTATAAATGCACGTGAAAACGTGAAATTTTATATTGTGCTTCTAGAGGAATAATAATAGCAAAGCCAGGATTAAGACTTACACAGCTCGATGAGCATATGGACAGACATATCAAATTTCCACACTCACTTTATATCTCATGTGTGCATCTCTAGGTGGATGGTATTGTACGTAAGGTTTATGACATTTGGACTATTCACATTCTATAACATTGGTGATTCAAATGTGCCTTTTTATGACAAAATGTAATACCAAAGAATATTTTTTAAACCATTAAAGGCAAATTTAACGTAAAACACAAGCTGTCCCCTTTGTAATTAAGCTGAATTTGCATCCAGCTGCACTTAGCCAACAACAGACACAAGAGAGAAAACTACTTGGCAATTCTTCCTAATTAAAGGAAATTAATTACTGCTAAATACCATACACTTTCTATGTCATAAAAGTTCATCTAAATCAATGTTATTATGGTACTAAAGAAATTAATAATGATTTCAAGTCTGGTAAGTGTGGTCAAACTGCCCATTAGTTCATACTTTTAAATGACTTCACAATGAAATATCTGAATTGGTTTCATATAAAGACCAGAACATCCATGGCCTCACACATTTAGCACATCTTTTATGTATTAATTATAGTACCTGGTGCTGTCTCTTCTTCATACCTGATATTGATGATGCAACAGAAGCAGAAGCAGAGACTGTGAAGAGGAAGAATGAAACATAGTAAGACTAGGTGTTTCCTTCACTCTGAATTTGCCTTAGGCCAGCCTCACCTCTCTGGAGTAGAGGATGTTAGACGGCGTTCTCCACCATCTCCATGACCAATAGATCATGACCAGCAGGAACAGGGAAACTCACATTTACCGAGTCTCATAAGTTTTCTCATTTGATAAAACTGTCCTTCGGGGTAAGCATAAATATCCCTTTTTGCATATGAGGGTTTTAGTGCTCAGAAGTGGAAGTTGCCAAGTTTATACAATTATTAGCTGGCAGTGTTAAAGTCCAGGCTCTCTGACCTCAATTCACAGGTTCTTTCCACTAAATCATGCTCCCTGATATGTAAAGGAAATCGGAAAACCTCATTTTGTTTTCTGAGCCAATACTCTTCCTTCCCTTATCATCTGGTCACAAGTCCTGCTGTTTATTTGAATTTTGGCTCAAAAGGTGTCTCGTTAGGAAAGAACTCCAGACTTGTCTCTGCTCTGATGGAGTGACCTGGGAACGTCACTTCGTGCGTTTCAGCCTCAATGTCCTCACCTACAGAAAGACTAATGACCCTAAGTCTCTCCTAAGATTGTGGTGATGATCAAAGGTATCGAGAAAGAAGGTGTTTAGAAAAATATAAAGTGCAGTAAAGGTCAGGTACTTCGGTCAAGTGCTACACAGGAGAATGAATAGAGAGGGAGAGCAATTTGGACACTTTATAATGCATAATTGATAATCCACTCTTTATAATCCACTAATGGTTATGGGCAGGCAATTGCATAGCTGAGTTATTACAGTACTGAACTCTTGGGAATGTGAACTCAGGAATCAGATAGCCCAGAGTTCAAATCCAGGCTCCTCCAATTTCTGTTGGTTTGAGCTTGAGTATGTTACTTAACCTCTCAAACCATCACTATCTCATCTGAAAAACAAAAAAATAAAGTACTGCCTTGTAACCATGCCCGACTTCTTGGATACGTAACCTGAGTAGTTAGTTACACAGGACCCTGTGCTCAGCAGGGGCCCGCACTTGGTTTAATGCTCTGATGTCACTAACTTGAAATTATTAATAATTTTCTGTTTTAGCTTGTGTTTTGTAAGTGCAGTCCAAGGTGACAATGGAGCGTGCCCGTGGGCAGAGGAGACACGCACAATGTGTGTGCTATTCAATGTGTGTGAATGCCCTGCTCCCCCACTGGTGTAGCACAGTCAGGATCCCAGTGAGCACAGAATTCCAGTGGACCCACCACGCATGAGAGTTCAGTGAGATTCAAAGCAAGTACACGGTGAACATATTATGTCTATGACTGACTAAAAGTGGCAGTACTGACAGCCTGAGAGGGTATTCTTACTCTTCAAACCAGAACTTGTTTGAAATAGAAAGAAAGAATGTGTACTCTGGAGTCAGACTGCCTATGTCTAGGTAAAAATCCATGCTCTTCCTCTTTGTAGCTGTGTGATCTTGGTCCAGTCACTTAACTGTTCTGAGCCTTGGAAAATAACAGGCAGACATCACACGGTTGTTGTAGAGAATCAGTGAGTCGCGTGTAGAATAAAGCCTATAGAACATGTAAATGCTCATTACATTTTTGCAACTATTAATTTCATTGTTGTTTTTGTTGTTGGAATACAGAGAAGAAATTAATTTAATCTTGGAGAAATCAAGAAAGGCTTTACAAGCTCTAATTTGAAAAGATATGTGCACCCCAACGTTCATTGCAGCACTATCTACAATAGCCAACACATGGAAGCAACCTAAGTGTCCATCGACAGATGAATGGATAAAGAAGATGTGGTATATATATACAATGGAATATCACTCAACCATAAAAAAAGAATAAAATAATGTAATTTGCAGCAACATGAATGGACCTAGAGATTATCATACTAAGTGAAGTAAGTCACACAGAGAAAGACAAATATCCTATGATATCACTTATATGTGGAATCTACAAAACAGTACAACTGAACTTATTTACAAAACGGAAACTGACTCATGGACATGGAAAACAAACTAACAGTTACCAAAGGGGAAAGAGTGGGGGGAGGGATAAATTGGGAGTATGGGATAAACAGATGCACACTACTTTATATAAAATAGATAAGCAACAAGGATTTACTGTATAGCACAGGGAACTATATTCAATATCTTGTAATAAACAATAATGGAAAAGAACTGAAAAAAGAAATATATACATATATATGCATAACTGAATCACTTTGCTGTACACCTGAAACTAACACAATATTATAAATCGACTATACTTCAATAAAAAAAAAGGCTTTATAGAGGAGATAACATTTGAGCTGTCCCTTGTGAACTTCACGTTCATAAAGTTAGGAGAAATGAAAAGGCAGCTCCATAGATGGCTTGAAAGGAAGGGCCTGCACCATTCACTCACTGTCGTGGGCCAGCCACATTCATCAGAGCCCTCTCGAAACTTTCAAATAACTTCTGTGAAACTGTTTAGGCTAGCACGCTCTTCTCTTTACATGTTGATTTATGCTCTCAGGAAGACCCTTGTAAGAAAAAATAAAACTCTTTAAAAACACATAGCTGTCAGAAACAATCCGAGATTCCCTCACTGGAAGCCTGCGTAAGAGAACCTCTTAGCAGAATACAGTTGCTTCTTAACGTGCAGGTACACACAGGAATCAATCAGCCCTTTCCTGCAGCTCTGGTCTGTTCATTTTATATACTTGCCCAGTTTGACAAGAAATCCAGGGAAGGGCTAAGGAGTGTTGTCAGCATAAAGATGGGAGGAAAGTGATGTACTAGGCTACCAAAAGGACTCACAAACGTCCCTGAAGTCATAAATCCTTCTCGCGGCTTTTAAAACCTGTTTCCTTTGTAGGATTGCGATGATGCAGCTTTGACAGCGTGCCCTTTCCATCCTCTCCCCTGCGTGTCAGGAACCCCGAGCTCAGTGTGTAGAGAGAAAACAGAATGCAATACAACTTCCTGCCTTCACTGTTCTCTCCCTCCTTGTGGGTCTGTGGCAGCCTTGCTGATGAAGACAAGGCCCCTGCTGCCCGGGCTCCCCGACCCTCTCCTGCCTAGGCTGCCCTGCCCTGCCCTGCCCTCCCATAAATTCTCAGAGTTGCCCCTTTCCCACACATGCTCGGAGAACCATCTGATTTTCTGAGGCATTAGCCGAAACCCTGGCACTAGGATCTTAGTGTTTTTATTAATTAGGTGGTTTTCTTTTGGTTTTATGTCAGCTTCTTCAGGGGAAGCTGGCGTGAGAAATACTGCAAACCACGCACTGGATTTTTTTTTTTTAACATCTTTATTGGAGTATAATTGCTTTACAATTGTATGTTAGTTTCAGCTTCACAACAAAATGAATCAGTTATGTATATACATATATTCCCATATCTCTTCCCGCTTGCGTCTCCCTCCCTCCCACCCTCCCTATCCCACCCCTCCAGGCGGTCACAAAGCACCGAGCTGATCTCCCTCACGCACTGGATTTTGACTTACCCCAACATAGCATCCAGGATCCCACAAAGAGGTCATCTTTGCGCGTGAGCAGTGACCACAGTGTTGAAAACAAGTCAGGAAGAGGATGTGACTGGTGGCTGACCTATGAGCTGGAGGGACTCAGGCAATCAGAGGCTTCTCAGCCTCCTGTCCTGGGAATGCATTCGGTACATTCTGCCCCCCGTTCCTATAGCTGGGGCCATTTCAAGGACGCAACCTTGAGAGAGTCAAGTGGTGTTGAGACCACCTGGACAGTACATGTGACTGAACCCCACTAAGGCCTCTATGTAAACTCCTAAGATTCTGGCTGGTGAGGGCAGAGATCTACTCATCGTGCAGCTGCCCGAAACAAGCCTGGTTGTAAGTGCCCTTGCTTGTGAAAGCTGCCACCTACCAGTCTGGAGGGGGTCTGCCTCTTTCTTTGTTCTCTCCTTACCCTCCATGTCCAGGTTCAGATTTCCTCCCAGGAGACTCCTAAGACTGTGAACCAACACACAGACATAGTCAGTTTCCTCATTTCTATATTTGGGATAATTTGTTTTCCTGCACTTGGAAAATATAACTTGTGTTCCTCTCAATTCAGGCAAAATGCAATGAGGAATATAAGTTGATAAATGCCACTATAAAAATGTACTATCCTCTATGACAAAGCGAGAGAGAGGCATGGACATATATACACTACCAAACGTAAGGTAGATAGCTAGTGGGAAGCAGCCGCATAGCACAGGGAGATCAGCTTGGTGCTTTGTGACCGCCTGGAGGGGTGGGATGGGGGGGTGGGAGGGAGGGAGACGCAAGAGGGAAGACATATGGGAACATATGTATAACTGATTCACTTTGTTATAAAGCAGAAACGAATACACCATTGTAAAGCAATTATACCCCAATAAAGATGTTAAAAAAAAAAGTACTATCCTAAAGAAAACATTAATGTATTTTTATTGTCGGCGTTTTTATTTACTGTTACGTAACTTTTCCTTCTACAGTGTAAATATTTCAAAGTTGCTGGAGATAGGAACAGAAGAGCCCTCCACGCAATAAAGATATTTAAAAAAAACCAATAGAAATGTAGCCTTCTGAAATAAATCTAAATGAGTTTTCCCTTCAACCAACTATGGCAAGCCATGTGTTTATTCCAACTCTACGTCGGTACCCAAAATATTTGTGAGTGCGTGGTTCGCTATGTCACATTTTCCTCCGTCAAGAGACAAGGCCCAGCAGCGTGGGTCCCAGGAAGATGTGGAGCAGAGCCTGAGCTGACCCAACTTTAGTGGGAGCAACAGAGGAGCCCACGCTGCCATGCAGGCAGCATCCCCTAGGCTATGGGGAGGGATTCAATGCAGCCCTCAGAGCCACGGGACAACTCTAGTCTCTCCACTTTACAGCCACTTTTCCACCTTTATTTTCCTTATGCAGCTTGAGCTGACATGTCATTCCCTACATGTCTGTCGTTGGTACCAAAGGACCGTAGGCCCTTTGAACAAATTAATTTTGCCCTTAGATGATGAGGGTCACTGCCACCGAGTCTTTAGCCACCGTTCCGGGGATGATGGACGCATTGGGTGTGTAGTCATGTGTCCTGGGGGTGGGCGGGAGAATTGTTCCTGGAGTCAGGCTAGACAAAGAGGGTTTCCACCTAGAGCTGCCCATAGCGCCTTAGGCACAAGACAGGTCAAGAGCGTGGTCGGGGAAAGGAGTGAAGGTTACAGCTAAGATTGTGGGCTCGCTGTCGTGTCTAAATTACAAAATGAGATGCAAACGTGAGATTAAGTAATAAATTCAAAAACTAGGAGGATCAGAACTGGGTGGGGATGTGGAGTTAGAAGAGACCAGAATAAGGAGTCTGAGACTTAAAAGCAGTCAAATGGCAAGGAAGTATTTGAGGCATACTTTCTTAAGGAGACACAGGATCCTGAAGACATTCAAAGGAACGCTCCGGAGGCTTTGAAGTCAATTCCGAAATAGCAATTCCAACAATGTTTTTATCAGTGACAAAGTGACATTGAAATAAGTGTATAAATATCCCGAGATGCCTACTTTGAGGGAAAAAAGCACCATATTTGGGTGTGTGAATTCTGGCATATTTGTTAAACATCAGACATATCCCTTCAGAGTGACTCTTTAAATATGCAGTATTTTCAGATACAGGAAAAACCAACCTGGAACACTGGTGTGTTTTCTTTTTTTACTGCTAGACGGCCTATCCTTTTCTTTGTTGTTTTTCTCAAAACACAGAGTCTTCGTATTTGAAAATATTTATGTGTATGCAAGAGGATAAGAGATTTCTGTGTATCGTTCCTTGAAAGTTTTGTTTCCTGCATTATTGCATTCTCACATATCTTTTTCCATGGGGCAGAATGACTCTGTTTTTCTTTACAAATCCATGGGGGCTCTACACGGCACGCCTCATGATAACTTTCTAGTTCTGAAAAGATTTAGGGGGAAACGATATTAACTTTACATGAGCAGATGAGGCGATGTGACTTTATTTGAAACCTTTATCAGTCTGACCCCCTGAGGAGAGGTACCTTGGTTTGCTAGGCTGTGGTACGTCTAAGGACATATCTGATGACTGTGATTCAAGTTACAGCCTGCGTTTCTCCAGTTCGCTTTGAGATTTGGGCTAAGTCACTTCGCCTTCTGGAAATTTTGGTTTCTTCTCCCAGTGCTTCCCATCCATTTCACAAAGATTTTGTGAATATCAACATCAAAAGACTTTGAATTCTCCTAAAGAAAGGAAGGCCTCCAAGTATGGAGCAACAAGTAATCTGAAAAGCACCATTTCATGATTATCATATAAATAATCAGGGGGATTTTACCAAGAGAACCGTCACTTTGTACTAAATCTAGCTAAATAATGAAAAAAAATGCATGGAAGAGACAGAAACTTACATATGTCCTCAAGGTGTATATACAATAACACTTTGGGGTGGGAATAAAAGTGAATCGATAAGCAAACTGCTTGTAGGAGGTATTTTACACAGCTGATGTGTTTGACTTTACATTATCGTCAGCCTCGTTTGAGGACATCAAATTAGTGCAGAAGACAAAAATCTGACAAAATACTTAACATCATTAGTCACCAGAGAAACGTAAATTAAACCACCACGAGATAACGGAGATAACGACACATCCAGTAGAATGGATAAAAGCAAAAAGATAACATCACCAAAGTTGGTAAAGACGTGAAGCAATCAGAACACAAAGAAGCTGCTGGTGGGTGTTAAGTGGTGTTAAGTGATGTGACTCCTTTGGAAATGGGTGCAGCACTTTCTTATAAAGTTAAACACAATCTACACAACGACCCCACAATTCCATTTCTTAGGTATTTACCTAATAAAAATGAAAACATATATCCACAACAGGACCTAACACAAGGATGTTCATAGCAAATTGACTCATAATAGTCCTAAACTGGGAATAACCCAAACGTCTCTGCACAGGTGAATAAACTGTGGTATGGTTATACAACTGAATACTACTCAGCAGATAAAGAGGAGAAAACTTCTGATACGGCAACAATATGGATACGCCTCATAGATATTATCTTGCGTGAAAGAAACCAGATAATGGAATGCGTCAGCTTGGCAATAACTATTCTGCTATTACATCCACAAACATTCTGTCCCATTTCCAGTCATAAAACATATTTATTGTCACACACACACACATACAGATTGTAGCATGTAACAATGTAGAATTATTACATTAAGATTAAATCCATAAAAATAATTTTAAAACTTTTGAGTGCTTTCTCTATGCCAGGCACTATGGTAGTTGTTTAATATGCATTGTATCATTTAATGGGTAAGGTACTATTATCACCATTTTACAGACAAGGAAACTGCGGCTTAGAGAGGGCAATGAAGTCACACAATAAAAATGAAGAGCTGGGACTCAAAATCACGTCAATCTCAGTCCAAAACCTGTAGAAAAACCAGTGCCATCAGCTGGCCCTCCACTGTTTAGTACTAGCCTTGTATTTACAGAAATACAGAACCTAGTCTATCAGCCCTTATTAACCATGGTGATTTATCACGTTGTGAGAGAGAGAAAATGAGTCATGAAATGTAGACTGACTACTGATAAATTTGTACATTTATCAGGATGTACTAGTCACAAAGAAAGGGAAAGTCCCACCCAATCTGGAAACAAAGAACACAGGTCACTGGCAAGAAAAGGTTCTGAAAGTGATGGCATAAGAGAATTGACTGTGGGAGTCAAATACAGGAACTGGATTCCACCCATGGGCTGCCAGTTTCTAGGCTACATCCACCTACCTTAGTTCCTCGCCTTCTGCCTCCGCTGAGGTCACAGCTACATCAAATCATCTTCATTCTCACACCACACAGCTGAGTCAAACCATCTTTGTTCCCACATGGCGTTCAAAGACTCAGACTTCAGTTCCTCTAGGAATTAAGGCAAGGTACAAGAAGCATTTAAATAAACCTCCATTCTTCCCACAACATACATACAAATGCATACATACATGCATATATACATATATATGTACGTACACACATATGGACATAAGTACATAAATCCATGTATACTTAGAGGGGCTTCATATTAGACATTCTTCCATGTACTCTGATGCTGACCAATGGGACTTCCCAAGTCCCTTGGCTGACCCCCATATCCTAGGATCTGGTGGCCCAGGGGCAACCACTGGCGTCCACCGTACAGCCTTGGGAGAAGCTCCCCTTGCCCTATGTATCAGGTCTCAGGAATGGGTTGCCACTTTGATTCCCCCCGCTTCCTTCTGCTCTTCCTGGCCCCCCTTCTTTGGTGACTAAAGCCTTATCTCTTAGCCTCATATAGTGGTTCAAGCCTTGCTATACATGGGGAACCCCTAATTAGCCACGTTTTTCTGCCCACCTGGCCATAAAACCCCACAAACTAGTTTCCCTTCTATGGGTCTCTATGCATGGAATGTACTCTTTTTTTGAGAGCAGTGGTGTTCTGGTAATGTTTTAAAATGGATTCTCCTAGGAAAACACCCTGATTTATAGTGTTTATCAACTCCTGTGGTATAAATACTTCCACCACACCATGAACAAATTCAGGCCACCAACATGGTCTCAGTTATCACAAAGTTGGGACGAAATAAACAGCAGCACTTAATATACAGTATTTCTACTGTTCAGATACAACAGAATAAAGAACCTCAGGAGTATCAGTGATAGTAAAATGCTGTAAATAAACTGGGAAGGAACAAGTATTGAGGGTTTATTAACTTTATTTACAATATAATTTATTGGTTTTGGTAAGGTCATATAATTTAATTTTCTTACAATGGCTCTGCTTAACAACCGGCTTTCAAAAAACTCCTGAAATTTAAACAACTGACTCTCACAAGGAAATGCTAACTGGCTCCAGCACACCACTGCTTGAGGACACGGGTCCCCTTGTTACTTGTTACTGTTAAGTCCTACATTAGGGCACATGTAAGCATTTGGTAAACCTGTTACAATCAAAGAATTAAAGGAATACACTTCTAACACACTAAAAGGAGGCTTCTGTTTGATATGCTCTTTGGAAGTTGTATTAATAAACATTTCACATAAATAAATATTACAACTGAACATTTATTCACTCCATAAATATTCAGTGAGTAGCTACCACGTGCCTTACACTGTTCCAGAAGCTGGGATGGCAAGAGTGAACAAGACAGGGAGTGGCCAAGATGGCAGAGCAGAAAGAACCTGAGCTCACCTTCTCCCATGGGCACATCAAAATTACAACTATTGGGCTTCCCTGGTGGCGCAGTGGTTGAGAGTCCGCCTGCCGATGCAGGGGACGCGGGTTCGTGCCCCGGTCCGGGAAGATCCCACATGCTGCGAAGCGGCTGGGCCCGTGAGCCATGGCCGCTGAGCCTGCGCGTCCGGAGCCTGTGCTCCGCAACGGGAGAGGCCACAACAGGGAGAGGCCCGCGTATCGCAAAAAAAAAAACAAAAAACAAACAACAACAACAACAAAATTACAACTATTTACAGAGGAACTACTGATGAGAAAAACCAGAAGACTAACAGAAAAGATCTTCTACAACTAAAGACATAAAGAAGGAACCACACGGGGCTTCCCTGGTGGCGGAGTGGTTGAGAGTTCACCCGCCAATGCAGGGGACGCGGGTTCGTGCCCCGGTCCGGGAAGATCCCACATGCCGCAGAGCGGCTGGGCCCGTGAGCCATGGCCGCTGAGCCTGCGCGTCCGGAGCCTGTGCTCCGCAACGGGAGAGGCCACAGCAGTGAGAGGCCCGCGTACCGCAAAAAAAAAAAAAAAAAAAAAAGGAACCATAACTAGACAGGTAGGAGGGGCAGAGCTGCAGTATAATCAAGACCCATACTCCCAGGTAGGCAACCTACACATGAGAGGATAATTACAATTGCAAAGGTTCGCCCCAAGGAGTGAGGGGTCTGAGCTCCACGTCGGTTCCCCAGCCTGCACGTCCTACACTGGGAAGACAAGCTGCCACAACATTTGGCTTTGAAGGCCAGCGGGGCTTTCTTTTGCGAGAACACGAGGGTTGCGGGAAATAGAGACTCCATTCTTAAAGGGTGCACGCAAAATCTCACACGCTCTGGGACTCAGGGCAGAAGCAGGAATTTGAAAGGATTATGGGTCAGATCCACCTGCTGACCTTGGAGAGCCTCCTGGAGAGGCAGGAGGTGACTGCAGCTCCCCCTGGGAAGACAGACACTGGCAATAGCCATTTGGGGAGCTCATGCTACCACGGGGACACTGGCAAGCACCACTTTGGAACCCTTCCTCCGGTTTCTGAGCACTGGAACCTGGCCCTGTCCACCAGCCTATTGGCACTAGTACTGGGATGACTCAGGCCAAGCAACTAGCTGGGTGGAGACACAGCCCCACCTGCCAGCAGGTCTGCTGCCGTAACGCCCTCTGAGCCCACAGTCACCCTGGGACCCGGCCCCGTCCACCAGAGGGCCCAGAACCCAGACCTGTACTTCAGTGGGCCAGCACTGGCCACGGGACCAGCCTCTCCCACGAATGGGGATGCACCAGCCTCAAGTCATCCCCGGCCCAAGCCCCATCCATCCACGAGGGGGTCAAAACACCAACTCCAGGACCCCCATGGCCCTGAAGCCAGAGACCCCAGGATGTACCAGTGAGCCAGCACAAGCCCAAGAATCTGGCCTCACCCACCAGTGGGTGGGCACCAGCTCCAGGACCACCACAGCCCTGCAGCCTGCCACACCGGGACCCAGAACACACGCCAGCAGGCCGGCACCAGCTACAGAACAGCACGACCCCTCAGCCGGTCACACTGGGATCCGGCCGCACTCTCCAGCAGGCTGATACCAGCTTTGGGACGCGCCGGATCCCACAGCCAGTAGCCTCATGACCCAACCCTGTCCACCAGTGTCGGACAGGCTGGCAGCCTCTGCACAAGGCAGCGCCTGGCAGCCAACCGAACCGGGGGGCCCGCTAAACCTACCAGGCTGCCCACAGTAGTCAGGCTGTCATACAGAAGGACCCACACAACCCAAATAACGGGCACCCCTAGAGCATACAGCTCTGGTGACCAGAGGGGACTGTGCTGCTGGGACATAAAGGACATCTCCTCCAAAAGCCCGCTTCCCCAAGGTCAGTAAATGTAACCAAGCTACCAGGTACACAGAAATAAAAACAGCAATGAAAAATACAATAACTGAAATGAAAAATACACAAGAAGGAATTAACAGTAGACAAGATGATACAGAGGAACAGGTCAATGAGCTGTGCAAATCACTGAACAGAAAAAAAGAAAACAAGAATAAAAAGAAATGAGGAGAGTTTGAGACCTCTGAGACAACATCAAGCATACTAACATTTGCATTAAAGGAGTCCCAGAAGGAGAAGAGAGAGAGAAAGGGGGCAGAGAACATATTCGAAGGCATAATCGCTGAAAACTTCCCAAACCTAGGAAAGGAAACAGACATCCAGGTCCAGAAAGCAGAGAGTCCTAAACAGGATCAACCCAAAGAGAAACAAACCAAGACACGGTGTCATTAAAGTGGCAGAAATGAAGGATAAAGAGAGAATATCAAAAGCAGCAAGGGAAAAGAAACAAGTTACATACAAGGGAATTCCCATAAGGCTATCTGCTGACTTCTCAACAGAACATCCTCAGGCCAGAAGGGAGTGTCATGATATATTTAAAGTGATGAAAGGGAAAGACCTAGAATACCCTGCAAGGTTTTCATTCAGATTTGATAGAGAGATCAAAAGTTTTATAGACAAGGAAAAGCTAAAAGAGTTCAGTATCACCAAACCAGCTTTACAAGAAATGTTAAAGGGACTTGTCTAAACAGCAAAAAAAAGGCCATACCTATAAACATGAAAATTATGAAAGGAGAAATCGCATTGGTGAAGGCAAATATATTACTAGTAAAGGTAATAAATCAGCCATGTATAAAGCTAATAGGAGGGTTAAAAGACGAGTAAAAAAACCATCTGTATCCAGAATGAGTAGCTGAGAGATACACAGAAAAGAAAGATTTAAAATATGACGTCAAAACAGTAAAGTTGGTGGGGAAGGAGTAAAAATGCAGGGTTATTAAAATCGTTCGAACTTAAGAAATCAGTAACTTAAAATAATCAGATAGATAGATAGATACGTACATTGTGGGGAATATAGTCACGACTATGTCATATCTTTGTATGATGACATATGGTAACTAGACTTACTGTGGTGATCATTTTGAAATGTATAGAAATATCGCATCACTACGTTGTGTAACAGGAACTGACACAGTGTTGTAGGTCAATTATTCTTCAAAAACAAACAAACTCACAGAAAAAGAGATCATATTTGTGGTTACCAAAGGTGGGTGGCAGGATGAGGGGGAACTGAATGAAGGAGGTCAAAAGGTACAAACTTCCAGCTATAAGATAAATAACTGCTAGGGATGTAACGTACATAATAAATATAATTAACACTGTTGTATGTTGTATATGAAAGTTGTCAAGATAGTAAATCCTGAGCTCCCATCACAAGAAAAAAATTTTTTTCCCTATTTCTTTAATTTTGTATCTATATGAGATTACGGATGTTCACTAAATTTACTGTGGTAATCACTTCATGATGTAGGTAAGTCAAATCATTAGGCTGCACACCTCACACTTAGTGCTGTATGTCAATTATATCTCAATAAAACTGGAAGAAAAAAGAAAGAGTGAACCAGACAGATAGGTACCTGCTCTCAAGAAGCTTAATTCCAGTGGAACAGAAATAAATATTTCAGCAAGTTTCCCTTTTCCTTTTCTACTGTAATCCCCCTCCCTCCCCTCCTAACCAGAGAAGCTCTAGTGAGCTCAGGGGGCAGCTCTCTGCCATTTCATTGCAGTTTTTGTTAGTTTCCTTCTTTCTCCCTCCCACGACATCCATCCCACCCTATCTGACTCCAGTCTGGATAACTTATGACCTCTCACCTCTTCACTGCATTTTTATTTTTCTCTTTCCAAACTTTTCAAGATATGTTTCTTTTATTGCCAAAACTCTCTTTAGGAAAGGAAACTAACAATTATTGACCATATTCTGTATACCAGGCACTTCTGTACCTTATTTCATTTAATTCTCATCATAGGTCAGATGATATAAGTATTATTATCCCCATTCTTAGATGAGAAAACTGAACTTCTTTTTAATCTTTAAAGGTAGGGGACTTCCATGGTGGTCCAGTGGTTAAGACTCCATGCTCCCAATGCCAGGGGCCCAGGTTCGATCCCTGGTCAGGGAACTAGATCCCACATGCCGCAATGAAAAAGATCCCGTATGCTGCAACTAAAAGATCCCGCATACTGCAACTAACACCTGACGCAGCCAAATAAATATTTTTTTTTAACCTTTAAAGGTAGGATTTAAGGCCAGATCTGACTGACTGCCAAGTTCACATTCTTTTCTTTACACAAACTTCCTCTTAGCTCTCCTATAATAACTCTACTAGATTATATATGTGTTTAGGTGTTCCTGCCATCTTATATTAGCTTATCCTTTAGATTATAAGCTTTAAAGGTATAAAAGAGTATTGTTCCTGTATGACCTAGAATAATGGGAGTTTAATAAATCTGGTTAACAGATTTTATTATGATCTGTTTTATTTATTGCTTTGCTTATAAAAGTAATACATGACCAACATTAAAAGATGAAAACCTAATACAATCACAAAGAAGAAAATAAATCATACAGGATCCCACTGCCCCAGGATATCCAATTATGGCTATTTTGTTATTTCCATGTTTTTTTCATTACGTATAAACTTTGGAAGTATAATTGGCATCATACTGTACATATCCTTTCATATTGTTTTTTAATTGGATTTTTTATACTTGGCATCATTTCCCCATGCCATTTAATATTCTCCTACAATGATGATATTCTGCTATAGTTATCTAATCATTTTCCTATTATTGTTCCTTAAGATTTTTATTATAAATAGTGCTTGATGAACATTTTTATAGATATATCTGTGTATATCCTATTTTCCTAAAAATAAACTCCTGTATATGAAATTGCAACTCTTTGCGACTTTGTGTGTTATCCAATTGGCTTCCTATGAAATTGTGCCAACTCACCCTTCTACTAGCAGTAGATGGAGTGCCCAATTACCTACATGCTTGGCAGTGTTTGGTATTATTATGTTCATTGTTAATCATTAACAGGGTGATAAATAGAAAGCGATATGTCTTCTGTTTGCTGTTTCTTGGCTGAGTGAGTTTGAACAACTTTTCATAAATTTAGCCACCCATGATTTGCAAAATATCTATTTATGCCTTTTGCCTACTTTTCTGCTAGGATGTATTGTTTATTGCTTGGTAAGCTTTTTATATATCAAAGCTTTGATTCTTTTCTCCTTCTTGTGTTGCAAATGTTTTTTCTAGTTTCATTTACTTAAAAGAACTTTATTTTTAAATAGTTATAGATACTCAAGAAGTTGTAAAATATAGTACAGAGTTCCTGTGAACCCTTCATCAAGTTTCCTGCATTGATAACATCTTACTTTAACTGTAGTACATTACCAAAACCAAGAAATTAACACTGCAACAAAACAGTTAAAGAGACTTAACACTGGTACAAAACAGTTAAACAGACTATAGACTTATATGGATTTCTTCATTTGTTTTACAGTCTATTAATGGAAATTTGAATCATAAATTTTAATGCATTCATTCTTTTTTTTCCTTTTTTTGCGGTACGCGGGCCTCTCACTGTTGTGGCCTCTCCCGTTGCGGAGCACAGGCTCCAGACGCGCAGGCTCAGCGGCCATGGCTCATGGGCCCAGCCGCTCCGCGGCATGTGGGATCTTCCCGGACCGGGGCACGAACCCGTGTTCCCTGCGTCAGCAGGCGGACTCTCAACCACTGTGCCACCTGGGAAGCCCTAGAACACCTTGTTTTTAACAAGACCTGCCTTCAAGGGAAACTGGTTAACGAAAGCCTAACTTACTCAGGTATCATCAGAGCCTAACTGACCTGGGGAAGGGAAATATCCAACTCCAGCCCACCCTAGCCACCCTATGCCACCTAAGGTGGGGTGGAGGGGAATAAAACCTGAGAAACACTTGTGAAGTTCACAGTCCAGAGGCACAGGCTCACTAAAAGACTGAGACCCATCCACAGGACTACAGAACACTTCCCCTACCCACACTGCACCACACAACTAAAGGTCTGTTTACAACAGTTCCCTTTACCTGGTACAGCACGTCCAGCTATCAAGAAAAAATGACAAGGCACACCAAAATGCAAAAAACACAATTTGAAGAGACAGATCAAACATCAGAACCAGACATGGCAGGGATGTTGGAATGATCAGATGGGGAATTTAAAACAGCTGTGATTAATATGCAGCGCACTGCAGATAAAGTAGACAGCATGCAACAACAGATAGGCGATGTAAGCAGAGAGACGGAAATCCTAAGAAGGAACCAAAATGAAGTGCTAGATACAAAAAAACACTGTAACAGAAATAATGTCTTTGATGGACTTATTAATAGACTGGACGTGAATGAATAAGGAACCTGTGAGTTAAACGACATATCAATACTACCCTTGAAAACCAAAAAGCAAAGAAAACAAAGTCTGAATAAAACAGAATAAAATATCCAAGGACTGTGGGACAACTATAAAGGTGTACCATATTCATAATGGAAATGCCAGAGAAGAAAGAAACAGAAGAAATATTTTAAACAATGACTGAGAATTTCCTCAAATTATTATCAGGCACCAAACCATAGATCCAGGAAGCTCTGAAAACACCAAACTGGATAAATGCCAGAAAGACTACATCTAGGCATATCATTTCCAAACTACGGGAAATCAAAGATAAAAAATCCTGAAAGAAACCAAAGGGAAAAAAACTTATAGAGGCACAAAGATAAAAATTACATCTTTCTTCATTCTTGAGGTTACTAGCAGCCCATTATATTCATGTACCGTAATTTTATGAATTCCTCATTGTTGGATTATTGTTGGAGATTCTTGGGGAAATACTAAATGGGCTTGAAAATTCTGGTGCCAAACATGCGAGCTTTCTTTTCTTCTTTTGGGAACAAATCTAATATTGTCAAGGATCACTATGCTCTTACACTAAGAAATCTGTAGGTTTGCACTGTTGGAAAATGAGCCACTGCTGTGAATCCTTTGATTAGAACCTGTGTACTTTATGAACTATGTTTCTTTTTTAAACATATATATACGAAGTTTTATGAGAAACTCACATTTTTATATCCTTAATATGTCAACAGGAAGATGTAAAAGAATTTTATTGTAGAATTTTATTTAATCACAGAAAAGGTAGCCCAGTCAAATCTGCAAATGTACAGCTGTGTGGCCATGGACGATTCTCATTCACTGCTATGCTCTCTCAGCCTCTGGGGGAACAACGTCCGCTCTGGGTGTCTGGAGCCTTTGGACTTTTAAATCTCTCACCTTGAGGGAGACGGCTGAACACAGTGCAAGTAAGTGTGGGATATTATTTGGGTGCTGACTCTGATGGATAACAAAGGGTACATGAGATCCTTTCATCAGCCTCTACCTCTTGAAATGCTGAACTCTCGATTTCATTATAATTAAAATAATCAAGGCTCAGTGTGGCCCCGGACATGGAGTGATTTCCCAAACTTGTAGAACCTAAAACATGAGCATTTATGTCATTTTCTATTTTTTTCAAAGTATTGTAAACAATACTACAACAAATATTAAAACATAGTATTTATAACTTTAATATTTGTTCAGTTATTTCCTTAAGGATAAATTGCTGAAAGTGGGGTTCCTAAGCCAAAAAGTACACTTATTTACAGTCTTTCGGTATATATTGCCCAAACACCCTATTTAAAGGCCATACTAATTCATATTCCTACCAGTGGAACACTCATTTCCTACATCTTTACCAACACTGGGCATGGCCATTCTTTGTAACTTTTGGAGAATTAAATATCTGATATGAACCAGATCATGTTGATCCCCTACTTTAAAACCTCCAAAGGTTCCCTTTCATGCACAGGACACCTTCTCAAACTTGGTCTTAAAAATTATTGAGGGCCCCATACAGCTTTTGTTTGTGTGAATTATGTTTATTAATATTTGCTGTATTATAAATTGATATATTATTGTAAGTTAATATAAACAAAAATTTTAATTTTTTATTTAATTCATTAAAAATGATAAATCCATCACATGTTAACATAACATTTTAATGAAAGTATTTTTTAAAAAACGCTAGTGAGATACGTGGCATTGCTTTACATTTTTGCAAATCTCTTTAATTACTGGCTTAAAAGAAGATGTTCTATTACAGTAGAAGCTGAAGTCTCATATCTACTTTGAGACTCATATCTACTTTAGTCTCATAACTATTCAATTTGTTGCAATATTGCACATCCTGTAGCCTCTGGAAAATTCCCCTGTACACTCATGAGAAAATGAGAGTGAAAAAAGTAAACAATGTCTTAGTGTTATTATGAATGTAGTTTTGGGCCCCCCCTTAAATGTTCTTAGAGACCTTAGCGGTCTCCAGACCATACTTTGAGAACCATAAAATGCAAAGGATAACGGCTAACTCTTTAGCGTGCCATGAGAGTCCTTTCTTCATTCAACCTTAACCCTTCCTCGATTATCCTCTGTTGTGCTCATTCCTGCAGCCAGACAGAATTCTGACATTATGCATTTTCAGTTCTATATGCTTTCACATGTATTATTCTCTTCCAAGAATGCCTGTCTCTGGTGGCTGTATTGGGATTTGAGGGAGCTCAATAAATTATAACCTTATCCAAGTTCTGAATAAACTGAGAGACAAAACAAAAAAGCAAACAGAGAGAACCAAGTTACCACCTTTATTACCAATGCAGCTGATTTTGAAGAGTGTAATTCACTAGATGGCGACAGTGGGCTTTCCCATATTCCACCCCCAGAACTTTACAGACCCACCAGCCAGAGACACACGGTGCTAGACAACAGCAGCTCTTCCCATATACAGCCCCCTGCTCCATTATTATATGCTGAGAATGGAGAAAGGGCTCCCTCCCAAGAGGAGAGGAGGAATGACTGGAGCCACAGGCAAATCCCCAGTTCCTTATCCAATAACCAACAATCAGGTAAATCACTCCACGTTTGCTGAAGAGGGATGACTCAGACGAGAAACCACAAGTGGTAGGCTAGCAGCTTACTTTTATACAAAAGAAAACAGGAATGGGGATTAAGAGTATCTTCCACCCCACCTACACACACACACACCACAAAAACATTCTCTACCTATAAAATCCCTAGTCATACTCAAACATTACTTATTGTATGAAGCTTTATGTAACTTCCTGACATAGTCTCCCCTCTGCTTACATAACATTTTGTACATATAAATTCAACAAGTGATAGTAAGACCGTAACAGGCAAGGGACAAAGGATACAAATACAAATAAGGTACTACTTCTGCTTTCAAAAACTTAGGGAAACAGTATCTACAACAGCAGCTCCAATATAGCTCTCAGATTTTTATCCCCTACGTTCATTCTGTCGACAAATTTGGAAGCACGAAACACACAGGCATCCTTTTTCTATGGAATAATTTAGGCATGTCATCACAGCATCTGAAATCTGTCTACATCATTTGACCCTCACAAATCTGTACTTGACTTTCACGATGCCCCTGAAATCTTTCCAAACTACTCTCATTTACTATCAAGATCGAGCCACACCAGTGCCACCAGTAATTATCCCCCAAACCTAACAATTCATTTTTTGTCCTTCCCATTTCCCTAGTAATTTTATACTTGGATGGATGCCTTTGTGTGTTTGTGGGTTTTGAATTTACAGCTATAATGGTAGAAACCTGCAGTAACACAGCTCATTATATAAGGATTCAGAAACAACATGGGCCACATCCCAGATCTAAGACCCAGCAGTAAATATAATAAAAGCCTGATATAACATGTTTAACCTATAAGGAGGGCACTGTTTCTGTCCCTGAACAGCTCATTATAGAGACTCTACTGCCTTGCTATTCCTCCCCGACCCCATGGCAGCTTGCAGACTGCTTGAGAGCACTATCATTGGCTGGATGGTTAGATTAAATCACCTTTGGGGGTCTGTTTTTATCCCCTGAAATTCTATAATTCTAGTGAGTTTCCTTTCCTTGGAAGTATGGCACAAAGTTAGCATTTTACCAAAGTGCCTGGCACATACTCTGTCACTGTAGTTAAAAGTACAAAGCAGAAACTAACACACCATTGTAAAGCAATTATACTCCAATAAAGACGTGAAAAAAAAAAAGTACGGATGCTGGAGCCAAGAGTAACTGGCCTCCCATTCCAGCTCTGTGTGCGCCCTTAAAACAAATCACTTCATTTCTCTATGCCTCCATCAGCTAACTCATCTATACAATGATGAATATAATCACACCTATCTCATAGGCATATTGTGAGGATCAAGGAGTTAATACATGTAAAGCACTTTAGAATAGTGCCTACAACATACTAAGTGTATAATCAACTGTCAATTACTAGTCCGTACCAGCGAATACGTGTTCAAAGAATTCTACAATTCCATGAATTCCCAGTAACTTAAAATATACATTTATTAGGCACTCGGGAAATGCTGGAGAGCGATCTTGGGTCTGAATTTTATAGATTTATCCGAATCCTTCTAAATGCCTGTCTCATTAAAATGAAAAGGTTTTAAATTAGAAAGGCAGTTAGTCTTTTTTGAAAATGAATTCTCAGCATATATACCAGGCATATACATACTGAATCTACCAATAAAATCCTATTATAAGACCATGTTTGCATAATTCTTTTATATTATATTAAAAATACACATATCCATTTTTTTTAGAGTAGAATCAAGCATCTACAAAACTGTACCATCTCTTCCTCACAAAATCTTGCTGTAGGTGTATCAAATGTTCTAATCAGTCCACCAGGTACAAACACTGACTGCAGTTTAAAAGACATAATCGAAGAGCATATTAAATAGTTCCATAAAACATGGAAAGTGAAGCTAACTTTCAACCATGGAATGGTTAAAGCAGTGGGTAAACCTGGCACGTTTGCTCTTAAGTCATTTTAAAAGCATTAAAACATATTTCAAAGATTTCAAACATGCAATTATTTTTGCTGCCACTCAAAACATGAAATAAACATTGCTTTAAAAAGATACGTGCTTTTGTAACCCATCAAAACAAACAACTTTGAATAAAAATTGCTTTCCCAAACCATTTTTCATACATTTGCAACTCATCCAGACAGTTTTAAGTCTGAAATTACAGAAACCATTGGTAAAATGGATCACTGTTACAAAAAATGAAAATGCATTAAACTCAAGCTGTGGACCTTCTATGAAAAACTCCCCTAAAAGTATGTATCATGCATTTACTTTGGAATTCCAATCACTAGCCAAGCTGTACTTTTGTCTACCTAATGGTACTGACTTTTTTTAACTTATCTTGTGGATCAGCCTTATTTTATAATCATACCTTCCCTGTATTTATCCAAAGTGATAACTATCTTTTAAATTAATTTAACAAATAAATCTGGAGCACCTATTCTCTGTAAGGTATTTTGTTGGGTATTGTACGGGGTTTAAAGCTGGCTGCAACCGTGTTACCCCTGAGGGTTCCCACTCAGGGAGGGCAGAAAGGCAATGCGGACAAATAAACTGAATTCAAGACAGTCTGCTCTGTCCCTGCCACTTTACAAGTTCCAGGCCATGGGTCACCATGGGGAAGGGAGAATCCACAGGCTAACCACACTTCTGTCCTAGACCATCCCTGCTTGACTTGTTTGCCGCACACCCCCAATTTCTTATTCCGTGACCTCCTACTTTAAAATCTGGCTCCCTATACCCACCCTAGGCTTGTGTGTTTGGTGACACACATTTAGAGCCTCTTCGCTCAGGTTTCTCTCCACTCTCAAGTCCCAGATTTGCAAAACTCCAGGTAAGAGACCTGCCAGTTCTGCTTTGTCCCTCCGGATCTACAGAGGATTGGTTCCCAGACCCCCGCAGAATACCAAAATCCGAGGATATTCAAGCCCCTTATGTAAAATGGTGTCGTGTTTGCATATAACCTACACACACCCTCCCGTATACTTTAAATCAGCCCTAGACTACTTATAATACTGAATACAATGTAAATGCTATGTAAATACAGATATACCTCAGGTACCGTGGGTTCAGTTCCAGACCACCACAATAAAGCAAACACTGCAGTAAAGTGGATCACAAACATTTTTGGTTACCCATTGCATGTAAGTTATATTTACACCACACCGTTTATTAAGTGTGCAGAAATAGCATTAAGCCTAATATGGGGATATATGTATATGTATAGCTGATTCACTTTGTTATAAAGCAGAAACTAACACACCACTGTAAAGCAATTGTACTCCAATAAAGATGTTTATAAATAAATAAATAAATAAAAATACAACGTACATGCCTTAATTTAAAAATATTTTATTGCCAAACAATGCTAACCATCATCTGAGCCTTCAGCGAATCTTAATCTTTCTCTGGTGGAGGGTTTGAAATATTGCAAGGATTACCAAAATGTGACACAGAGACCCAAAGTGAGCAAAGGTTGTTGGAAAAATGGTGCCGATAGACTCTCTTGATACAGGGTTGCCACAAACCTTCAATTTGTAAAAAGCACAGTATCTTTGAAGCACAATAAAGTGAAGTGTAATAAAACAAGGTATGCCTGTAGTTGCCAGTGCATGGCAAATTCAAGTTTTGCTTTTTGGAACTTTCTGGTACTTTTTTTCCTAACATTTTTGACCCACAGTTGGTTGAATCCAGGGAGGCAGAACCCCTGGACACAGAGGACCAACTGTACTTAGCCTAGACCCCTCCCCACCCCTTACTTCTCCCTCCCCGCAAAACCTGCCTGCCATAAAAGGAAAAATAAAAAAACACACAAGGCAATACTTTTATTATAAGAATGATAGAAACCAGCCATTACAGTAGGTCATAAGAGTGAGACATGGCTTCTGATTTTGAATCTTCTGATGTTGCTTAGTGATGGTTTTCAAGGATCCCAGTAGGAGGAACTGGAGCAGAAGGGGCATGTTTACACTCAAAAACATCAGATTTGTATTTACCAAAACAGTATATTTTCACACATGTGATCTCCCACCTTTTTTTGTAGTGTCATCATGGTAACAGAGAACTAGAACCCTTTGAATGGCTTCTACATGCCAGGCATTTTCCAAGTTCAGATTTATTATTCCCCTCCATCTTCTCATGGGGAAGATGTTTTGTCTAAGGGTGAGATAGTGAATAATACTAGATGTCTCCGGTGCTACAACTTCAACTCCCATTTCTTAGCACTTTCAGTTTTAGAGTTCAGATTTCAAAGTGAACCAGAATTTGTATTCATCCCAAACACAATTAACAACTCTTCCTCTCCAAATGTAATAGTCATATATAAATTTCAAATCCTTGGCCTCAGACAAAGGCAGCAGATCAAAGAAGGTGGCGTATCCATCCATAACTTCTATGGATCAACAGGGGTAGGTGCACAAACTGTCAGCGGGAGTTTTCCTGGACCCAGTTTGGCATAAAGAAAGCAGAGGAGGGCTTCCCTGGTGGTGCAGAGGTTGAGAGTCCGCCTGCCGATGCAGGGGACGCGGGTTCGTGCCCCGATCCGGGAAGATCCCACATGCTGCGGAGCGGCTGGGCCCGTGAGCCATGGACACTGAGCCTGCGCGTCCGCTCTGCAACGGGAGAGGCCACAACAGTGAGAGGCCCGCGTACCACAAAAAAAAAAAAAAGAAAGCAGAGGAGATAGGGCTAAAAGAAAAATCATACAGCATCCCCATATTTGCAGGAAGCAGTCCGTTGTTGAGGCAGCGCCAGAGAACAAGAATGTAATGTGAGTAGCCCGAAAGTCATTGATCTCTGGTGGCTAGGGAGAGTTCAGGCCAAAAGAATTCACTCAGAAACACCATCTTGTGTCATGAAGAACTTATGTGTCTGTGAAGAACCTGGACATGACATCTCTCCCACACAAATCTCTTGCCAGTAGCTGGTCCAGAAAAAAACCTCATCTCATTCAAAACTGAGCATCTCTGCATAGTTACTACAAGAAAATAAGAGAACAAAACCAGATAAAATGGAAGACAGGGGCTTCCCTCGTGGCGCAGTGGTTGAGAGTACGCCTGCCGATGCAGGGGACACAGGTTCGTGCCCCGGTCCGGGAAGATCCCACGTGCTGCGGAGTGGCTGGGCCTGTGAGCCATGGCCGCTGAGCCTGCGCGTCCGGAGCCTGTGCTCGGCAACGGGAGAGGCCACAACAGTGAGAGGCCCGCGTACCGCAAAAAAAAAAAAAAAAAAAAAAAAAAAGGAAGACAGATATGTACCAGGAAAAAATGTTTCCATACAGCAGATAAAAATTTGGGCCCAACATATTGCCATAAACTTAAAAACAAAGAAAAAGACCAAAATAAAGCTACCATATCTATAAAGCAAGAGATCATATCAAATATACAAGAGCTCAGGGAAGATGTGGCAAGATGACAGGAAGTGAAATGTGATTTGGCAGAGCCCAGGAAACAAATATGTCACTGGCAGCAACCAGATTCTGCTAAAAACATGGAAAGAAACAAGAATGTCAGAAATGGAAAAAGAAGAAGTAGAAAATTCAAAGAAGTAGAAAAAAAGGAATCCAAAAGAATTAGAAAAAAATAATAGTGAGACAGGACTATTAAAAAGGTCTTAACATATGCAATAACTGGTATCCTGAAGAATAGGTAAAAACACAACAAAACAGGAAAAAAGTTAAAGATATACTTCAGAGTAACTTTCCAGAAATGTCACAAATCTACAGACTGAGAGGGCATGCTGAACCCTAGGAAAAACTGACACAAAACATTCAACACTGAATCACATTTTAGTAAAGTTACTGGAATTGAAAGGAAAAAAAACAAAACAAAACTGTTGTGCACTGAGGCAAAAAGTTTGAGTCGGAATGTTACTTTCCACAGCAACGTTTAACGCCAGAAGACATTGGAGCAGTGGTACAAAGTCCTCGGGGATGTAAAGCACGTGACTTAAGAACTGTGCACAAAGAGTCATCCAAGAGTAATGAAAATGAACATTTTTGAACTCGCAAAACTCAGGGAATATACCCCAAACCCTTCCTGAAGAAACTACTACAAGCCAAACTTTGAAGAGCCCAGATAAATGGAATACTGGCCCTAAGTACTGACCTCATTTAACTGTAGGACTAAAACTAAAACAATTTTGGCGATTATGGTCACAGAACAGAATTTAAATGTTATAAACGCTAATGATGTAGAAATAATACAGCAGAGGTCTGGAGGGGAAGAGGACAGATGGTGGGTGGTAATGTCAACATGATGATTTTCTTGTCTGGTAGAGCAGAGGACTGAAAGATTATTGAAGCTGATAAATCATGAAACAGACCTGTAAATACATCTCAAAGTCTAAAGAATAGGATATGAAAAATTATGTAATCATCAAGCATCAGGTGACTTTGGGAGAAAGTGGAAAAAACTGATTTTACCATTACTCATGTCAGGAAGTCAACAGACAGCTGTCTAAAGAAATACAAGTTTAAGTATTTGCGGGGAGGGGCACTGTCATATATTGCTGGTGAGAAAGGACATCATAGGACATCTTTAGACCTGTTGTATGGGACCAACAGATAAGGGGCAACTTTGCAGAGTTTAGCTTTAGGGACTGACTGGAAGTGAAAATACAGTTGAGGAGAATGAGTCCTTCCCTACCACAAACCACCTCTCCAGTACCAACTTGTTATACTGTAGTTGACAACTATCATGACTAGTGACCATCCGGCATCTTTGGAATACTATGTGCCACTTCTCCACAGAAAGGCCAAAGTTGCTTTCCCAGTTTCCTTTACAGCTAGAACAGGCATGTGACTGAGGCTCCAACCATCAGACACAACCACACCAGAGTTTGACAACCAAGAGAGCATCTTTGGCCACTGGGATAAATGAGGGTCTCAGCTTTCAGGGGTGGCAAAGGCAGAGGTTCTGGGTTCAAGTGTCCAGAGGTGGTAGGAATGAGCTTCCACTGGAGTGGTTCTAAAGAATATCTTGGGTGTTATTCCAAGCTGGCTGTCTCTGTGCCTATCTGGCCTTCCTAGATATTCTGTAAGGTACTCAGTATGCTTTAAAAATACTTACTTTCTGGGCTTCCATGGTGGCACAGTGGTTAAGAATCCACCTGCCAATGCAGGGAACATGGGTTCGAGCCCTGGTCCGGGAAGATCCCACATGCCGCGGAGCAACTAAGCCCGTGTGCCACAACTACTGAGCCTGCACTCTAGAGCCCGCAAGCCACAACTACTGAAGCCCACGTGCTTAGAGCCCATGCTCTGCAGCAAGAGAAGCCACCGCAATGAGAAACCCACGCACTACAACGAAGAGTAGCCCCTGCTCGCCGCAACTAGAGAAAAGCCCGTGCGCAGCAACAAAGACCCAACGCAGCCAAATAAATACAATTAAAAAAAAAAAAGCCTTACTTTCTGCTCAATCTAGGTAGCAGGGAGCTCTGTTATTTACAACTAAGAACAATGCCCGACTATGTATAGTACTGGCAGAACACACATTTGAAAAACAAAACAAACAAACAAGAAAAACCCCAAAACAAAAAAATTTAAAACACCCACTAACCTTGAAAAGACCAAGGACCCAATGTTTTCATTAGCTCCCAGTCTAGAGATCACGTATACACAGTAACTTCACACTAAGATACCAAGTATCTGTGGTATGTCCCTCTCCTAGAACATTATATCTGTTTTAAATATAAGTTAAAGAATGGGCTCTGTTAAAATAGGTCTTGGTTTTAAGTGCAGTTATACGAGAAGCATCAAAAGTTAAAGCATTCCTAAGAGGTAAAATCAAATACCGCTGAATCTTACTATCCAGACTTGCTGAAATCCTTTGGAAGATTTCATGGGTGATGATTCTAAACTCATCTAAAAAGTTTAATGCTAATCTCCAAAGCTTGCTTTTAAGCCCGAAGTGTGATCAAGTTCACTGTCTACTGTGAAAGGATTAAGGAATAATGTTACCTCCATTGTTCCCTCTCTTGTTCTTGGCTATGAAAAGCGATCAAATATACACATTTATCCTGGAGTTTCATGATAAAGAAGGGCTGCTGCTGGTGGACTTTACCACTGAACGGATACAGTTACTTTGGAATCTAGGAGCTGCATACAGTGGTTCTCAAAGTGGGGTTCCTGAATCAGAGCATCGACATCACCTGGGAATTTCTTGGAAATGAAAATTTTACTGAATTGGAAGCTCTGGGGGTGGTGCCCAGAATTCTGTGTTATAAACTCTCCTGGTATTTCTTTTCTATGCTGAAGTTTGAGAACCACTTTCTTTGGCAGCACAACTAAACCACCCCAATCAAAGAAGAACTTACTTCTGAGGATGGAATAGCAAGATGTACCTTCTCAATTACACATTTCAGAGCATTAAAGGAGTTCTTCCCTAGAACTAGCTTAACTTCACATGTAGCATAAACTCATTTCTTCTTCATTGAGGGGATACAGGACTCTTGCTTACTAAGATCCCATAGGGAAGTTTATTTTCCCGGGGAATGTTAGACATCAAGTACCCTTCAATCTTCTCCTCAGGCTAAATAACCTCAGTCCCTTTTACCTTTATTTAAGACTCTTTAAAAACTCATCATCCTTGTCAAGCTAGAGTAAAACATAACCTCATTTGACTGTTCAGTTTAATTGAAACACATTTTCTATCACGGAACCATAGAAATTAACGCCAAAAAACCTAGGTTTCTTATATTCTACCTATGTTTTACAGTATGAGATGTACTTCCTAAAATAAAAAATCAAATTTTAGGTCTGTCCTTTCTACATATTCTGATTCCTCCTCTTCACCCCGTTCCTCTTCCTAAAAAAAGTTTTAGTTCATCGTAAGGTCACTAAGTATTTCATATATATTGGATTAAACATTCTAATCCTCATTTGCCCCATTAAATAAGAACTGACCAGATGGACATTCCTCTCTCTCTCCTGAGCAGGGTTTAGTTAATTAAAAATGATTATTTTTACTATGTATTTTATATATCAGCCAGATGTTACCTGCGGTCATTTCTGGAAAGGATCATTTGGTGGTGGTTATAAAATATATATTTTCCTTTGGGAAGCAAGACTCTTGAGCACGATCAGGAAAACAAATGAGAAATGGATTTCACCTCACACCTTTTTCCTAGTGCCAAAATGGGCATAACGTTTCATTTCCTTTGAAAGTAGGATCTATTCAAATTCTTTCTTCTTCTAACTGCATCCTGGTCCTATTTATGTTGTGTCAAAAAAGGATCAAGTTGATGGAAGAAAAATTCGTGTTGGTTTTGTCTGTACTAGAAGTGTAAGTTGACTTTTCCAAAGAAACTGATTTGGTTTAAGACATATGTGTGTGACATAGCCACTGTTCTGCTCAATTAGGACGGAGACTCCATTGTGTCACTGTGAGGCTGCCCTTCCACATAGATATTGTAACAGTTCCTGTTTTTGCACAGGTCTCCTTAGAAGCTATAGTTCATGCAAACTAATTTGCCTATATTTCCCATTAGTGCTGAAACAATCCAGAATGAGGCAAAGATACTGTAATTACAAAATTGTTTTGTGATTACACTAGTCATTTTCTCTCCATTGGTAGACCAACTAGAATTCAAATAAGTGCTCCCTCTTTTTTCTTAAAAACAAAACAAACAAAAATAACCCGCAAAGGGACTTCCCTGGTGGCGCAGTGGTTAGGAATCCGCCTGCCAATGCAGGGGACACGGGTTCGAGCCCTGGTCTGGGAAGATCCCACATGCCGTGGAGCAACTAAGCCCGTGCGACACGACTACTGAGCCTGCACTCTGGACCCCGTGAGCCACGGCTACTGAGCCCACGTGCTACAACTGCTGAAGCCCACGCACCTAGAGCCTGAGCTCCGCAACAAGAGAAGCCACCGCAACGAGAAGCACACGCACCGCAACGAAGAACAGCCCTCACTCGCTGCAACTAGAGAAAGCCCACGCGCAGCAACAAAGACCCAACGCAGCCAAAAAATAAAATTTTAAAAATAATAACTCACAAAGTAACATTCAACTCTCTTTAAAAAAACAAAAAACAGTCAATTCTTGAGATCACCCAAAATTGTGAAAGTCTAACAGATTAAATTAACCACACTATCGGTTAGATTTAGATGGTTGGTCTTCTCCAAGACACCATTTAGAAGATGACTAGAGACAAAAGTTGAGTCTTGAAAGTCTGAAATTCACATGACAACAAACATAATATCTGGTATGGCACAGTGTATGAACAAGTAAGACACTTTTAATTCCAAAGCCCTGGCTCTGTCCTGTGAAATATGTCATGGCATGAGGGGGGTCTAAGTTCCGGGCTCGGCTCTGACTTTCTGTGTGACCTTGCATAAGTGACATCCCCACTTTGGGTTTCTTTTCTCATGAAAACGTAGAACTAGATATTCTCTAAAGTCTCTTTAGACCCCTAAACTATATGATTGGTTGTTTAACACATCTTTAAGGCTTAAATATGCCTATTGAACAACTGCAGTAATTTCTGTGAGAAGGGCTGGGTGTTGCTTTCATTAACTTAGAAGCTTTAAACACAGCATAGGGTGACTCATCTCCTGATTGTATAAGGCATCTGGTCCCCGTGTCCTGAAGTATCCAAATCGGCTTGTCGTAAATCATGGTCACCTCAGAAATGACCTCTTCCTCTTATGTTTTCATGGCAACCAACATTTACTACTGTCTTCCTGTTAAAGTCATCTGTGTTATATTTGATTTCAAGAGCCAAGTAAGGGGCAGACATTCCTGATGAAGTGTCTGATAGTCCTTGGAATAAACTGTCCTCCCAAATATATGATTACTTACCTGTAGATCAGGCCATGTTCATCAGCCTCTAATAGGTTTGAGGGGCTCACTGGTCTTAATTTCCTATGTGAATCTATAATTGTCCGCAGAGGTCAATTTCAGTGGACGCCTCATATAAATTAGAACTGAAGATAATGATGCCTGTTCACTTGATCAACTGAAATGACCAGCTGGGTTTAATGGGAGGAAAACAGAAACCCCTGTGAAATTGGAATAGCTTCAAAGGTGATGGAATGTAATTACTTTTCTGAAAAGTTTCTTCTCCAAAGGTGACTGGCCATTGTGCTGGTGGGCACGTGGACCAGCATGTTATGAAGGTGGAAACGGCATTCAGAGCCGCTGACCACATCCAAAGGTCTGCGTCAAAAGTTCGCTTTCTGCTAGGGTGTGAGGGGAAAGCAGAATATCTTTTCTGCTCTTTTTTTTTTTTTAATTTTATTTTTATTTATTTATGGCTGTGTTGGGTCTTCGTTTCTGTGTGAGGGCTTTCTCTAGTTGTGGCAAGCGGGGGCCACTCTTCATCGTGGTGCACAGACCTCTCACTATCGCGGCCTCTCTTGTTGCGGAGCACAGGCTCCAGACGCGCAGGCTCAGTAATTGTGGCTCACGGGCCCAGTCGCTCCGCGGCATGTGGGATCTTCCCAGAAGAGGGCTCGAACCCGTGTCCCCTGCATTGGCAGGCAGATTCTCAACCACTGCGCCACCAGGGAAGCCCTGCTCTTATTTTTAATCATTTCACTCACAGAGAGGTGCTCTGAGGGATGTGCCTAATTGACTACTGAGAGGCAAATTCTAATTTAGATTGCTGCAAAAGTGTTTTCTCTTTAGAGCCATGTACCATTTTCTTGGATGTGTTATCATTATCTTTAGGGTAAGAAAAATTGAACTCTGAGTGAATCTTGATATCATCTGCATCAACCCCTTTATTTTACAGATGAAGAAACTGAGGTCCAGAGATGTGAATAGACTGGACTACTGTCACAAAGCTAGAAAGAGGAAGAGGCTGGGCTAGAATTCAGCAGATGAGAAGATGAAACCAAAACCAACTCCTCAGTCCAGAGTTTTCCATTTATGAGTAGCTGGAGACTTGTTCAGGGAGGAAGAGAAAGATGCTCTCCGTGAAAATCACCATTTAAGAAAACTTAAGTTCTATAATGTGGCAGAGGTGCTAGCAAGCCAAAAAGGTGGAGGTGGGCAGTTGAGAGAGACAGTAAAGGAACCGGTAGCCCACAAGGCAGATGACCATTCCCCATAGCTGACCGGGGGCTCTGTCTATGGGTCTTTGGGTGCCAGGGGACAGTTTTACATACCTGGGGCGACTGCACAGACTCAGGAGCCAGACTGCCTGCCTCGGCTTGATTCTTGACTCTGCTAGTTCTGAGCTCTGTGACCTTTGGCAAGTTGCTTAAGCTCTCTGTGCCTCAGTCCCTCATCTGTATAAAAGGATGATAACATCAGTACTGACTGTTGTGAGGATTAAAAACGTTACTGTACTAATCTTACTGTAACAGAGATTAAATAAGGGTGAAATAAATTGATATACATAAGGAGCTTAGCACATACTAAGTGCTGTTAGTGTCTGCTGTTTCTTCCCTATTCACTCTATCAGAGAAAGTTTCAGAATACAGACATAAGTTGTATTTATTAGTAATGTACTGAGGTGCTTTATCTGAGATAAATACCCAAGGACTCTACTAGAAAGTCATTGATAAAACCTCTTTATATGTTTAATGGATTAACTTTTCAATATGTATTACTACAATTGAAAGGTTTTTTAAAAATAAACAACTACAGGAATTTTTTTAATTAAAAACTTCAATGATATCCATAGTTTCACATAACAATGACAGAAATTTCATTAGCAAAACAATTAGTAGAAGGGCGTAGCTGCTGCAAAAATTAAAGACGGATTTTCAGGGCAGGAAATTAGTGCCGAGTAAGTGAATCTTGAAGTCAGTGAGAAAACGAGAGTGGTTCAGGGGTGCTGCATTTTCTTTTGCTACAGCATGGTTCTTGGGCAAGTCAACCTCTTGCTTCCTTAGAATTTAATGTTGTCAAAGCTATCATTAACAATTTACTCAGAGTTCTTAAGAGAACACCTTCACAAAATTAACAGTGGAGATCTTCTAGTAATCAAGACCATTTCAGACATGCCTGAAACAGGGACCATGTATGTACACACCACGTGTGTACCTGGCTTTTCCCTTCCATTCTTTGAGTTAAATTCAATGGAAATTTTAAGGGAAAAAAGTCAGTTACCTATTCCCTCATTTTTTTAATGAAATAGTTTTAGCAATCACGCAGAAAAATAGTAAAGGACTTTTCTGGAATTCGTCGCTGATTTAAGACATGGGAAGGTCATGATAAGCTGCATATCTTCCAGTCACGTGATGGTAAATCTGTGGGGAAAGCAGAGTTTAATTAGTCATTAATTATTATATTACTATACATACCAATTAATAATTACAGTATTACATCATAATTTTAGTTAACATTTCATTATAAAGCCCCACCTTATGTACTCATCCAACCTATTGAGGTGGAGGTTTGCTTGGAAGAAGGCAGAGGCTGTGTACAACGAGGTCATCAGATGAGTTTCCATCTCCAGTTCTCTCAACCCAATAAGTGCCTTTTTATTTCTTTCTCAAAAATACTTGTCAGTTTGTTCCAAGGACGATGGGTTGCTCCTCACCTGCCTCTCGATGTCCGCGAGCAGAGTGCTGGCACCTATTCGAAAGAGTTCTGGCTTCAGCCACTCATCCCCTAGCTCCTCCTTTATGAGAGAGAGCCATGCAAGGGAGTCCTTCGCGCTGCGGATGCCTCCTGCCGGCTTAAAGCCTACCTAAAAGGGGAGGTGGGAAAGAGAGCAATGCTTAGCATTGTTACTGGGTTGCTTTAAAAACTGGTCCCGTGTTAATACGGGGTCTCCATCCTCTCTTTTCTAAAGCCTATTTTGCGTGTCCCCCCCCCCCCCGCCTCCCCTCAGCCCCCAGCAAAAGACCTTAGAGCACTGACTCATGCCCATTTACACTACAAAACGACTTTTCCAAGATTAATGGGAAGAATGTCACTGCCTCTGAGACACTAATGAGAGTTAATGACCCTCATTAACATTTCACTTACTGGAAAGTCATAAACCTCAACCATCTAGACCATAGCTGTGAACCTGGGATAAACAAGAGAGGTGTCAATAAGCAGGAAAACATATCACAAAAGCCCATGCATTCTCCGTTTCTACCAGGAGGCCAGAAGAAGTGTACACCTTCCAGCCCTCCATCCTGAGCTGCAAAAGAGACATATGTGGGTGTCAATAAACAGGAAAACATATCACAAAAGCCCATGCATTCTCCGTTTCTACCAGGAGGCCAGAAGAAATGTACACCTTCCAGCCCTCCATCCTGAGCTGCAAAAGAGACATACGTGGGTTTAAAACAAGAGGAGAGACTCAGTGAGGCCACACTAAACACATTAGCAGCAACCAGCAAGGAGAGGTGACAGTTACTTTAATCAACTTAACTGCAGGGACTCTTTTTCTAAGTTGTCAGTAGACCAAGTTACATAGAGCAGCCAAACAGTTAAGAAAGCACAGGTGAAAAAGACGGTGTAGGGGACCTTTACACTTCAGTAGTCTCTGAAGGTGACCACAAAACGGCACAATTCGGCCAATATCTGTCTAATGTTTGCAAATGATGTCCCTGGGTCCATTCGAAAATGATAAACGTGTCCTATATACAGTAAAACCTGCTTATTTGGATATGCTTGTCTCAAGAACTTGACTATCCGGTACAGTAAACACCCAAAGCCCAAGAACTAAAGCTCATGCCTTCGACCACTCAGAGTTTGGCTGCTCTGACAGGTGGCACCAGCAGGGGGCGATCGCTAACAGAATGCCAGAGAAGGGACACGATAAATGAATGGTCCCATTATCAACCTGTAAAAAATGATTAAACAGAAGCCTTGATTAAATAGAGTCGGGAGACCAGAAGTGGGGGTTCTAACTCCTGGATAACAGAGCCTGACAGGAAGAAGAAAGACTCCTTTTCTGCAAAGGACTCAGCCAATGAAAAGACCCGGACTCCTTGCTTAGTATACGCTGTCTTCCTTTTCCTCTCTATAAAGCACACTTCTTTCCTTGCCCTGCAGGGACTTGCATGTGGCTCGCTACGGTGGCTGATCTCAAATAGCTGATCTCAAAGCTGGTGGCCCAGCTTTGGCGGAGAAATAGCTAGCGGTCTACTTGCTTTAGGTCAGCAAACCCAACCCAGAAACTCCTAATAAGCTGGACTCCACCACGTCCCTCACATCACATCCAGTGACCCACCAAGTCAAGTCCCACAGATCCCACCCTCTGAACTTGTCTATCTCCACACGTACTTTCCTCTCTACTCTCCCTTCCACTGTTTTAGTTTAGACTCTCGTCAGCCCTCACTGGAACATCGGGAGAAGCCTCCTAACCGGTTTCCCTGCCTCGGACACACGTCACACAGCTAAGCAACAGCCGTACAGAGATTCGAACCATATCTGCCTATCGCTCTGCAGCCCAAGTGACCCTGTAAGAGTGAGGGGAGGGACTTCCCTGGTGGTGCAGTGGTTAAGAAGCCGCCTGCCAATGCAGGGGACATGGGTTTGATCCCTGATCCGGGAAGATCCCACATGCTGCGGAGCAACTAAGCCCGTGTGCCACAACTACTGAGCCTGCGCTCTAGAGCCCGCGAGCCACAACTACTGAAGCCTGCGCGCCGGAGCCTGTGCTCTGCAACAAGAGAAACCACCGCCATGAGAATCCCATGCACCGCAGCGAAGAGTAGCCCCCTCTCGCCGCAACTAGAGAAAGCCTGCATGCAGCAACGAGGACCCAACGCAGCCAAAAATTAAATAAATAATAAAATAAAATAAAATGATATTTCTTCAAAAGAACAATTAAAAAAAAAGTGAGGGGAGGTGTGGGGAGTACGGGGAGATAGGTAGAGTCAGGTTATTTATTGAGATGAGGCAAAAAAAAAAGAATAAATTTTAGCTCATATTAGCATACACGTTAATCACAGGAGCATTTTCTGTCAATTAGGCAGTGCTGCATATAGATTTTTCTATACAATTCAGTTGTGTCAGCAAATCTATTTGGCAATGTTTCGAAAGACAGTTTCTAGCGTTAAGTTTATCCTTTTCTTTTTTAAGGGAGAGAATATGGAAAACATAAATCTGCAGTGAAATCAGCTATGAAATATCAAGCCTCTGCTTCTCAGGAGTGACACTAATCATGGTCTGGAAGGCGGCCTGTCACATTTTAAAACACCCCTTAAATCAATGATGTGGAAGCTTCACAGTCTAAGGGCTGCCCGGGCAGCTTGTCAACAATCCAAAAAAATGCCCCTGATTTGCAGATACACACACAGGTCCTATGTGAAATCAAATGTGATCAAGATGAATATGAATTGACTTGTACCTGTTTCTCAATAAAACCAGGATGAACTTTATTTATTAGCTGAGGAAAGGAGGGATACAATTAAAAAGAAAGTAATGAAAGACAGCAAAATGTTCCTCCCTCACTACCCTGATCTAGAACACTGAACACTTAAAACTTTTATTGCAATTCTTGTGTAAGGGCTCTTTTGAGAAGGGGCATGTTCACTTTTGTATCCCTAGCACTTAACATAGGTTAACATAGCACACAGGTAACGACTCAATGAACGTTTACTGAAAACAAAACAGGACTTGGGCCCCCACTGGAGAATCTTAGCCCCAACTATGGAGCTTATGAAACGTAGAGATGCCTGAAGACTGATCCAGGACTGCCGGGGTGAGGACCCAGGCATCTGGAAGGATAAAAAGCTTCCCATCTATTGGGATGTTCTTTGGCTGAGAGTAAGAACCACTGATCGAGTGAGTGGTGGTGGTCTCATTTGGGGGGCCCAAAGCTGGAGTTCTCATTCTTACAGCTTTTCTTATAATTTTTTTTTTTTTTTTTAAATTTGGACCATTGCAGAAAGGCTACCAAGTAGAGGTTACTCAAGTTGGGTTAACTTTCACATGTAGGTCACCGTGTAGGTATTTATCCTATTTGTACTCTTCTAAGTATGAAGGTATTCTGAAGGAGCAAATGCTGCAAGGAGTTCCTTTCCTCTCAAACCCAGGTACCTTCTTAAAAAGGTCTCCGATTCCAAAATAAACTGAAATACAGTCACATATAAAGTCATCACAACCAGCTGGCAAAGGATTAAAGTTCTTTTTTGGGGTTTCTATTCAGCAGAAATCAAGAGATTGGTTTTAAAAGATGCCTTTCAGGAAGGCAAAGTCTCATTTAAAAAATAAAAATTACCTTTCTCGCCAATGATGTTAAAAAAAAAATCCTTTGAGATAATTTGCAGCTAAACAAGCAACTTGAAGTGAAAAGGAAAATCCAAACTCATTTAAAAAAAAAAACACCTCATACGCATTTTTTCCTTTTAAATTCATGTTTCAAAAATATGTATTATTTTTCGAAAAGCGAGCATATACCCTCCTCAGCTTAACAGTCTTCCAAAGAACACCTCCAGCTGCCATAAAACGCAAAAGTGGATATTTAATTCAAGAGCTATATAACGTCTAGCTACCTTTTCCCTGCTGTTTCACAGCATTTCATTATTTTGTTTAATAAGTTCATCTCCTCGAGAATTTTCTCTTCACCTCATATTATTAAAAGTAATAAGTTTTTCTGGACCGGGGGTTTCCTAACAGAAAAACCAATTTATGTGTGTCCTTCAATAATGACAGGAAAAGATTATTTCCCATTATATTGCATACTTTTCATATCACCACCACAGCTTATCATTCAATAAATGTTACTCGGCAATTCTTTCCATTCCTCAAGAAGTTTAATTTCTGCATTAACCTGTTTTCTCTGGCCAACGCCTTACCAGAAAGTTTCTGTGTTGCAGCAGAATTAGTTCGTTAAGGAACCCATTTAGGAATCTCTCGTCAGTGATAAAATTGTCTTCGGTTAATAAAAGGACACAAGGTGAGTTTACACCTTGATCACACATCCTAACGCCCACACTCATACTCACTTTCTGTGAATCGCACAGTTTCCCCCCGAATGTATGCTTTGGTAGTGAAAGGTAAATTAAACGTTTATCTTAATACAGGTGACGCACTCACACCATCTGCCTATAATGCCTATAAAGACAGTTATCATGGCTGTGACGAGCATTGTAAATAACATTATCTTTACTCCAAAGAAAGATTTGCTGGCAATAATATACCTTGTTTCCAGTTTTCCAGAAGAAATCCCTAATGGCCCGTAGCATGACTATAGCTACTGGGAAGGTGGCATTTACTGTTTCTTTTCCAGTAGAGGTCTTAATAAAATCTGATCCTAAAACAAAAGGAAGAAAAATCTCCATGTTAATTAAAAAACTTATTTTTTATACTTTTGAGTCGGTGGAAGAAACGAGTTGTGTAAATTCTTTTTCCTGAGAAACACGACTTTATTTTTCATCAATTATTTGAAAAACTAAAACCAAATCTCTCTTTAAAATCATTCTGTCCACATTTTTTTCCCCTGACCATACGATGGATTAAATTAGGCACCAAATGGATTCTCACTGATCCCTGGAGCTCTTGTCTCTATATTTCCATATCAGCAATTAAAACCAAGTTGGTTTATTTAACGCAAAACTCAGAGGAATAGAAACAATTTCATGCCCTGTGCTTAGCACCATATATCATAACACTTTACGACAAAACCGGAGGGCCTACTCATATTCTTACGTGTGATAGAAAGTACACAGTACAGCTGTGACAACACAAGGAGAACCATCATTAGCTGATTCCTACTGCATTGTTCGTTAACGAAAGCTCTGTCTTCCAACCAGATTGTGATTTTCATGAAAGACACCATGCATTTTCAACTTGCAAATATTTTAAACACTTCCTGTCTCTTAAATGTATCTTAAACCTATTGATGTAGGTTTCTGCAGAATAGAAACCCAAAACAAAATAGCACAAGGAGACAAAGAGAGGATAATAATAGTTAAGAGTCACTGAGTGCTGTGCCCTATGCACTATTCTAGGTGCTTTGTAAGTACTGACTCAATCGATCCTCACAATAACTGCATAAGTACTAATAAGATCCCCATTTTTAAAGAGGAAATTAAGGCACAGAAATGTAAAGTAACTTGCTTGAGGTCACACAGTAAGGGCAGGGGGTAGGTAGAATTCTAACCAAAGCAATATAGCTTAAGCCATGTGCTATAGAGTCTCTAAGAAACTTACTGAGGGTCACACAGTCAGACAGCCAAGCACAGACTCCACCCTTCAGGTGGTGAACCATCCTCACAATGCTCCGTGCAGACCACAGATCAGCAGCACAGGCACTACCAGGGAACGTGTTTAAAACGTAGACTCTCAGACTTCCCTGGTGGCGCAGTGGTTAAGAATCCACCTGCCAATGCAGGGGATACAGGTTCAATCCCTGGTCCAGGAAGATCCCACATGCCGCGGAGCAAATAAGCCCGTGCGCCACAACTACTGAGCCCACGTGCCACAACTACTGAAGCCTGCGTGCCTAGAGCCCATGCTCAGCAACGAGAAGGCACCGCTATGAGAAGCCCGTGCACTGCATTGACAAGTAGCCCTCGCTCGCTGCAACTAGAGAAAGCCCGCACACAGCAACGAAGACCCATCGCAGCCAAAAATTAACAAGTAAATTAAATAAAATAAATTTTTTTAAAAAGTTTGTTTAAAAAATAAACAAATAAAACGTAGACTCTCAGGCCCTACACCAGACCAACTGAATCATAATCTGAACAGAAACAAGGTTCCTAGGTGATTCCTGGGCCAGTGCATGGCCCTCGCACACAAAATCTGTGGAACCCTACGTAAGACTAATCTCTGAGATTCTCCCAGGTCTGTCAAAGAAATGGTCAAAAGAAGTGGAGACAAGAAGTGGCCAAAACTCTCCCCTCTGGTTTCAACTGCAAAAGACACGCCCAGGACTACCCTGTGGATAGAAAGGTTCAAATCAGCACACCTTCAGCAAGCACACTGTGTGAAAGGCACAGTGGGAAATATAAACACATATCATTCAAGCCCTTTCCCTCAAAAGCATACATGCTATGAGCAGGTATAGAGGAAACATAAATCCTGGGTAATCACTTGGTGAGCCAGAGGTCAGGAGATCTGGTTTCCAGCTCTGCCAGATACTGTATTTACCTTGCAAATTCCATCGCCTAACCTTTCTCATTTATAAAACATGTCTGGAAATTCTTACTTGCTTCATAGTGTTACACAAAGAATCAAAAGAGACAATCTCTGTGAAAAGACTGTGAAAACTGTCAAGTGTTATACAAACAGAAATGGAGCAAAGACCTAGGTAGGGCTGCAATCTGTGTAAGAACCACAGGAATTCTGATCTATCCAAGCAGGTCACTGGAAGCCTTCTTTCCTTTGGGCCTGTAGGCCCGTTTGGGGAAATGGAGATGTGCCTGTCATGCCTGCATTCATTCAAGAAGTACTCACTGAGCGCTTTCTATGTGCTGGATGCCGTTCTACATGCTGGGAACAGATCATGACACAAAACCAAGTTCTTACCCTTGTGACTAGATTCTCTAGAAGAAAAAGACAATAAACACAGCACTATGTAACAAAGGCCAGGTGAAGTGTGGTGAAGAAAAATAATGCAACATAACGAGAAAGAGAGTGACGGATTTGGGGAGAGGTAGCTTTATTTAAATCGTCACCATAAAGGCACCTCTGATGAGTAAAATTCAGAGACTGATGAAGGGACTCTGTGAAAAGAGCACCACAAGCAGGGAAACAGCAAATGCAAAGGCCCTGAGGTAGGCATGTGCTAAGGTGATGAATGAGTGAATAAATGGGACTCCACGACCAATGCCTGGCACCTACAACATCAGAAATAACAAGCAAAGAGAAGAAATGAAAGTCCGCAAACAGATGTAAGAGGTGAGAGGAACATTACTAAAAAATTCACACTGCAACCATGATGTGTTTTCCTAACAGGTGACACTGTCTTCTGATTCACTAGAAGGCTTTTGGGTACAACACTGGATCTATCTGAATTCTTCTAAGCATCTCAGAAGAGAAGATTATTAAGACAGAAGACCAAGGCCATATTTAGAGGTCTAAAAAAAAGGTACAGTCACTTAAAAATCACACCATCTAAAGTTAACCAAAAGAGCCAAACTCCCTTACGGAGGAGACTGTCTTCCTAATACACCTAGAAGAAAACACCTACCATGGTAGCAATAGCAGCCCAGGAGCTGTAATGGTGGCCTACACATTGTTTGTGCCCCTTTCTTGACTGTATTGTTTGAAGACAGGTGCTATACCTTTCTTGTGCACTTCTGTATCCCCAGAGCGTGACACACATGAGAAGCTTAATAAATTTTGGATGGGTGGTGGGTGGATGGGTGGGTAGCCACAGTTACCAAGAAAAAGCAAATTATAATATTTTCCATGTTTAACTGACTAATGGGGAAAAGGAAGACAGTTTGGGGTTTCATTCCAGTCCCAGTAACAAAATTGGGCAGGTGGCATAGAAGAAAATATCATTTTATTTATTTATTTTAAGTTCAGAACAGATTTAGATCTACAGCAACATTACGAGGACATTACAGAGAGTTCCCATATACCCCACACTCAGTTTCCCCTATTATTAGCAACTTGTATCAGTATGGTACATTTGTTATAATTAATGAACCAATATTGATGTATTATTAAAACCAAAATAATACTTTATTTAGATAAATAATACTTTATTTAGATTTCCTTAGTTTTACTCAGAATCCAATTTCATCCAGGATACTATAATACATTTGTCATGTGCCCATAGGTTCCTCCTGGCTGTGACAGCTTCTTAGACTTTCCTTATTTTGATGACCTTGACAATTTTAAGGAGTACTTGTCAGGTATTTCATAAAATTTCTGTCAACTGGCATTGTCTGACATTTTTCTCATGATTACACTGGGGTTACACGTTTTTTGGGGAAGAAAACCACAGAGGTAATGTGCTATTTTCATCACATCACATCAAGGGTACATATTAACAGTATCACTTCCCACTGTTGAAGTTGACCTTGAACACTGGTGGAGGTGGTACTTGCTAGGTTTCTCCAGTGAAAAGTCACTCCTTTCCTCCTATTTACCATACTATACTCTTTGGAAAGAAGTCCTTAGTGTGTATCCCACACTTTAGGAATGGGAGCTGCAAGCCACTTCCTTCAGGGAGGAGCAGCTACACACATTCTTTGGATGTTTTTGCATGGGAGACTTGTCTCTTCTCCATTTATTCATTTATTTATAATCATTTATTTATATGAATATAGACTCAAAGATATTTATTCTTTACTTGGGTTTATAATCCAATATTACTTAATTTATTTTGTTGCTCAAATGGCTCTAGGTTTGGCCATTGGGAGTTCTTTCAGTTGCTTCCTGTCTTCCTTTGACACACCACCATAATGTGGATTTTTTGTTTTTTTAAGCACTTACTTTCTGGTACTACCAGATGCTCCAGGCTCGTCTTATACGTTTTACACCCCAGTCCAAGAATAAGCCATTTCTCCAAAGAGCCCTGGTTCCTTTTATTGGAAAATAGGGTTCGGAACTAAGATCTTGGTGGTAGGTGCTCATTGCTATTGCTAGGGGTCTTGCTTTTAGGCCTTCTCAGCTGACTGAGCAAGGAAAAATGTGTGTGTCTATTCTAACCCATTGATATATACATATATATTTACAATTCCATATTTAACTATCTACGTCTATATTAAACTAAAGACGAGTTATACTGATGTCTCCAACTCTGACCCATTACAAGGATTGTTCTAGCCCTCTCCCTTTGCTTATCTGTAAACTCCCACCCCAACGGTGAGAACCTGGCACCCACCATCCATGATCCATTTATTTAATGCACATCCAGTATGCATGTATCGTGTTCTCTGAATTGTTAACCACACCATTAAGGAAAACCACTGCATCAACGACTGTCCAGTGCTAACGTGCAGTTTCACTGGCCTCTAAGCTTTATAGACTAAATTCATTTATAAAGATATGTAGCTCAGCGCCTTTTCTCCCACCTCCTTCAGTGAGGCTGTTTCGTACATTTGTAATACAGTTTGATTCTTTGGCCACAGTGCGCGTTCCATCCTGGAATCCCCTGACCCCCTAAATGGCTGTGTTCATTTGCATAATTAAGGTTCACTCGTAGTGAATCTTCTAGTGGTTTTGAAAAATGTATAGTGTTATATATCCATCTTTACAGTACCATACAGAATACTTCCACCACTCTAAAAAATCCCCTATGCTTCACATTTTCATTTCCCCCTTACCCCAGCAACCACTGAACTTTTTACTAACTCAACAGTTTTGCCTTTTCCAGAATGTTATATAATTGGAATCACGCAGCCTTTCAGACTGGCTTCTTTCACTTAGCAACATGCACTTAACATTCACTTCTGTCTTTTCCTGGCTCATTTCTTTTTATTGATAAATAGTATTCCATTGCATAACTGTTCCACCATTTGTTAATCTATTCACCTACTAAAGGCTATCTTGGTTGCTTCTGTTTTGGGCAAATATGAATAAAGTTGCTATAAACATTCATATGCAGGTTTTCGTGTGGGCATAAATTTTCAAATCAGTTGGGTAAATAACGAGGGGGGAAACTGCTAGATTTTACAGTAAGACCATATTTGGCTTTGAAGAAAGCTACCAGATTATCTTTCAATGTAGCTACACCATTTTGCATTCCCAACAGTAACGAATCAGAGTTCCTGTTGCTCCACATCTTCAGTAGCAATTGGTGGTGTCAATTTTTGAACGTTAGGCAATCTAACGGGTATGCGTACAGGTCAAGTACAGATTATATTTTGTTAGATTAGATTATACCAACTATGTCAATTATGAATTACTATTGTAAATGGTAGTTTTCTTAAATTTCAAATTCTGTTTGCCCATTACAGTAAATAGGAAAGAAACAGACTTTTGTATATTAATCTTGTATCACGAAACCTTGGTAAACTCACTTAGTAAATTCAGGAGTTTGTTGTTTTGGAGAGATTTTCTCCATAGACAGGGAGGTCATCTACAGAGAAAAACAGTTTTATATCTTTCTTTCTGTATTAATATCTTGTGGCTGTTGTAACAAATTATAACAAACTTGGTAGCTTAGAGAAAAAGAAATTTACTCTCTCACCGTTCTGGAGGCCAGAAGTCCAAAATCAAGGTGTGAGTATGGCTGCCCTCCCTGTGGAGGCTCTCAGGAGAACATGTTCCTTGTCTCTGCAACTTCTTATGGCTGCCAGCATTCCTTGGCTGCATGACTCTAATCTCTGTCTCCACCTGCACATTGCCTTCCCTTCTGTGTGTGAGCTTAATATTCCTTTGCCTCTCTCTTATAAGGACATATGTGATGGCATTTTGAGTCTACTCGGATAAGCTGGAATAATAACTTCATTTCAAAATCCTTAAACACATCTGCAAAGGCTCTTTTTTCCCCCCAAAACAGGTAATATTCACAGGTTCTGGGGATTAGGATGTAAACCTATCTTTGGGAGCCATTATCAGTCTACCACACTTCTCAATCTTTATACATTGTATTTCCTTTTCTTGTCTTATTGCACCAGCTAGGACTTCCAGTAAAATGTTGAGTAGGAGTGGTGAGAAAGAACATCCTTCCCTGTTCTTAGAGGGGTCTTAGGGGAAAAGCATTCAGTTTCCCAGCATATTAGCTAAAGTCTGTTTGTAGGTATGTTTTATCAAGCTGAGGCGGTTCCCTCTATTCCTAGTTTGCTGAGAGATTTTATTATGAATAGGTGTTGGAATCTGCCAAATGCCAAAATTGTACCAATTGTTATTGGCATACATTTTTTTCTTTTTTAGCTTGATATGGTGGATTACATTACATTGAACCAGGCTTGCATATCCGGAGTAAATCCCAGTTGGCTGTGGTATATTATTCTTTTTATACATTGGGCTCATTTTGCTACTATGTTATTGAGGATTTTCACATCTATGTTCATGAGTAACAATTATCTATAGTTTTTCTTTCTTGTAATGTCTTTATCTAGTTTTAGTACTAGGGTAATGATAGTCTCACAGAGTGAGTGCTCTCTCTTCTATTTTCTGGAAGAGACTGTGGAGAATTGGTATTATTTTCTTCCTTAAATGTTTGGTAGAATTCATCAGTTAAACCATCTAGAGCTAGTACTTTCCTTTTTGGAAGGTTTTAATTATTTTTCTTTAATAATTTATTGAAGTATTAAATGTCATTATATTATTAAATAAATAAGCAAATTTATTATAACACTCTATAATTAAAACATTTTATAAAATAAATAAAATTAAAATAACATCATTAATAGACATAGGCCTATTCAGACTATTTCTCTCTGTGGGAGTTTTGGTTGTTTGTATCTTTCAGGAAATTGATCCCTGTAACCTACATTATCAAACTGTGGGCAAACAGTTGTTCATAGTATTCCTTTTATTATTCTTTTAATGATCATAGGAACAGTTATGATCTCTCGTTTCTGATATTAGTATTCTCTCTTTGATTCTTGGTTATTCTGACTAGAAGTTTATCAATTTGATTGATTTTTTCAAAGAACCAGCTTTTAGGATTTTAAAATTTTCTCTATTTTTGTTTTCAATTTCATTTAATTTCTGCTCTAATTTTGATTTCTGTTGTTCTGCTTGCCTGAGACATAAATTATGGTTCTTTCTCTATGTCCTAAGGTAGAAGCTGAGATTATTGATTTTTGATCATTCTTCTTTTCTAATATATGCATGTTATAAATTTCCTTCTAAGCTCTGCTTTTGCACCATTTCACAAATTTTGATGAGTTGTATTTTAATTTTCATTTAATTCAAAAGAAATTTTTAAAATTTTTCTTGAGAATGTCTTGAACTATGTATTATTTAGAAGTATGTTGTTTAATTTCCAACTATTTGGGAGAGCTATCTTTCAGAAAAAGAGCTGAAAGATCAATAACAGAAAGAGCTATCTTTCTGTTATTGATTCCTAGTTTAGTTCCATTTCAGTCCAAGAACATACTTTGTATGGTGTCTATTCTTTTAAACATTGAAGTGTGTTTTAAGAGCCAGGATGTGTCCTTTCTTGGTGAATGTTCCATTAGAACTTGAAAATATGTATTCTGCTGCTGTTGGACGGAGTTCTCTATAAACATCAATTTGATTATGTTGATTAATAAGGCTACTCAGGTCAACTACCTCCTAGCTGATACTTCTGCTTTCTTGAGCTATCAACTACTGAAAGAGGGGTCTTGAAGTCCAGCTATAATAGCAGATTTGTCTATTTCTCTTTTCAGTTCTACCAGATTTTGCCTCATATTTTGATGCTCTGTTGTTAGGTGCATACATGTTTAGGATTGTTTAGGATGTCTTCCTAAAGAAGACATGGAGAAATGAGCCCTTTATTATTATGCAATGTCCTTCTTTGTCCAACCCCTGAAAATGTTCCTTTTTCTGAAGTCTGCTTTGTCTGAAATTAATACCCCTACTTCTGCTTTACTCTGATGTTAGCATGGTATATCTTTCTCCATCTCTTTACTCTGAACCTTCAAAGTCTTTATATTTAAAGTGGCTTTCTTACAGATGACATATAATAGGGTCTTACTTTTTATAATTAATTATACCTTTTTCTATTTGTTGTATTTTTTATTAATTGTTACACCTTTTTCTACCTTCTCTGGTTTTAACTGAGCATTTTATATGATTCCATTTTATCTCCTCTCAGCATATCAATTATACTTCTTTTGTATACTTTTTTAGAGCTTTCAATATATATTTTTAACTAATCTACCTTCAAATAACACTATATTGCTACACAAGTACTGCAGTTACCTTTCAACCAAGTATTCCTAATTTCTCCCTCCTATCCCCTATAACACTGCTGTAATTCATCTTCACTTATCCATATGGTATAATCTTTAAACAGTTATCTTTTAGATCAACTGAGAAAGAAACATAATTTCTTTTTGTTCTTCACTTATCCTTTCTCTGACAGCCTTCCTTTTTAATGTAAATCAGAGTTTCTGACCTATATAATTCTCCCCTTTCCAGAAGAACATTTTAACATTTCTTATAGGGCAGATCTGCTGGCAATGATTTCCCTCAGTTTTTAATATGCCTAAGCCCTTCACTTTTGAAGGGTAATTTCACTGAATATAGATTTTTAGGTTGGTGGGGTTTTTTCCTTTGATACTTTAACTATTTCACTCTACTTGCTTCTTGCCAACACGGTTTCCAATGAGAAGTCCACTGGAATTGTTTCCTTTTCCTTTTCTCTGGCTCTTTTCTGAAATTTTCTATTTGTCTTTGGTTTTCTTCAGTTTGAATATTATATATCTAGAGGTAGTGCTTTTTGTTTCTGTTTGTCTGTTTGTTTTTGATATTTATTCTGCTAAGTGTTTGAGCTTCCTGGATCTGCAGCTTGGTACCTGTCATTAATTTTGGAAAATTCTTGGCTATTATTACTTCAAATATGCTGTCTACTCAATTTTCTCTTCCTTCAAGTATTTCGGGTACATGTGCCACACATTTTGAAATTGTTCCACAGTTTTTGAATGTTCTGTTTTTTTTCATCCATTCTTCTCTTCACATTTCAATTTAGGAGATTTCTTTTGACCTATCTTCATAGTCACTGATTCTTTCCACAGCCCTATCCAGTCTACTGATAAGGCATTCTTCACTTCTGTTTCAGTGTTTTTGATTTCTACCATTTCCTTTTGAGTTTTTCTTAGGGTTTCCATCTCTCTGTTTATATTACGTATCATTCCTTCATGTTGTCTACTTTTCCCATTCAAATCATTAACATATTAGTCATAGTTACTTTAAATTTCTCTTTCTGATAATTCTAACATATCTGTCATATCTGACTGGTTCTGTTGTTTGTTTGTCTCTATAGATTCTGTTTTTTCTTGCCTTTTAGGATCTCTTGTAATTTTCCCTTTTTAAAATATTTTTTTTAATTTTATTGATTTATTTACTTATTTATTTTTGGCTGCACTGGGTCTTCATTGCTGCATGCAGTCTTTCTCTAGTTGCGGTGAGCAGGGGCTACTCTGTCTCAGTGTGCTGGCTTCTCATTGTGGTGGCTTCTCTTGTTGCGGAGCACGGCTCTAGGCACGCGGGCTTCAGTGGTTGTGGCATGCGGGCTCAGTAGTTGTGGCTTGTGGGCTCTAGAATGCAGGCTCAGTAGTTGTGGTGCACGGGCTTAGTTGCTCCACAGCATGTGGGACCTTCCTGGACCAGGGCTCGAACCAGTGTCCCCATGCAGGCAGATTCTTAACCACTGTGCCGCTGGGAAAGTCCCTCTCTTGTAATTTTCTGTTGAATGCCAGTCATGACATCAGGTAATAGGAATTGAGATAGATAGGACTTCAGTGTGAGATTTTATGTTAATCTGGCTAAGAGTTGGGCTGTGTTTAATGTCTGTTGTAGCCACAGGTATTGGAGACTTCAAGTCCTATAACATCCTGGTTTTTGTCTCTCATGTTTACTTTAGGCTTCCTAAGTCTTTCTACTTAGAGACAGTCTATGTCTTTTAGCTCTGTCAGCCATAATCCACTATCCTGGAGCCCTATTGCTGTGATGACAGTGTATGGGAGAGAGAAAGTATTTTATAGTCTTATTAAATTTTAGTCTTTAAGTGGGCCTTTGTCCTTGGGCTGTAACCTTCATAAGTATGTCTTGGCTTTTCTCCCCTACTTTGGTGAGGTAGGAAGACTGAGTGAAATGCCCTCCCAGGTAGGATAAGGTTCTAATAAACTCTTTTGCCCTGGAAAGTGGACCTTTGACAGGGAGAATGCTCTGGGCATATTTCATAATGATTATCTTCCCCTTCCCCTGCCACGGCCAAGAGAGGATCTTCCTTGGCTCTTCACTGTGAGAACCCGGGGTTCCTGGAGGGAAAAGCCACAAAAGTGTGGGGGCCACATGCAGCCTCCAGCACTTTGTCAAAATTACCGTGTAAGTGTTCCTACCAGTTTATGGCTCTAGCAGGTAAGCAGATCTCAGCTGTGACCCTCAGGATCTTCCTGTCTCTACAGATTTCAAGGTGGCAGTTTGCCCTGTGACTTAAGCTCCTTAATGGGTCTGAGAAAAGTCACTGATTTTCAGTTTACTTGGCTTTTTCTTGCTCCAAGGACAGTTATGACAGTTTCCAAGCTCTTCACATGTCAAAGCTGATACCAGAAGTCCTTAAATTTTAATGCAAGAAGTCCTTAAATCCATATGGAAATCACATATGGATAAAGATACAAATTATATACAGTATTTACAGTGTTTTGGACAGACGCCAAGTAAGTATTATAGTCAACAAGAAATGGAAAGGTTCAGATTCACTTTAGCGGAAACAAGGGAAGGTTTCATAGAACGGGGAATTTGGGAGAGACCTTGAAGGAGAGAGAAAATGTGAAGATGAGAGGGCAGATGGAAGAAAACCACCATTAGAAGAAACACCAAAAGCATAGAAAGTGCAAGACACATCCCAACAATAATAAGTGGATGCATCTAAGGAATCTCTGTGAGGGACAGGGAGCAGAGACACAGGGAGTGGTGATATTTGGGGTGTGTGTGTCAATGCGTGTTTTAAAAACTGACTGTAAAAATCCGTTGACCACCTGAGATCAGTGTTTAAGATACTAAATTGGGTGTCTGTGCTGGAGAGGTTGAGGAAGGACAATTGAGAATCAGAGACCACATAAGAGATTCAAATAGCAGGGAGGTAGGCACCCCTGGCTATCTCTTTAAATCCAGGAATAAGGCCGAGCTTTAATTACACAAAATACTTTAGAAAGTACACTCGTATTTTATAACTGTCAAAAGAACAATGGATTTTCCAGTGGGACTAGATAGGCACACAGTTTGTTTTACTTATTTTAATATTGCTTCCCTTGCCCCCTCTGCTGAAACAAAATTACCTTAGAGAAATAAATGCTAGATTTCGAATTACCAACGCCACAGAGCACCACAGATTCTCCTCAGAGCTCATGTAAATCCGACATTAAACCAAGCTCACCTCTGCTCAGCTTGGGGAAAAAAACCTTATGAGAATATGAGAAAATATCTCACAATTAAAATAGCTGTCCATACAAATGTTCTTTCATCAGTGCCCATAATTTCAATGAAATAACTAAACTAGGAGATGAAAGGCCTGAAAAGTCAAAAGTAACACATTAAATAGACTAGTATTCAACTGTGATTGGTTGAAATTAAAATTAATAATAAATTTATAGTATGATATTATATTGTATTTTTTTATTTTCCAAATTTGAAATCTCTAGCACAAGACTTTTTTTGTGGTCTAAAGCAACTCAAAGCTTTTCTAAGGCCTATAATTGCAAGTCTCCATGGTACAGTTTCATTAAAAACTTTCATTAAGCAACAGCTGCCCTTGTATACGGTCTTCTAATCAATTCGGTCAAACAGAATGACTTCTAATCAGCTGTTGATAAAAATAGAAGATGAAATTCTAATTCTAATAGATTAACCACAAACTCAAGACAGTCTTCAAAATCCATCTAGCTCTATTCTCCAGTGGATTTAATGACTATTCAGCAACTCATTACTAAATAGAACAAGATGAACATTTTCCAGTTCATTAAAGAAATGTACTATGTATTTTTGCATTGTCCTCATGATTCGTTACAGGGAGTCTTAATTACAAGATAATGGATAATGGTTATTAAATGCAGACTGCAGTAATGAAGCTCTATTCATTTGTGAACCTCAGAGACTGCAAAGAGAAGAAAATAAAATTACTAGCTTCAAAAGATTAACGGATCAAATTATTATTCAATTTTGAAAATCTCATTCAGACTTCACAGAAACAAGAAGAGATTAAAAACTAGTATTAAGACCAAAGTAGTACATTTAAAAAAATAATATCTTAAGGCTATTACTGCCTAATAAGCTTCAGATGTGATTATTAGAAAAACATACAGCTAACAATGGGAAAACATACATTTTTATTTCCTGAACAAATCTTACTTATGAGATAGGAAGTAACTGGTAGGATCTTAAAGGGTGTCTTGGTGAACATGGAAGATATATGCTACTAGGCTACAAAAGAACAGCACAATGGAAGGTATTATGAACATTTTATACCTCACTAATGAAAAAGAGGATTTAAACTCAACTGTCGCTTGAGAAAGCTTGTCATTAAGCGGAATTCATGCCAACCCTATAATAAGAGTTTCTGGGAACATTATTCATTAGCACCATGTTTTCTATTGCTCTGTAAGAAACCACCAATTCAAGTCAGCAAGCGAGTTTTGTATGGTAATTCTGACAGTAATTTATACTTGCAATCTGCAATGGGACACTTTAAACAAAAAACAAATGTACTGTACAAAAGTATGAAGCCCCCAATTAAAACCATATTCTTAGATATTATGTTCTTTCACTCATCGTAGGCTTGAAAATAATTTGGGGTGAGATAAAAAGATCCAGTCTATGGCTGAAGAACTGGCCAGAGGAAGGATGGAAGCAGAGGCCCCTGTGGAGATATCAACATGGTGCTTCTGCTCAGTCTAGAAGTACAGCACAAAGCCATCCTTATGTGATCCAGGGATACTGGCTAATCTTGTGAAAAGTGGCGGAAACGTTTTCCAGAAGAAAGACGAAAGCCTAAGAAGGAAAGAAAAAAATAGAAACACAAGCTCTCTCAGTTCTCTCCTTCAATCTGAAGAGTGAGCTCTGGAAATACTTCTCATTTGGTCAGTCCATCAAGTGAAAAAAGCAACAGAGCATCACAGTTAAGCAATAAGGCATGTTCAAGCAGAAGGGCAATCAGAAAGCAACCACAATCTCAGAGTTGGAAAATATCTCCAATACCCTAAAGGTAAGATTGGCTCATGATAACCACATTCCTTGCAGTTGCCTTCCTCTCAATAAAAACAAAAATGTGGCCATTTAAAACAATGCAGAACAGTATGATTCAAATGAAATGCAAGGTGGGAACTGACTATATAATCCTTGGTAATTGACAATAATGTCCCTAAGAGAATATTCTAAACAATTATGGTAACCATACAAAGATATATGGTAGAATGGCTTGACACAAACAAGAGTCCTTGAGCTATGTCTAATATGCCCGAAGTTTCCTTTCACTTCTAAAACTTAGGTTACTTGAAATGAGTTTTAGAACTAGAATAATGCTAGAGATGAGTAACCAATCAATGCAAATAACATCTATTTTATTTAAAGCCATCTTATCTTAAAATGACACAACCATACCTAACACATCTTTTTCTCCTTCCCATCTGCTGGGAGGGAAGAGGCAGATGCAACCTCAATACAGGGTAAAATGTGATTTGGTATCACTATACTTTGGCAAAGAAGAGTAAAATGAAGAAGTGTTTTAACAAAATAACAGCTGAATTTCATTCTGATTGCGCTTTCTATTGTCACTAACAAGTCTGGAATATCTAGAATATATATTAACATTAAAAGTCAGGAACGCTTGTGTGGAATCTATTAACTAAAGAGAAAATTACTGAAACTGAAGAAAGAGCTGCTTAACATGGACTTAGAAATACATTTTACTGAACAAAAGCAAGCTAGAAAATTAGGCTACTTTATCAGGATTAGAAAGTGCTATGAATTTTAAACACAAAGCTTTTAAAAACAATGCAGAGGGCTTCCCTGGTGGCGCAGTGGTTGACAGTCTGCCTGCCGATGCAGGGGACGTGGGTTCGAGCCCCGGTCCGGGAAGATCCCACATGCCGCGGAGCGGCTGGGCCCGTGAGCCATGGCCGCTGAGCCTGCGCATCCGGAGCCTGTGCTCCGCAACGGGAGAGGCCACAGCAGTGAGAGGCCCGCGTACCGCAAAAACAAACAAACAATAAAAAACCAATGCAGGGCATATTTGAGATGATCATACCTCAATGTCGTCATAAATCTTTTTTTTTTCCAACAATTGATGATAAGTATGTAGAGTGACTTTTTACAGTGACCTGTCTTTCATAAAAGAAGTTGTGTTAATTTTTCTAAGGGGTGTTATCTCTAGGTGACTGTTTCACTGTACCTGGAGATTCATCTGCTTCCCATTAGCAGATCCATAGATGGGTGAACCTTGAAAAGCTCTGAATGGAAAGTATTTACCATGTGGAGCTCTCTAGCCAGCCACCTGGGTTATGCAGTTAGCACTTACCAACCACTTACAAAGACAATGCCGCCTCTGTTCACAAATTGTTATCAAGTTTAAATTCTCGCTATTTTTCAACTAGTCACACCTTCATTTTTATCTTTATTCCTTTTCACTCAGCCACCACCAGAGACCTTGAGCCGTCAACAAAAGACAGATATGCTAGTAAAAGAAAAAGTGACAGAGCCCAGCGGATCTCATCTGTGGGTGAGGGTATAATCGGAACGGGTCACCACAAACTTCTGCCAAGTCATATGCACCATCAGGATGTTAGGGTCATTCACAAATTCCTGAAAACACACCAGGCAGGGAAAAGGAGGAAGAAGAAGTCTGTGAACTGGGCAGGAAGAATGGTTCTGACCTAGACTGTGCGAAAGCCATGAGTTAATACGACGTGTCTGCATGCTGGATCCATTTTACATATTAACCAGAACTCATGTAAGACCTCCCTGGATGCCAACTTCTTTTCCCCCTCAAGGCACTGCTTTGACAGTGAATAAATAAATATATATGCTCATATCCTGTATTCCCCTCATAGCAGAAGGGCTATGGGTTCCTTTTCCAAAACTCTCAAATAGAAATTGCATATAACCACATGGTAAGAATATGTGTTTCAGACAAATAGTTTACACCACACACTAAATACAGGGGCTTTATCTGTCTTTCACAAAACTTCCTATTACAAAACTAGTAAGTCTGATTTAAGGCTGCTGCATTTTAGGAGATCTCCTCCCCCAAAAAGCAGAATATTAATAGTTTCTTAATATGTATATGTTAGGTCTTCATCTATATTCCTTTTAGACCTATATTTAAAAATTTTGACACATATTTAATGTTTTTAATACTGCCTGTATAATTGCCTTGAGTGTAGCATTTATTTCCTCCCCCTAAAGTACGTTTTATCATAGATGTAATTTCTCCTAGGTATTTCAGGGGAGTTATTAAATGTCAAAATTCTAAGTGAATATATAGGTAACTTTAAAATGTAAAACCTCAGTGAAGAAAAAATTTCAGCTGTTAAGTTGATTACCAAAAATGGGAAATGGGATTCACAGTGATAACCTATGAGGGAAAAAGCATTTAGAAAACTGGGTTAGAGACAGCTAACAGTGTCAGCTTGTGCTGGAGATCCATTTACTTGTGTTTCTGTCACAAATATCATAAATTTATTCTTGAGAAAGAATAAGGTTCTCTGGGTTGACTTGGCCCGGGTTTTTATATTTAATACATGGAAATAAAAGAGCACAAAAATTTTTAAGTATGAGGAGCTAAAAAGTGTTGAAATATGGAATGAACAGGTAAGACGGGTTTAATTGTGGCATTTTTTCATTTCAAAACCTTCAACTGCTTAAAGAGTAAAAGCCTAGAATTTCCGCTCTCCAGGATCTGAATTTAGCCTAACTGTTTCCTTCTGCTGCTCGCCCTAAAGTATCTTGGACTCCAGCTAATTCTGATGATGATAATATAACAACAAGAGGAGGAGGTCTTTTTTTTTTTTTTCTGAGAACTTACTATGAGCTTGGATTTATGTATCTATTCTCAACTAATCACGATAACTTGAAAGACAGGTACTCTTACTATCTCCATTTACAAATGATGAAACCAGGTGATATAGATATTGAAGAAACTGTCTAAGACAACAGTTTTTAAGTCTCATAAATGGGGACTTCCCTGGCACAGTGCTTAAGAATCCGCCTGCCAATACAGATGACATGGCTTCACGCCCTGGTCTGGGAAGATCCCACATGCCGCAGTGCAGCTAAGCCCGTGCGCCACAACTACTGAGCCTGAGCTCTAGAGCCCATGAGCCACAACTACTGAGCCCACGCCTAGAGTCCACGCTCCACAACAAGAGAAGCCACCGCAATGAGAAGCCCACACACCACAACGAAGTGTAGCCCCTGCTTGCTGCAACTAGAGAAAGCCCGCGCGCAGCAACGAAGACCCAATGCAGCCATAAATAAATAAATAAATTTATTTTTTTTAAGTCTCATAAATGGAATAACACAGCTTTTTCTAACTCAAAGTCCAGGCGTTTCACCACTACACACTTCTACCTCCTAAATCAGACTCATTATTGTTTTGCAGAAACACCCTCTACCTTATCAACTTTCTACTCTCTGTCTTTGCTCTCCGTCAAAATCCTACCTGGCCCAGTTCAACTGTTTCCTTCAATATGAAATGGCACTGATACTGCTTTCTTCCCATTTTGAATGTAAATGTGATGACTGGAGCTGTGGCAGCCATCTTTCAACCATGAGGGAAAAGCCAAGAGGATAACAGAGGCACCAATCTTGACAATGATGATGAACTAACAGCAGTGGCTGGCTACACCTCCAGACTTCTTGTTATATGAGAAAAATAATTCCTTATTTATTTGAGCCATTGTTGTCAAGTTCTGTGCTATTTGTAACACTCCATCCTAACTGATGCAGTCCCTAGACTATTTACTTTCCCTCTGCTGACCTAGAAATTCAATGGTGCACTACATCTTACATCTGTTAATGTCGCTCTCTCTGCAGTCGCTCTCTGCAGCCAAGGACACAAAGTATCACCCCCTACACATGCTCTGCTCTGCGGGGCTGAGACCTCTAGGAAACTACCACCTATGCCTATCCGGGCCCCTAACTCTCCACTCTATCCACATGGGCAAATCAGACAGAAGGAATCAGAGTCCAGTTGAATAAAACGTGGAAGGAAAAGTAGCAGGTAAACAGGGATCCGAGAAAGCTGTCAGGAATTACTAAGAAAAGCTACAAGGACAAAATCACAGAACAGCAGAGATTTCTGGTGGAGAAGCAACCACCTAAGAGACTCGTGAACAAAGCTTCTGTACACCAATCCGTCTGAACAGGTTACTCAAGAAACAGACAGAAAGGAACTGTTTTATTAACAAAGGGAAAATACAAGGAGCTTGAGCAAGAGTAAAATATGGAGGAAGAAACTAAAATTCAAGTCTTTAAATCTCACTGGAGAAGATACTGGAAGTGAACAAGCTGAGAAATTTCTCTATGGGCCTGCCCCTCACTCCCCATCCGAGTGAACTACACACCCACTCGTCATCGTGATATGGACCACATCTCGGTGGCACAGCGGTCAAATCATAAACTTAATCAATACAAAAGCTAAATGAATTCAGTGCTAGGCAAGCTTTAATAAAGCATAAAGTCTATACTGAACGTAACGAAACTCTTCCACAGCTGCCTACTTGTAGAAATAGATGGGTTTTCACTTCTTTCATCTCCTTAATGAACACTGACACAGCACTTACCATGTGCTGGGCATCGCCCTAAGAGCTTTATACGTCACCTGACATATCTTGAAAAATAAATCAGGTATCTGACACGCCAACCTTCAACTGAAGCTATCTTGCTGCAGAAGTTCAGGGGTCAAAGGAGGACACATATTGGTAAAGCTAAAGTATCCAAGAAGAAATCTTGAGAAATCCCGGACGGCAGCACAAGCTTCTGCTTCTGGTTCCAAGGAACTTGCCTTGGCCGAGTCTGTCCCACCACAAGTACTTGTGAATGACTGCTGTGTTCTAGGCTGTGCTCGGCGATGATTAATACCCTCCTCTCTGAGAAAGAGGCAGGCATATGTGCTGGGTGGTGTATAAAAAGTGCTGGGGAGCACAGAGCAGTCAACAGGAGCAATCAGGGTGCAGCGGCAGATCTGCCATCCACAGGGGCTATACCGTGAGGAAGTGAAGGGCTGAGCTTTCTGTCCTCGGCCGGTGGTGAAGTCAGAGGAGCAGTGAATGGGGAGAGAGCCAGTTAGTTCCAGCACATTCTACATTAGGGCTCTCCACTAACTCACTGGTGAAATTTGCATGTTGTTTTTCTGATTTTAGTCCTAGTTTCATTCAGTTTAACTAAGCAAAATTATATTAAATTTTTTTTTCTGCTCTCCGTTTCTAAGCTTTTTATTTAGTCAGAGCATTCACGTAAAATATCTTGATTGGCAACACTGTTGCAGCCTAAGGAGAAATTTTCTCTTTTCTTGAAGAGTTTCTGATTTTGGTTGGACAAATGTCCTGACATCTCTTCAGTGGGCGGTCCCACCACACACACACACGTGCACACGCACAGTGAAGAAGGGATTGGGGACTGTAACCTCTGGTTTCAACTCAGTGGATTTTTTTTTAAGTCAAATATTTTCAAAAAGTCCACATCCAGCGCTCTTCTATTGACTGGTTTGGCACAAGTAATGTACACAGTTACTGAACCTGTGGCCTCCTCCAAATGGATTTAAATTTTCATAGGCTTAAACTAAAAAATGAGGCTCTAACAGGGGGATTTCAGACATTAGCCACATGAGCAGGGAGGGGGGCGATGTTTAAAGAGACTGCAAGGGAGGTTTTCTAAAACTGGACCACTTACACTGGAACGCTTATGCTCCCGCAGTTACATGTGCACTGAAATCTTCTCTCAGTGCCACAGAGTATAATCTTCTGTGTCTACAGGACCTCACAGAACCTAGTAAGCATTCACTGACTCTATTCTTTGGTTCAATATTAATAATGATACACAAGAAAAACTTTGCCACACTTAAGTTTTGTACGACGGGTTTAAACAAAAGCACGAAACTGTCCTTTTTGTGAACTTTTGAGGTCCTTGCTAAGTACGTGTGCACTGTGAATGGCTTACAGGGTACATATAATGCAATGTCCCCAAAGCTGTCTGACCACGAGACCCCTTTGGCAGAGTAGTTTTCAATGAAATAGTGTACCTCCCTAAATTCTAGCTTTACTTTCCTTATTTAGAACTCATTTGTTAGGGATTTATTGTGTCTTCCCCCAAATTCATACGTCAAAGTCTGAACCTAGCCCAGCATACTGGAATGTGACTTAATTTGGAAACAGAATCACTGCAGATGTATCAATAATTAGTAACTGGAGTAGGGTGGACCCCTAATCCAATAAGACTAGCGACCTGTAAAAAGAATGCCATGTGAAGACACACTGGGAAAATGCCATGTGAACATGAAGGCAGAGACTGGGGGGATGTTTCTACAAGCCAAGGAACTCCATCAGACCACCAGAAGCTAGGGGGAGGCATGAAACTGATTCTCCCTCTTCACCCTCAGAAGGAACCAACTCTGCTGAGACCCTGACCTCAGGCTTCTGGCCTCCAGAACTGTGAGACGACAGATTTCTATTATTTAAACCACTCAGTGTGTGGCACTATTACAGCAACCCTAGGAAACTGATGTAAGAATCCATTAAAAAAAAAAAAGGAATCACATGCACAGGTGATAAGAAGTGGGTCTTGAACAGTTCAAAGACTAAGATTATGTCACTTATGTTTCAGAACAAATCCAAACAACTCTCCAGGGTGTTTCACCAGGTAGGAGACAAATAAAGAGATGAGAAAGGACGGCACAGCCAACAAAGCAGCACTGGGCTGTGCAGGGCATCAGATGCAGAGGAAGAGAAGACAAGGATGGGGCTGTCCTGCCCAAGACAAGGTGGAATTTCAGGAGACGACAAGGAAAGAGTCACAGGCAGGGAGTAGCTAAGGAGGTAGGAGAAGGGGAGAAAAAGGCCACTCCCAGAGGGCAGCGGGCTCTGAAGAGCCAGGGTGTCCCCATGTCCTCTGCCATTGCTCTTGCTAGTTCCTGGTTGTGCATAAAAGCCACACTGAAGTCAAGGTTATATACACTGGGTCCTACCTGGTATTTCTTCCTCCAACTGGAATCTCTCTAGCAAATAATTCAGAATTTATAACCTTGCTGTTATAAAGTGCCCAGTAACAATTATCCAACTTTCATTTGATTGGACCTATTTGGGGCACTAAGGAAAGGAATGTTTTGCCTGAAAAGTCCACACTGGAATTTCCTTTCTAAGCTCCCAAAGCACCTGAACACTTCACGAGTCTCCAGCCAAACGCCTCCTCCCCCCATTTCTGACCCTGGGGAGCACGAGACACAGCATTCAGTGTTAGGATTCTCGTACTCATTATCTCGATCTCTTCAGAAGACTCTTCCTCTAATACCATTTACTCTCTTCTTCTCCTTCCTCAGCTGCATTTTCCCTCTTCCTACCTACTAACACCGTTCAAACAGACCTAAATTCAGGCAAATCCTCTGGAAATTGGTGGGGTCCAGTAATCCCATATGGGTGTACAATTACCCGAACAATGATTGAATACATCTTTTTTTTTTTTTTTACTTAAACAACTTTATTGGAGTATAATTGCTTTACATTGCTGTGTTAGTTTCTGCTGTATAACAAAGTGAATCAGCTATACATATACATATATCCTCATATCTCCTCCCTCTTGCATCTCCCTCCCACCCTCCCTATCCCACCCCTCTAGGTGGTCACAGAGCACCGAGCTGATCTCCCTGTGCTATGCGGCTGCTTCCCACTAGCTATCTATTTCACATTTGGTAGTGTATATATGTCCATGCCTATGTCCATGCCACTCTCTCACTTCATCCCAGCTTACCCTTCCCCCTCCCCGTGTCCTCAAGTCTATTTTCTATATCTGTGATTTTATTCCTGTCCTGCCCCTAGGTTCTTCAGAACCTTTTTTTTTTTTTTTTAGATTCCATATATATGTGTCAGCATACAGTATTTGTTTTTCTCTTTCTGACTTACTTCACTCTGTATGACAGACTCTAGGTCCATCCACCTCACTACAAGTAACTCCATTTCTTTTTATGGCTGAGTAATATTCCATTGTATATATGTGCCACATCTTCTTTATCCATTCATCTGTCTATGGACACTTAGGTTGTTTCCATGGCCTCACTATTGTAAACAGAGCTGCAATAAATGCTGTGGTACATGACTCTTTTTGAATTATGGTTTTCTCAGGGTATATGCCCAGTAGTGGAATTGCTGGGTCGTATGGTAGGTCTATCTTTAGTTTTTTAAGGAATCTCCATACTGTTCTCCACAGTGGCTGTATCAATTTACATTCCTACCAACAGTGCAAGAGGGTTCCCTTTTCTCCACACCCTCTCCACCATTCATTGTTTGTAGATTTTTTGATGATGGCCATTCTGACCAGCGTGAGGTGATACTTCATTGTAGTTTTGATTTGCATTTCCCTAATGATTAGTGATGTTGAGCATTCTTTCACGTGTTTGTTGGCAATCTGTATATCTTCTTTAGAGAAATGTCTATTTAGCTCTTCTGCCCATTTTTGGATTGGGTTGCTTGTTTTTTTGATATTGAGCTGCATCAGCTGCTTGTATATTTCGGAGATTAATCCTTTGTCCGTTACTTCATTTGCAAATATTTTCTCCCATTCTGAGGGTTGTCTTTTCGTCTTGTTTATGGTTTCCTTTGCTGTGCAAAAGCTTTTATGTTTCATTAGGTCCCATTTGTTTATTTTTGTTTTTATTTCCACTTCTCTACGAGGTGGGTCAAAAGGATCTTGCTGTGATTTATGTCATGGAGTGTTCTGCCTATGTTTTTCTCTAAGTGTTTTATAGTGTCTGGCCTTACATTTAGGTCTTTAATCCATTTTCAGTTTATTTTTGTGTATGGTGTTAGAGAGTGTTCTAGTTTCATTCTTTTACATGTAGCTGTCCAGTTTTCCCAGCACCACTTATTGAAGAGGCTGTCTTTTCTCCATTGTATATTCTTGCCTCCTTTATCAAAGATAAGATGACCATATGTGTGTGGGTTTATCTCTGGGCTTTCTATCCTGTTCCATTGATCTATATTTCTGTTTTTGTGCCAGTACCATACTGTCCTGATTACTGTAGCTTTGTAGTATAGTCTGAAGTCAAGGAGCCTGATTCCTCCAGCTCCGTTTTTCCTTCTCAAGATTGCTTTGGCTATTCGGGGTCTTTTGTGTTTCCATGCAAATTGTGAAATTTTTTGTTCTAGTTCTGTGAAAAATGCCAGTGGCAGTTTGATAGGGATTGCACTGAATCTGTAGATTGCTTTGGGTAGTACAGTCATTTTCACAAGGTGGATTCTTCCAATCCAAGAACATGGTATATCTCTCCATCTGTTTGTATCATCTTTAATTTCTTTCATCAGTGTCTTATAGTTTTGTACATACAGGTCTTTTTTCTCCTTAGGTAGGTTTCTTCCTAGGTATTTTATTCTTTTTGTCGCCATGGTAAATGGGAGTGTTCCCTTAATTTCTCTTTCAGATTTTTCATCATTAGTGTACAGGAATGCAAGAGGTTTCTATGCATTAATTTTGTATCCTGCTACTTTACCAAATTCATAGATTAGCTCTAGTAGTTTTTTGGTAGCATCTTTAGGATTCTCTATGTATAATATCATGTCATCTGCAGACAGTGACAGTTTTCCTTCTTCTTTTCCAATTTGGATTCCTTTTATTTCTTTTTCTTCTCTGACTGCTGTGGCTACAACTTCCAAAACTATGTTGAATAACAGTGGTGAGAGTGGACATCCTTGCCTTGTTCCTGATCTTAGTGGAAATGCTTTCAGTTTTTCACCACTGAGAACGATGTTGGCTGTGGGTTTGGCATATATGGCCTTTATTATGTTGAGGTAAGTTCCCTCTATGCCAACTTTCTGGAGGGTTTTTATCATAAATGGGTGTTGGATTTTGTTGAAAGCTTTTTCTGCATCTACTGAGATGATCATATGGTTTTTCTCCTTCAATTTGTTAATATGGTTTATCACATTGATTTATTTGTGTACACTGAAGAATCCTTGTATTCCTGGGATAAATCCCACTTGATCATGGTGTATGATCCTTTTAATGTGCTGTTGGATTCTGTTTGCTAGTATTTTGGTAAGGATTTTTACACCTATGTTCATCAGAGATATTGGCCTGTAGTTTTCTTTCTTTGTGACATCCTTGTCTGGTTTTGGTATCAGGGTGATGATGGCCTCGTAGAATGAGTTGGGGAGTGTTCCTCCCTCTGCTATGTTTTGGAAGAGTTTGAGAAGGATAGGTGTTAGTTCTTCTCTAAATGTTTCATAGAATTCACCTGTGAAACCATCTGGTGCTGGGCTTTGGTTTGTTGGAAGATTTTTAATCAAGGTCTCAATATCAGCTTGTGATTGGTCTGTTTATATTTTCTATTTTTTCCTGGTTCAGTCTCGGAAGGTTGTGCTTTTCTAAGAATTTGTCCATTTCTTCCAGGTTGTCCATTTGATTGGCATAGAGTTGCTTGTAGTAATCTCTCATGATCCTTTGTATTTCTGCAGTGTCAGTTGTTACTTCTCCTTTTTCATTGCTAATTCTGTTGATTTGAGTCTTCGCCTTTTTTTTTCTTCATGAGTCTGGCTAATGGTTTATCGATTTGTTTATCTTCTCAAAGAACCAGCTTTTAGCTTTACTATCTTTGTTATCATTTCCTTCATTTCTTTTTCATTTATTTCTGATCTGATCTTTATGATTTCTTTCCTTCTGCTAACTTTGGGGGGTTTTTTGTTCTTCTTTCTCTAATTGCTTTAGGTGTAAGGTTAGGTTGTTTATTTGAGATGTTTCTTATTTCTTGAGGTAGGATTGTATAGCTATAAACTTCTCTCTTAGAACTGATTTTGCTGCATCCCATGGGTTTTGGGTTGTCGTGTTTTCACTGTCATTTGTCTCTAGGTATTTTTTGATTTCCTCTTTGATTTCTTCAGTGATCTCTTGGTTATTTAGTAACGTATGGTTTAGCCTCCATGTGTTTGTATTTTTTACAGCTTTTTTTTCCTGTAACTGATATCTAGTCTCATAGCATTGTGGTTGGGAAATATACTTGATACGATTTCAATTTTCTTAAATTCACCAAGGCTTGATTTGTGACCCAAGATATGACCTATCCTGGAGAATGTTCCATGAGCACTTGAGAAGAAAGTGTATTCTGCTGTTTTTGGATGGAATGTCCTATGTTATTTATTTTCATTTTGGATGATCTGTCCATTGGTGAAGGTGGGGTGTTAAAGTCCCCTGCTGTGATTGTGTTACTGTCGATCTCCCCTTTTATGGCTGTTAGCATTTGCCTGATGTATTGAGGAGCTCCTATGATGGGTGCATAAATATTTACAATTGTTATATCTTCTTCTTGGATTGATCCCTTGATCATTATGTGGTGTCCTTCTTTGTGTCTTGTAATAGTCTTTATTTTGAAGTCTATTTTGTCTGATATGAGAATTGCTACTCCAGCTTTCTTTTGGTTTCCATTTGCATGAAATATCTTTTTTCATCCCTTCACTTTCAGTCTGTATGTGTCCCTAGGTCTGAAGTGGGTCTCTTGTAGACAGCATATATACAGCTCTTGTTTTTGTATCCATTCAGCCAATCTATGTCTTTTGGTTGGAGCATTTAAATCATTTACATTTAAGCTAATTATCGATATGTATGTTCCTATTCCCATTTTCTTAATTATTTTGGGTTCATTATTGTAGGTCTTTTCCTTCTCTTGTGTTTCCTGCCTAGAGAAGTTCCTTTAGCATGTGCTGTAAAGCTGGTTTGGTGGTGCTGAATTCTCTTAGCTTTTCCTTGTCTATAAAGGTTTTAATTTCTCCATCGAATCTGAATGATATCCTTGCTGGGTAGAGTAATCTTAGTTGTAGGTTTTTCCCTTGCATCACTTTAAATATGTCCTGTCACTCCCTTCTGGCTTGCAGAGTTTCTGCTGAAAGATCAGCTGTTAACCTTATGGGGATTCCCTTGTATGTAATTTGTTGCTTTTCCCTTGCTGCTTTTAATATTTTTTCTTGTATTTAATTTTTGACAGTTTGATTAATATGTGTCTTGGCATGTTTCTCCTTGGATTTATCCTGTATGGGACTCTGTGTGCTTCCTGGACTTGACTATTTTCTTTCCCATATTAGGGAGGTTTTCAACTATAATCTCTTCAAATATTTCCTCAGTCCCTTTCTTTTTCTCTTCGTCTTCTGGGACCGTGAATACATCCGTAAAAGCATCAAATACAGCATCACCCAAGACCGTAAGACTGTGGCTTCCCAACGTCTGTCTCCTCTTTGTTTCTGAGGCTGAATCTCTTCCCTATCTGTGCACGAGCTGCTTTTTCTCTGAGTCAATTGCTTGAATAAAAATCCCAAGCTTTTCCAGTCTAGCCCTCAAGGAACAACCAAGGAAAACAGTAGTGGAGAAGGGTGGGTTTAACTGAAAAGTATAGTGAATTATAAGGGAGTCCCTGATCACCTCATGGGAGTCCGGATGTTAAAAACCAAAGCGGGAAGAGAGAACCCGCCATGCCTGGGTGTGTGCTTATGGACAGAAGATGAAAATGAGAAATGTACTTCAAAAATAATTTCAGCAGAAAAAAAATATTTAATAACCACTCAATTTAGAAAATACCACCTCTAATGAAAATGTCTCAAAGTAGTAGTTTTAAGGATTTTCATTTTATATTTTTTGAAAGGCATTATAATAATGAACACGGTGAGATGAGAACACCTGGAATGGCGGAAGAAAATCTGCTTTTTAACTGTCTAAGTTATCTAATCTGCAATCCTACTCAGAAACCTCTACATCTGTGAATGTGACTACACATAATATTATAAACTCTGAGGCAATTTATGTGCTTTTCCTTTTTATTAAAAAATAAACAGGAAAATTTTAATTATTCACTAGAATGTTAACATAAAACCAGTGTGATAGCAGCTAACATTCTACAAACAGCCTTTTGCTGGCTTCATGTGACATGGATGATCTAAATTCTTTCCCATTTCATTGACCGTTCAGTGCCTCCCCCATTGTCCCTGCCGAATTTAGCAGCTTTGTAACATAGGAAACTTAACTTTCGATGCCCTAGTTAATGATAAATTTTTTACAAAAAGCATATTATAACACTCAATCTTGGGTCACTAGGAAAGCGAAGCATCATCCTGATAACTGAAGTAAAAACATGAATTTCCTTTTCCTCCCGAATCACCAAAATAACTGTATTCATTCTCCATTTTGCTTTATGTGCTTTGTCTTGCTAATGTTTTTAAACCAAAAAATAGAAATATATAGAAAAATAGAATAAATAAATTAGAAAAATAAATAAATAAATAATTATAAAAATTTATTTTTTTACAATTTAATTTTTATTATTTTATAATTTTATTTTATAAAAATAATTTTATAAAATAATTATAAAATATTTTAATTTAATAATAATAATTTAATTTATTAAATTAAAATAATTTAATAATTTTATAGAATAATTATTTTATAATTTTATTTTATATAATTTATTATAAAAATAAATAAATAAATAATAATTATATTAATAAATAAATTAGAATAAATAAAATAGAAAAAATAGCCGACAACAGAATGAACAGGTGGAGGTCTTGTAATGGGAAGCAGAGGCTCAGCTTCCTGGGCTGGAAAAAGCCTTGTTTCTCTTGAATTCCCTAACCTGATAAACTGCACCATGATGAGTTGTTCTGTCCTCGCCCTTCCCTGCTCAGCAGACAACCATTCACCAAGTACGATTCATTCTGCCCCCTCAATACCCGCCACGGCCGTCCACTCCTCTCCATCCCCACCGTACTGCCCCGGTTCAGCTCCTCGTCCTGGTCGGCCAGACTGCTACAACAGCTTCCTAACAGCTTCCCCGCCTCCAGCCCAAATCCACTGCCTCTAAAGTGGAAATCTGATCACTGCTCCAGTACTGCAGAGAGCAGTAAGGGAGGAAGAGGAGCCTGGAGTAAGGATGTCTTATTGATCTCTATCCCTTGTGCCTGGCACATGGTGGAGGAATAAATGGATGAATGAATTAAGCGATTGCTCATTTCCCGGCTATAAACTTTCAAAGGCTAAAAACTCTCCACACCCACAGATGGGAACACAAACTCCATAGCATGGCCATAAGCCCCAGACAGCTTACCTGCTTCCTCCTCCGCTTCTCCCACCACTTCTCCACCCCAATCATACCAGCGTTCTCACCATGACATGCTCTTCACGGGTATAAAAGGGCACGTGCTTCTCTGCCTGAAAAGCCCTTCCTCTACCTCTGCACCTAATGACTCCTCCACAAAGGCCACTTGCTTTGCAAACCCATCCATGAGTCCTCCAGAGGGTTCGCCAGGTTCCTGCAGCCCCAGCGCAAGTGTCCCTTTGGCCTCTGGGTTCCCGACAGGGCAAACCATAAACCCCACTTTCACCTCCTCACCAGACTAAAAGATTTTTAGTGTTTAAAGGGAAGAAGCTACATCTTACTTATTTTTCGCTCCCTTGTCTCTCGTCTCATCCTTCTCCAATGCCCAGAATAGCACTGATAAACATTAGATGTTCATGAAATACTTGCTGTATGAGCCCATTTGAGGGAAACAAACACCCTACGTATTAGGATGACAGAAAACCTAGCCCTTCTCTTCCCAACTAGCCTTTCCCCCAGCCCCTCCGTCTTCACCACAGCTGTTACCACCCTTCACCCCCTCATTTCCTCCCATCCCCCCAGCACAGCTTGGAACTGTGGGGAGTCCCCATTCAAACCCTAAACCTAATAACTTGCAGATGGAAGGAGGAGAGACCTCAATACTCTCAAGGCGGCAGAAGGATGAAAAATATTCCTAGAGACCTAACTAGAAATACAAATTCACGTCCTTCCAAAAAAAAAACATTGTCACGTGTCAGTTAGGACGTACAGAACTACTGCTGCAGAGCTAAGCTTCAGTTATTCTGTCTGCTAAACTCAGGCCTGGCAGGGAGACCAAATAACCACTTATGATCTTGTTTCTGTGGGAATATAGGTTCAGAGTTCCCAACAAGCCATCTGTAACTACAGGGACAGTCAGCCTGCTCATTGTGGAGTATCTTTGTTAAAGGTTTTTCCCCTTGAATTTGAAATTCTCTCTCTGAATAATTTCTAAACTATCAGGGTGAGTGGAAAAACTTCTTGTCTTAACACCAGGAAACCTAGATTCCAGATCAGAGGCTCTCATTCCTGCCTACACAGTAGACACACCAGGAGAAGATTTTAAAAAGTACTGATTCCATTCACGACCATTAAAATCAGAACCTCTGGGTGGTAGGATATTTTCACCAGTTTATGGAAGAAGTGCTTCAGGATATTCTGATTTGCAGTCCGGGCTGAGAACCTCCTTCTAGACCGTGTTTTGACTTATCTGTTCTGGGGTAGATTCCTTCTGAATCTGACTTTCCTGGATCTCGGTTTTCTCACCTATAAAATGAAAGCTTTGAGATGAACAAGGTTCTTTATGAGCCTCCCCAGTTTTCAAAGCATTTAGAACTTTTATGAGTTAATTTTTTAATGTTTAGTTGCTCTATTTCTCTTGGCTTATCTGACAATGTACAAGTCAAGAAAGAACAGACAGGAATCTGCAAAGACCTTTTAGTGACTGAGACAGAAGGAGTTGCAGGCAAAATTCCAATTTGAAAAGTATGTTTCCCACATACTCAACTAGTTCCTGGGAGGACAAAAGTTACATATACAATCACTCAATTTTATAGATTTTTTTTTTAGAGCCATTATGTTCAAATTTTTAAAAAGGAAAAGAAAAAAGTTTCCATACTATGATATTTCACTCCCTCAGATATGTAGTTTTATCATTCTAACAATGACTTTTTTGCACATGCTTCCATTAAAGCCATGACTGCAGAATAAGCTGATGATTTCAATAACGCCCCCTCGCTCCTGAAATCTTTTTGTTCAATAGCTCACTGAGCAATTTAACATACAGGGTCCCTAATTTCTTTATTCTAGGGATGGCATTATAACCTTTGTCTTGCTTCAACCAATTTTTCTCTTAGTTAACACATCTTTCCAAGTTTAAAATATTTTTTTTCATTGATTTGGCTTATAAAGTAAACCTAGAAACTTGCAAATATTTTTTGAAAAACAAAGAAATGCAGAAGAAAAGAGAATACAGGAGAACTGCTTGCTCCATTTTATAATATTACAGCACATTGTGTAGTCTTGTGTCAGTATTTATTATCAGTCATTTAGTTTATGATACATAATAACTTTGGATTACCGATGCTTGTAGTATTACTCACTCTGTGTCTTGGACTGTTTGAAGATCTGTATTTTTATTACAAAGTCCAATAAAAATAAAGTGAAAAACCCATAGGTCCCAAAACTGATTCCTGGCTTGTGCTGTATGTCACTCCTTTCCAATCTAAAAAGTGTTTCCTTCTACTGTTAGTCTCTGTCTCTTGCTCATAAGCAAATTTATCTCCTAATGCCTCATTCTTTATTTTAGCCATTAATCTCCCATTGAGAACCTTACCAAATGCTTTTTGCAGATAAAAATATTTAATATCTACTAGATTTCCCCTATCCACAAAGCCAACCAACATTGCTTAGAGGGAAAAATCAATCTTTTGTACCTGAATTTAAGTTTGCTGGTTTGACTCAAAGTATTTTTCTCGAACTTCTTCAGGTCTTTACAGGAAATAACAGAACCACAGTGCAAGAACCCCACTTCTCTTGTTATGGGTTGAACTGTGCCCCCTAAAAATATATGCTGAAGTTCCAAACCCCAGTACCTCAGAAAGTGACCTATTTGAAAATAGCATCATTGCAAACGCAATTACTTAAGTAAAGGTAAGGTCTTACTAAGTAAGGTGGGCCATTACGTGGTGGATGTCCTTATAAGAAGAGAAGAGATGCAGAAATACACAGGGAGAAGATGACCATGTGATGATGGAAGCAGGGATTGGAGTGATGCCTCTATAAGCCAAGGAATGCCAAGTACTGCCAGCCAGCACCAGAAGCTTTCTAGCAAGAAAGGATTCTCCGCTACAGATTTCAGAGGCAGCACGGCCCTGTGGACACCTTGATTTTGGACGTCTACCCTCCAGAACCATGAGAATAAATGTCTGTTGTTTTAAGCCACCGAGTTTGAGGTACTTTGTTACGGCAATCCTAGAAAACCAACACCCTCCCTCTTTTCCCATTAATTCCATATTTGGGGGCCCTGTCTATCCTGGCTTGAAATCTACCCAGAAATTTCTCATACACACACAACCTGTGTGTGTGCGTGCGTGTAACATATTTTTCTCCTCTAGGATCAGACTCGACTCCAAAGGATCACATTTAATGTTTAAGTCCAAAGATTCACATAAAACGTTTCTTCTTCTAGGATCACACTTGACTCCAAAGCAGAAAGCACCCCAATGGTTGCTGCGTATCATGTATCTAACACTGGCTCCATCGGGCTGTCGCCCAGCCTGTGCTTTGAACACCTCCTACCTCCTGACGTGGCCCATCCAAGTTCCAGAATACCTGAACTTTAACAAAACGCTGCTTTATACCAGGCCAAAATCCATCTTCCTATAACTTCTAAATGATGGTCCCAGCCCTCCTACCTTGGAGTAATAGATAACAATCATGCTTTTTCATCATTTTTTGTGTATATACGTGTGTACAAGTATTTGAACACAATACCACAGCCCCAATGATCGTGCTTCTCCTAAATAAGGCGCCCCTATCTTTTGCATCACTCTTCATGGGAAGGTTTCAACTTCCCTCATCCCACGCTCCAATACCACACGCTCCAATACCATTCCCGTCCTCTGCACCCTTTCACCTCATCCCTCTGCTCCTTCATTCTTACACTGTCCTCAGCCTTGTCCTCTCTCCTTCTCCTTCCTCAGGTGGACAAGAAAAAGGTCCACTTCCACTGTCACTCCCTGGCTGTTCCCTGGGCACCCCAGGGAGGGGAATCTGAAAGCAAACAAAAACCTTAGTACAGAACTCAAGTAGCAGTTGGTAAGCATGACCCTGCTCACGTGCCAAGTGTATCATCATGGAACCATCAGCAGCGCAGGTGGACACAAAATTACAGTGGAAGCTGCCTGAGGTCAGGGTCCTCTTGCAACTTTCCTTTTCATTTCAACGAGGATTTGCTGTGGGCCCATCACAGGCGGGGCTCTAGGCTTGCTTTCAACTTGCTCTTTCATGTGTACTTCATGTCCACCACCCCCTAGAGTTTTTCTCCAAACGGTCTATTGTCTTATTTTTCTTGTCCTCAATAGAAAAGTACAGCTCAATATATAAATCTCATTCAGTGACTCCAGAAAGCCATCTGTGCCTCCAAAGGTTAGACACAGCTTAAACGTATCTTACATGATTCAGATCAACTGCAGGGTGGAGAGCAGAACTGCACGATAACTAAAGCATGGAATTTGGACTCCAGAGTCCTCCAGAATCCTGCCACGTCCTAAATGCGTGGCCTTGGTCTCGTCACTTAACTTCCGAGCTTCAGGTCTCCAGCCACTCAACACTGATAAGGTACCTCCCCTACTTCCCTCTTAAAACAACCGCAAAAAGAATTCAGTAAACTACTAACTTCACATGATTTGCTAACCTTTATTCACGAAATCATTCAACAAATATGTTTATCAAGTATCTACCTGGTACAAAGTACTGAGGGACCCATTTGAGGATTCCAATTTCCCAGCATTTAAGAGTTTGCTAAAAGATCAGTAACTACCTGGCACAGACATTAAAGAGTAAGTAACAAAAGTTAACGTGTTAGGAATTAAAGACAAATGAATAACAGAATCTCAGAGACATGAGCAACTACCTATAGGTCTCACCTCTATGTCGTATACCAGAATTTCATTAAGAAAAATCCCTTATTCTTTTGCTGAGAAAATACAAATTTCTTTAAAAAAATGAATTTTATGCATGTTGTTTACAAAGGTATCTATTGATGTCCTTGTACCTGATAACCTAACCCATCAATGAGCATTTTCTAGGCACTTGTTATGTGCGAGCCTTTGTGCCGGGAACTTCTCTAGGCAAAGCCAGGTCTGTAGAAGGCAGTCATGTGCTTTTGGAATAAGGTGGGTTACATTTTAAAAAAATTTCACACAGTAAAATTTTACACAGGCTAGTATACAACACACAAAAAACTAAGCTTTCAAGCTTTCCCTTTTTTTTTTTTCCCTCCAGAAGCCCAGCCGTGAAGAGCCACAGAAAATGCTTTATGCTTAAATGTATAGACTTAACCTTTTATAAAAATGACATGCATAGACCAAAATGCACCATCAGTAGTTCCTGTACTGCTGGGAGGCCAGAAAACATGATAACTCCTCTCTTCTGCAGTTTTTTACTTTGCACTCAAGAAAGGATGGGGAGGGCGTGGGTGAGTGAAGGTAAACTTTCTGATATTTTTGCTTGGGGCCTTGAATTTAAATTGACTCCTTGAATGAGATGGCAAGTTAATTAGTTTTTACCCTGTAAGTGGTTTAATTTTCAGGGCTAGTTTAAGGAACTGTAAATAAATTTACACTTTAAATTCTTTACCTCTTAACCTAATGCACATCTATATTCTTCTGCTTTCCCCTGTGATAAACTTTCAACTGAAGCATACTTTTTCATAAATTAAATGCTTTCCTATGAAAGGCAAGATCTTACTTCAAAAACAAAAACAAACAAACAAAAAAAAAACAGGCTGGAACACCCCAGGGGTCTGTATGTGCCATCTGGATCAATACTCCTTGAGAATACAAAGATTTGCAGCCTAAGATGAAGGACTCAGTGTGACTTCTGACAATCTTTAGAAAAATAAATCTACACGGTCTTTTATTCTACTATTTGGTTCATATTTTTAAATTTTTTAAATGTTTTTAAAAAAATCTTAGATGTTAATTTGCTATTAATCACAGCACTTTTTAGGATTTTGGTTTCCTTTAGTCATAGCAAGTTTCCCACTATTTTCCCCCTTTATTTTATTTACTTAATGGCTTCCCTCCTATTTTTGTCTATTTCTTTGCTTCATCTCATTGTTTCTGTATTACTTTGATCTTATTGGGTTGAATTTCGAGTATTCCCTCCCCTGGTTCCTACTTTTTTCATTTTTCATTTCCTATATGTTACAAAATCCCAGCCAAGTTCAAAACTCATTTTGCATTCCCTTCAAGGTCTGCTTTTCTCAAGCCCCATATTTTTATGTTAGTACTCTTCCCACAGATCTTCATCAGCAATTCAAACCTGATGACATTATGATTGCATCTTTAGTGCTTTTCTACTCCAACCTTATTTATCATGCCTGCATTATTTCCAAAGATAAGGTCTAGCATAACTTCAGAGCAGAGCTTGTTAGCTGTTGCATGTGTGCAAACAGTCCAGGCTACTGAAAGATAAAGCCACTTTTCTACATTCCGGCATTATTCTTAATGTGTGCATTTGCTGGGCTGAAATCCCTTAGCAGGTCAGCTTTTGACTTCTCTTTTCTATAAGCATGTTTCCCTTTCTATCTTACTTCCTATCACCTTGTTCTTGGCTTGTTTGATGAAAAAAATATGGCTCTCGTTTCTCTTCCCTGATTATTTTCCCTTCAAACCGTTTATTCCCACCTCACCTTCTCCTTTATTTATATTTCTCTCACCACATTTCCACTAATGTAAAAGTAAGATCCATTTTCAATGACCAAAAAGCCAAGGCAAAAAGTTCTCCTTGGTCTTTTCCTTGCTTCTAGAACTTTCTGAGAATCCTACAAAACTTTTATACATCATACCACTGCTTGGATTGCCTAAGCCATACTTTGTATATATAATCTCGTCAAAGGTATACATTTTCTATCTTTTTTTCAATTAAAATAAAAACTCTCAAAATAACATGTCCAAACTCTACAAGGTGGTGGCACATCTGGGAAGATGAATCTAGACCTAATCTAATCTAATTTCACTTTGCCTATTTTCACTCTTCCTTACCTCTGTCTGTCTTTCTCACTGACTCATTGGTGTATTCCAAAATATTTCCTTAGGCTCTCCTAGATGTCAGGCAGGGTAGCAATCAAAGGGGAATACAGATAAGTAAGATAATTCTTGGCCTCAAGGAGGTTCATAGTTTTATAAAAAAAACTAAGAGGTAAAACAACTGATGGTGATACTAGATGACAAATGCTACTGGTATTTATATACCAGTATTAATTCTCCTGGTATTATATATCTAAGAGAAGGACAGTATGAACAATTAATTCTGCCTTTAAAGGATAATAGAGAGATTTGACAGAGTAGGAAAAGTTCACTTAAATCTTTAAAAACAGCTAACAGGAGGGGAGAAGGCTATAACAGATACAGAAAATGATATAACAAAGACAGAAATACCTGGGATGTTTACAAATAGCAAAAATGACCGTACAGAAGAGCAGCAAAGATATCCTTTTAACTGATGTTCTTATTTTACCATAGAAGAGCACCTACCTCGTAGAGTTGTTGTGAAGGTTAAATGTAAATATATATGAAGCTCTTAAAATAGTACCTGTCACACGGTAAATGCTCAAGAAATGTTACCTATCATTACTGTTGTATTATATACTATATCACATCTATTTCATCTATGCAAAACGTTTTATTGACTTATTTTTTTCTGGTTCCTGGCTCGGTTCTGGATCATTGTGGCTGCTGAATAAGTGACCGTATACGTGTCTGAAGAGCTGAGGCGGCTGCTCCCGCTTCCACTGTAAAAGAATCAGGAGCAATGACAACCATGGCTAAGAACTGTGCCGTAAGGAAAAGGAACTGGGCCACGTCTAACTGCGATCCTCGACGAATCAGATATTCTTTGCACCTTTCTTTTTTAAGACAGAGTCAAAAGCCAGCAAAACAAGTTCATATGTAAGACTCAATGAACAATCCTACGAATACAGGAAGCTTTGGGATCAGTACAGAATGTGATCCAGCTCAATAGCTTTCACCTCCTACAGTTACACCACAGGTCACATACATTACTTCATCTGAAATTATACTCAGATTAATTTATGTGTTCAAGGTCACAAATTCTGCAGGATAGAGCAAGAGTCCAGGTCTTCTAACTCCTGTGAACATGGCTCCTTCCCCTAAAACATTCTGAGAGATTCCTAAACAAGAATAAACCAAAAGTAGGCTACGAATCACTTATCTGAGCAAAAATATAAACACACCCTGGCTAAGATTTTACTTACAATGATGTATGATACTAGACTAACGTAGTTATGTATTTCCACCTTTCTCTCCTTAGAGAACTGTGTTTGAGAGAATAATCGAAATGGCTATCAAAATTGTAAGATAAAAATTATTATGAATGTAAATGACAAACCCCTTTCCTTTTGAGATTTATGATGCTAAATTAATGGGAAAACAAAAGCCATGAAGAATTCCAGACATGAGAGAAGAAATGTTACCAGACTTGCCCTCCTGCTATAAATAACTATATAACTGAGCAAAATACATAAGGCAACTATTTTTAGGCATTGGGAAATTGGCAGCTCAAGATACAGACCTTAAGATAATTAAGATATACAAATAAGCAGACAAGGACTTTAATCAGCTGTTACAAATATGTTCAAGGATTTTAAAGAAAGAATGATCTCAATGAGTGAAAAAATGGGAAATAGCAGAAAAATTAGAATTCTAAAAAAGAATAAATGGATTCTAAAACTAAAAATGTTCAGGAGCATAAATTTCAATGGATGGGCATAAAAGTAAATTTTAGGTGGAAAGTAAGGGTCAATGAACTTGAAGAAAGATCCACGTATATTAGCCACACAGAAAAACAGAGGCGGGGGAGAAAGATTAAAATTAAAATGAACAGGCGCCAGTAAGCTGTGAGACAATATCTAACACTCAGGTGCTTGGGTCCTAGAAGGAAAGAGAGTGGGGCAGAGAAGTCCTAAAACAACAACCTACAAATCCAAGAAGCTCAGCAAACTACAAGCAGGATGAATACAAAGAAACCCACACTTAGGCACCTCACAGTCAAATTAGTGAAAAACAAAGATAAAAAGAAAATACTGACTGGGTATTTGATAAAACATTACTTATAACAAGAAGAAATAGAATTCCAAGAAATGGAATGATATGGTTAAGCGCTGAAATAAAAATAAAACTGTAACCTGAAACTCTATATTCAGCAAACCATCCTTGAAAAATGGGAGTGAAATAAAGACATTTTCCAATGAACAAAATCTGAGAGAATTAATCACCAGCAGACTACAGGAAGGATAAAAGATGGAAATGACATGTAAAAGACTAGTTTTACTTAGTTTTTTTCCTTTTAATTTCCTTAAAAGACAAATGACTGTCAAAACAAAAATCACATCACTTTGAGGAATAGTTTATAAATAGTTGGAAGAAGAAGTACATTAAAATAATTCAAAGGACTAATGAGGGTGCAAATGGAACTGCTGTAAGGTTTTTACATTTGCGCCATTTGAAGTGTAAAGTGGAATACAGGCATACCTTATTTTATTGTGCTTTGCTTTACTGCGCTTTGCATTATTACACTTTACAGATATTGCATTTTCTACAAATTGAAGGTGTGTGGCAACCCTGCAACAAGCAAGTCTGTTGGCACCATTTTTCCAACAGCAGTTGCTCACTCTCTGTCTCTGTGCCACATTTTGGTAATTCTTGAAATATTTCAAAAATTTTCATTACTATTATATTTGTTACAGTGATCTGTGATCAGAAATCTTTGATGTTACTACTGCAAAAAAACATTACAACTCTTTGAAGGCACAAATGATGGTTAGCATTTTTTGCAATAAAGTATTTTTTAACTAAGGTATGTATACATTTTTTTAGACATAATGCTATAGTACACTTAATAGATTATAGTACAGTGTAAACATAACTTTTATATGAACTGGGAAACCAAAAAATTCATGTGATTTGCTTTATTGCAATATTCGCTTCATTGCAGTGGTCTGGACCCAAACTTGCACTATCTCTATGGTACATGTGTAATGTTAATTCTAAGCAGACTGTTGTAAGTTAAGAATGCACACTGTAATTTGCTAGAGCAACTACTAGAAAAATACAAAGAGGTTGTAGATAAAAAGCCAATAAAAAAATAAAAATGAAGTGCTGTATCTGATGAACCCAAAAGGTGGCAGGAAAAGAGGAACAAAAATAGATCAGAACAAGGAGGAAGCAAATGGCAAGATGATACAGTTAAATCCTATCATATCAATAATTATGTGAAGTGTATATGGACAAAACATTTCAATTAAAAAGCAGAGAATACCACAATGAATTTTTTAAAAATCTGTCTCTAAGGGATAACTTTAAATATATAACCACAGATGGGTTGAAAATAAAAGGATGGGAAAAAGATATACCATGCAAATGGTATAAGCACAAGAAAGCCGGTGTGGCTAGATTAATATTAGACAAAGTGGGGGCTTCCCTGGTGGCGCAGTGGTTGAGAGTCTGCCTGCCGATGCAGGGGACACGGGTTCGTGCCCCGGTCCAGGAAGATCCCACATGCCGCAGAGCGGCTGGGCCCGTGAGCTATGGCCACTGAGCGTGTGCGTCTGGAGCCTGTGCTCCGCAACAGGAGAGGCCACAGCAGTGAGAGGCCCGCGTACCGCAAAAAAAAAAAAAAAATTAGACAAAGTGAACATTCAGACAAAGGTCTAGTACCAGAGATAACAAGGGACATGTCATAATGATGAATATGCTAATTCAACAGGTAAACATACCAATCCTAAAAGTGTCTATACTTAACAACAGAGCTCCAGAGCTCCATAATAAAGCTAGAAAAAGCTGACAAAACTAAAAGGATAAGTATGCAGATCCACAATCATATCTGGAGATTTTAACAGCCCTCTCAGCAATTAATAGAAAAAGGACACCAAAGTGAAACCAAGCAAATCAGATCTAAAAAGTGTGATCAACCAACTTGAACTCTTTGAAAAGACTAATAAAACTGGCAGACCCCTAGCAAGACTATTTTCTACCAAAATGAAACAAAGAACAATAACAACAGAAAACAAAAATGACCAATATCGGGAATAAAAAAGGATACATAACCATAGACCCTACAGATATCAGACTAACAAGAGAATATTACAAACACTTCAGACCAACAAATTTAGCAACTCATGTATGTGTACAATGAAAAGCCACTAAGCAAACTCCTCATACATAGAACAACGTGACAGATCTCACAGCTATTACCTCGGGGGTGGGGGAGGGGGAACAAGCACAAAAGAGTACATACTATATAAGTATAATGTTCTAAAACTGGCAAGCTAATCTATAGCGATAAAATCAGGTCAGTTATTGCACCTGGAGCAGAAGGTAGAAAGAGTGGAACTGACTGCAAAAGGGAACAAAGGATATTCTGGTATGACGGAATATACAAATTGTCAAAACTCATCATATCATACACTTAACACTTGAACTTTATTGAATGTAAATTTACCTCAGTGAAGTTGATTTTGAAGAAAACAAAAACAGTTTTAAAAAATACTACAGAAATAGGATGAAACATGAGTTTAGTCCATAAATTTTTTTAATTTAAAAAATCTTTCAAAACATACTTCGTTTATGTTATATACCTTCTTAACAAAATAGGAAGCATAAACTGTGGGCCAGGAAGCGCATGATACTTCACAAAGATGTGCCTTTAACTCATGATAAGACCTAGCACAGTGCCTTGAGAGACAGCTGCGTTACAACTGAAAAAGCAACACACCTGAAGCCAGAAGACCTGGGTTCAAATAATGACTTATGTGATCAATTAGCTTTGAACCTTAGGCAAGTCTCTCCATCTTAAGTTTCTTCATCAACTACAGGGCTGGTGTGAAGGTGAAGAAATATTATTATAACGTATCTAGTAAAACACCTCACAGACAAAGTTATATTACTCACAGTAATAGACACTGATTAGATGAAGAAATGAAGGAGATAAACAATGACATGGACGTGGATACAAGCCAACAGGAACAGGGGAGAGCGTGTTTCTAGTCACATTTCTGTTTGTGGCTGTGATGGGTGGGATGGAGGATGGAACAGAAGTGTCCAAGCACGAGGACCTAATACCATGTTCCTATCCTATGCAGTAGGTGCAGGGAGTAGGACAGGGTTGGCTGCCAGCCCAGAATGAATATACTTTCACTGTGACCTGGATCCCGGCATTCTGGGCTAACTCCCTTGTCCTGGTGAGGAGCGTGAAAAGGGAGGCTCCTTGTCTACCTAAGACTCCAATGGGCTTTGCCCAGGTTCCTGAGAGTTGCAGCATCTTCTATTACTGGGGGCCTCTGAAATGCCAACATAACTGATGACCCACTCTTTAAAGTGATCCACTCTTCCCTATCCTTGGGTTTTCAGAGATTTCGCTCTAAATAAAACAAGCAGAGCAGAGATCTTTTGGATACAGCGGCAGTGACCAGAGTAACAGCTTCATTAATGCCTAGTTGGCTGATAGAGTTCCAGGGAACGATGCTTCGTCTGAGTCTTCAAAAAGTGCACGAGTAGAAAAATCTAGAGGGTGACCACAACAACGGCTCAGATTTAAGACCTGAGAAGTCACGTATCTTCCAAACATGGAGCCACTAGTAGGGCACCTAAAAATCCAATACTGAGTCACAGGATAGTATCTGATAGAGGTTTTAACAGATCACTATGAGGGCATGCAGAGGGGATAATAAACCAAGTGGTGGGGGAGGAAGCCGTATTGGGGAAATATCCTCGAGAAGAGTGACAACTATGCTGAATCTAAAGATGTTCAAGAGTTATTTGGGCAAAAGGCATTCCAGGCAGGGACACCGCAGGTACAAAGACTCCAAAGGATTGGACGGTGCCATGTGCAGAGCACAGCGGGTTAATTCCAGAGAGCTGGAGCATATGGTATGCAGGGAAAATGAGGCGATGGCAGAGGCACAGGCAGGGTCTGGAGAAAGACCCTTTTTATTTTTATTTTTTTGGCTGTGCCACACAGCTTGCAGCATCTTAGTTCCCCGATCAGGGATCGAACCTGAGCCCCTTGCAGTGGAAGTGTGGAGTCCTAACCACTGGACCACCAGGGAATTCCCTGGGAAGGTCCTTTTTTAAAGTCGGGCTGAAGGAATTTATATTGTATCTTGAAAATGAAGGGGAGCCACTGAAGGATTTTCAGCAAGCAGTACCATAACCAAACTGGCATTTTAAAGAGATCATTCTGGCAACGGTGTGGAGAACAGACTGAAAGGGGACGGAAGTAGATACATGGAAAACTGGTTAGGAGACCGGAAGTGATCCGTGTGGGGCGTGACAGTGGTCTAAGAGAGCAGCACACAGAATGGAGCGAGGACGTATTAGATACGGTAAAAAAGTAGAACTCCCGAGAATCGTTCACTGATTCACATGAAGGTAAGAAAAGGCAATCCAGCAGGACTCCCAAGTTTCAGGCTTGGGCGTATGACTGGCTAGACATGTTGTTGGTAAAGATAAAGAATAAGTCAAGCTACATTTCAAAATATAAAAAACAAGGACACTGCCCTAAATTTAAGAAGAAAAAATTAACACAAACAAAGCACAGGCTGCCTTAGACAGTATGGAGATGGATCTCTGAGAAAAATCAAACCCTAAATTCACAGAGGGGAAGAAGTCAGCTAAGGAAATTTCTGTCTAACATATGTTGATGAATGAATAATCAAAGAATAACACAGAAGGCAATTCACTAACAAGAGAGCCATCTACTGCCTTACAAGGATAGTGCAATGATAAAATGCCACTAAAAAACGTGGAAGAAAGCCAAGTTTGCGAACACTTCCCACTGCACACGTATTCATAAAGTATCTGACGCCCCACCAGAACAAACTCCAAGTGGTCAGCACTTGCAGCTAATAGCCAAATGCTCTGACTCACTTATTCCTTCTAAAAACATCAATGCAGTATATACCATCATTTCAATATAAAACCTGGCTTACCTGCCATCATGGCTATCATACTGGCTTTATAGACGTTCGTAAGAGATCCAAGTTCTCCTGTTGCTAAGATGGTTTTGAGACGAGCCTCCCCACAGGCCTTGCGAAACTGACGAATCTCATCATACAGGGCTGGGGAAGGAAATAATTGAGGCAGTTACAAAGCAGGCAAGTGATAATGTAACCTGGCAGCCGTTCAGAGCTGGTAGAACCCATCTCAGATTTAGGAAACATAAACCATTTGTCACTTTCTAAAAATCGCCCCAATTTAATATCACCTCAAGCATTCTGTTGCAGTTCACATCCTGTTACAAGGAACGCTTAGTTTGCTATCCTGAAACTCTTTCTATGCCGTGGCCCAAGGTCCTGAGCCATGGAGCTTTTAAAATATCATTATAATGACGTGGAAATTACAAATAGTTTTTACTGCTTCCATATGATGGTTACTTACAATAAAAAAGAAATCCATCTACCAGATACACAGGGGTATGCTACTTTGCAAACTGAAGAAAAAAATCCTCAGGTCCTTATTAATTCTCACATTCACACAAAGTAAGTTCTCTTGTTGGAATGTAAAGCAGGCCTTTCCTGAGAGCTCTGCTAATGGTAATAAAGACATAAGAGCTTGCCCCACTATCTGCCAGGGTATGTGTCTATATATCGGACTAAAAAGTGTTGAGCCAGGTAGTGATGGATATAGGTACACAAATCCAGCTGTAGAGGAATTCAGAGATGCAGCGTTGAATCTATTAACCTCTGACCCCAATAGCACATTTGGCTTTCTAGAACTCCATATAGGACTCTGAAAGCAGCTGGATTTAAAAAAAAAAAAAAAATTAGTCTCAAGTCAGCAAACTCAGTCAAACCATGAAAGTTATAATAAGATAAACAAAACTTGTCTTCTCAATCCTAGAAAACTTGAACTTAACCTGAACCTCGATAGAGAAAACTGAACACAAATAAAGGCAAGGATTCTATTACAAGATGCACAGTAAAGTCCAGTGTTCGTTGCCTCCAAGAGGCACCCACAGGCTTTTTAAGAAAGAATTGAATAGTTTAACAAATCCCTAATAATCAATAGTTTTGAGTATTAGAGACCATCTGAGATGCCACACCTCCCACCTTACCCTGTGCATCCCACATAAACTATGACAAAATCATCTTACCCACACATCCAATATGACAACATGTGAGAATGGTATAAACAGCCAAAGAATATGTGGCAATAACAATTTATATTCTTTTAACTCAGAGCATGAATCTTGGATGGAATGACATTTATTGAGTTACCAAATCTAAAAAGAGAAAGTTGTCCACTAAGAACTAACGACAAGGAAATCTCTTGATCTAAAAATTCAAGAAGGCTAGGGACTTCACTGGTAGTCAAATGGTAAGCCTCTGTGCTTCCACGGCAGGGGACAGGGGTTTGACCCCTGGTCGGGGAACTAAGATCCCACATGCTGTGCTGTGTGGCCAAAAGAAAAAAAAAAAAAATTCAAGGAAATCAAAAAATAACTAGAAACAAATGACAATGAAAAGTCGGTGACCCAAAGCCTATGGGAGGCAGCAAAAGCAGTTCTAAGAGGGAACTTTATAGCTATAAAAGCCTACCTCAAGAAACAAGAAAAATCTCAAATAAACAATCTAAACTTACACCTAAAGGAACTAGAGAAAGAAGAAAACACAAAACCCAAAGTTAGCAGAAAGAAAGAAATCATACAGATGAGAGCAGAAAAAAATGAAATAGAAACAAAGAAAATAATAGCAAATCAATAAAAAAAATGAAATAGAAACAAAGAAAATAATAGCAAATCAATAAAACTAAAAGCTGATTCTTTGAGAAGATAAACAAAATTGATAAACCATTAGCCAGGCTCATCAAGAAAAAGAGGGAGAGGACTCAAATTGATAAATTAGAAATGAAAAAGGAGAAGTTACAACAGACACCACAGAAATACAAAGCATCCTAAGAGACTACTACAAGCAACTCTATGCCAATAAAATGGACAACCTGGAAGAAATGGACAAATTCTTAGAAAGGTATAACCTTCCAAGGCTGAACCAGGAAGAAATAGAAAATATGAACAGACCAATCACAAGCACTGAAATTGAAACTGTGATTAAAAATCTTCCAACAAACAAAAGTCCAGGACCAGATGGCTTCATAGGTGAATTCTATCAAACATTTAGAGAAGAGCTAACACCCATCCTTCTCAAACTCTTCCAAAAAACTGCAGAGGAAGGAACACTCCCAAGCTCATTCTATGAGGCCACCATCACCCTGATACCAAAACCAGACCAAGATACTACAAAGAAAGAAAATTACAGACCAATATCCGTGATGAATATAGATGCAAAAATTCTCAACAAAATACTAGCAAACAGAATCCAACAACACATTAAAAGGATCATACACCATGATCAAGTGGGTTTTATCCCAGGAATGCAAGGATTCTTCAATATACACAAATCAATCAATGTGATACACCATATTAACAAATTGAAGAAGAAAAACCATATGATCATCTCAATAGATTCAGAGAAAGCTTTTGACAAAATTCAACACCCATTTATTATAAAAACTCTCCAGAAAAGTGGGCATAGAGGGAACCTACCTCAACATAATAAAGGCCATATACGACAAACCCACAGCAAACATCATTCTCAATGGTGAAAAACTGAAAGCATTTCCTCTAAGATCAGGAACAAGACAAGAATTTCCACTCTCATGACTATTATTCAACATAGTTTTGGAAGTCCTAGCCACGGCAATCAGAGAAGAAAAAGAAATAAAAGGAATACAAATTGGAAAAGAAGAGGGAAAACTGTCACTGCAGATGACATGATACTATACATAGAGGATGCTACCAGAAAACTACTAGAGCTAATCGATGAATTTGGCAAAGTTGCAGGATACAAAATTAATGCACAGAAATCTCCTGCATTCCTGTACATTAATGATGAAAAATCTGAAAGAGAAATTAAGGAAACACTCCCATTTACCATGGCAACAAAAAGAATAAAATACCTAGGAAGAAACCTACCTAAGGAGACAAGAGACCTGTAGGTACAAAAATTTTAAGACACTGATGAAAGAAATTAAAGATGATACCAACAGATGGAGAGATATACCATGTTCTTGGATTGGAAGAATCAATACTGTGAAAATGACTATACTACCCAAAGCAATCTACAGATTCAATGCAATCCCTATCAAATTACCAATGGCATTTTTTTACGGAACTAGAACAAAAAATCTTAAAATTTGTATGGAGACACAAAAGACCCCGAACAGCCAAAGCAGTCTTGAGGGAAAAAAACAGACTTGGAGGAATCAGACCCCCGACTTCAGACTATACTACAAAGCTACAGTAATCAAAACAATATGGTACTGGCACAAAAACAGAAACATAGATCAATGGAACAAGTTAGAAAGCCCAGAGATAAATCCACGCACTTATGGTCAACTAATCTATGACATAGGAGCCAAGGATATACAATGGAGAAAAGACAGTCTCTTCAATAAGTGGCGCTGGGAAAACTGGACAGCTACATGTAAAAGAATGAAATTAGAACACTCCCTAACACCACACACAAAAATAAACTCAAAATGGATTAGAGACCTAAATGTAAGACCAGACACTATAAAACTCTTAGAGGAAAATATAGGAAGAACACTCTTTTTTGGGGGGGTACGTGGGCCTTCCACTGTTGTGGACTCTCCCGTTGCGGAGCACAGGCTCCGGACGCGCAGGCTCAGTGGCCATGGCTCACAGACCTAGCCGCTCCGCGGCATGTGGGATCTTCTCGGACTGGGGCACGAACCCGTGTCCCCTGCATCGGCAGGCGGACTCTCCACCACTGCGCCACCAGGGAACCCCGAAGAACACTCTTTGACATTAATCACAGCAAGATCTTTTTTGATCCACCTGCTAGAGTAATGGAAATAAAAACAAAAATAAACAAATGGGACCTAATGAAACTTAAAAGCTTTTGCACAGCAAAGGAAACCATAAACAAGATGAAAAGACGACCCTCAGAATGGGAGAAAATATTTGCAAATGAATCAACAGACAAAGGATTAATCTCCAAAATATATAAACAGCTCATGCAGCTCAATATTAAAAAAACAAACAACCCAATCCAAAAATGGGCAGAAGATCTAAATAGACACTTCTCCAAAGAAGACATACAGATGGCCAAGAAGCACATGAAAAGCTGCTCAACATCACTAATTATTAAAGAAATGATAATCAAAACTACAATGAGGTATCACCTCACACCAGTTAGAATGGGCTTCACCAGAAAATCTACAAACAACAAATTCTGGAGAGTGTATGGAGAAAAGGGAACCCTCTTGCACTGTTGGTGGGAATGTAAACTGATACAGCCACTATGGAGAACAGTATGGAGGTTCCTTAAAAAACTAAAAATAGAATTACCATATGATCCAGCAATCCCACTACTGGGCATATACCCAGAGAAAACCATAATTCAAAAAGTCACATGCACCCCAATGTTCACTGCGGCACTATTTACAATAGCCAGGTCATGGAAGCAACCTAAATGCCCATCAACAGACGAATGGATAAAGCAGAAGTAGTACATATATACAATGGAATATTACTCAGCCATAAAAAGGAACAAAATAGGGTCATTTGTTGAGACATGGATGGATCTAGAGACGGTCATACAGAGTGAAGTAAGTCAGAAAGAGAAAAACAAATATCATATATTAACGCATATATGTGGAACCTAGAAAAATGGTACAGATGAACCGGTTTGCAGGGCAGAAATTGAGACACAGATGTAGAGAACAAACGTATGGACACCAAGGGGAGAAAGCGGCAGGGGGATGGGGGTGGTGGTGTGATGAATTGGGCGACTGGGATTGACATGTATACACTTGATATGTATAAAATTGATGACTAATAAGAACCTGCTGTACAAAAAAAAAAATAAAATTAAATTTTTTTTAAAAAAGAAGAAGGCTAATGTGCAGTTAACTTATGATTTAATTAATGATTTTTCTTCCTAGTACAATGTTGCCATCAAAAGCAAGCTTAAGAGTGAAACCAATGTGGATTTAAAACCCAACTCTGTCACTTCCTGTGTGACCTCAGGCAAGTTATTTCTCTCAGCTCACTTCCATCCTTAAAGAGTCAATAACAATATTTACTTTATAGGGTTATATGAGGATTAAAAGAGAAGATATATATACAGTGCTTCACACATTGCCTGTCTTACTGTAAGCACTCAAAAAGTTTAATCATCAAGCTCAGAATTCTAGTAAAATGAGTTTTCACTAAGTGTTGTGTGATAAAAGTCAAATCGTGCTGCATGGCCTGACCCAGCCAACTCTTTGTACTGCACCGAAATTTCGCTATACGGATTAGTGCTTACAACCAGTGAGCCATCAGACAAGGCTTGAAAATATTTTATCACAGCATTTGTTAAAGTGAACTTCGGCCTGTATAGCAAAATTCTTAAAACATTGATCCTGAGCATGTTTATGAACAAAATTACCACCAGCCTTTTTCTGAAACATATTACCTTTGACCCAGTGAATTTCTTCACCTACTGTTAAAATTAACCAGAAAAAACAGATGTATTTTATGACTCAATTATCAGCCACCTGGAGTTTACGCTTTTTAATCCATGATCCAAACAGAATGAACCAAAAATGGTCACTTCAAGCTTAACTGGATTTAACAAATATGGAACTAGTGCCTTCTGATTCTTTAACTGCCAACTCCTCAAATCATTTTACTGACCTATTTCACCACATAACAGGATCAAGGTTTTCTGAGCAAATAACTTAAATCTTTAAAGATCAACATTGGGAAAGTCATTATTTGTTTCTGTTACCATTCTGCCCAGAGTATACCAGGACAACTACATCAAGAAGCACACAACAGGTCTGGCCTTTTTAAAGCGTTGCCTGGGCTCCATCAAATGAATGCTTCTCCTTGGTCCTTTGAATCTTACTGAGTGATGCAAAGATGAAGAACAGATAGGGGTTTTCATCAGTACTGCAGCAACAGCAATGGCAGCCGATCCAAGAGTCCAGTGGCCACCAGCCAGCAGCATGGTACCCGTGCTGGCCGGTGGAAGCAACACCGGCAGTGGCCCTGTAAGCAGACTCTTCCTGTGGCACAGCTGGCTTATTCTCAGCTCCCCACTCTTTCATGGTCCTGCTTGTTTTCTAAGCCTGGTTCTCCAGGCTTCCCACTGATTCAGTGAGCTACTCTACATCCTCCTAATGAATCCCTTTTCAGCTTAATCAGAATTGTTTTCATTAGTTTTTAACCCACGACTCCAGTATAACACATACAGAAGACTGGGGAAGTATGGTGCAGTGGGCAACAGTGTGGGTGCTCCGACGGCCTGGATTCAGATCCTAGTTCTAAACTAATGTGTTGTTTGATCTGCACAAAATTACTTAACCGTTGCCTTGGTTTTCTCATCTATAAAATGGGGATAATAGAGGTTCACATATTTTGTGGAGTTATTTCGAGCATTAAATAGGTTACTATACATTAAAAGTCCTAAGGACAGTATCCAGCACCTAGTTAACAATCAGGGAACGTCAGTCACTTGTTCTCCTGCTGCTGGTAGTGGTGGTGATGCTGTTACAGTTTCTGCTGAGTGCTTATCACGTTCAGAGCACAAAGGGACTGACAAAAGCAGAGGACACCATGATCTACGTTTCCCAAAGAACATAAGATACGACCGCTTTGAGGCACTAGAACAGAAGTCTAGTTTACTATATCACAAACTTCTTTTAGCTTTGTTTAACTCAGAGCCGCCCATGCTCCTTTGGATAGCAGAGACTGTTGGTATAAGACAGTTTCGGCTACTTGCTAGTCATGTAAACTTGTAGGAATTACAATTTTTCTAAGCCTAAATTACTTAGGGGGCTTCAGTTTGCTCACATATTTGGGGGAAGATTAAATAGAATACATGTAGCTAGAAGAGTACCAGGCATGTGCTAAGCATTTAATTATTCCATACTAGTTTTCTATATTTTTCCTTATGTAGTTTCTGAAATCCAAAAATTACTTTAAAAAACAAATCAAAGCAAGTACTGTCCTAATACTTATAAAAATATACTTAGAATTTACAGATCTTACTTACAAAAAAAATAAATAAATAAACCATTTCACTCCAACACAAACCATGGAAGCCACAAGTAGTACAGGTAGCTTTGAACACCTGGCATTGCAGTAATAGTCACCCTGGAAACTAGATAAATGCCATATGCAAATCAAAGCAACTTGATGGCTTAAACGTAACCTTGTCAATCTCAAATCATAATCAAATCAACTTTCACTTTCCTTTCAATATGAATAAGCAAAACAATGAAAAAACTAATGGGTGGGTTTCCTCCTCATTTGCAGGGAAGGACAGCAGCAGGAAGTAGATTTATATAATTGCTACAGGACTATATATGTGGAGGAAATTAAAAGTGAAGTAATAAGTCCAAGAGATCCTCCTTCCAAAAAATTCCTCATTAGGAATCATTACCCAAAAGAATTAAAAATCCTCCAAGTTTTCAAAGCATCTTCCTTCAAAAATTCTCAAAGTGTTGTCTACACATTGAGGGACGCTCTTACCAGTGAGGGTTGGGAATTCTGGAAAACTTGTTAAGCACAGCCGGCCTGAGTACGCAGTACTGGGCCAGGGAGACAGCCTGCAGGGTCGAGAGACTGTTACATACAAGGGAATTGAGCAAATAAGTAACTATACTGATGAAAATGGGAGGAAAATTTCTCACTGACAAGAAAAAGAGGCATAAACATAGAAAAGGAGAGAGCAAGAATAACCATGTGCTGTTGGCTTGTAATGGAAGTTATCCGTGCGAACTCATGTTTCTAAGACAGATAGATAGATAGACAGATGTATGCGTGTTTGTATGTGTACTGTACACATTCCCATATTTTGTAGGGCTTTCCACTGAGAAGGCCTAGAAACAACCACCCTGTAGCAATGAATACACCTGGCACCCAGATCTTGGTTTCTAAATACCAGTCTTTAATAAAAGGAAGCAGAGCTCCTTGGGAAAATGGCTGATTCCAAGCTTGGGGCAGAGAAAGCTGAAAGTAAGCCGGAAATATCTTGTATAAGAGTTACAAGGAAGGTCTTAGAGAGAAACAGAAACATGTCAAAGGGACAGAGGAGCCAGTCTGAAGCAGGTGCCACTCCCCATAGCTGGGACAATTTGACCAAAATCAATAGTGACAGTAACGGATTATAACCAACTGAGTAAAACAGGCATCCACGGGTTCTTACAGAGAGGAAGAAAGGGAGGGAGGAGAAGGTAATGCTAACTAGTAAGTACAGAAGAAACGATGGAATTAGAAAATCACCATTTGGCAACTATGAGAGTAATAACCGAAGAATTATCAATGAACACTAAAACAACTGAGTAAAAGTTAGATAAGGAACAGGATATTAACATAGTCTCAAAATATCTCCATTCATAATGGATGTTAATTACCTATTAAAATACAAAATACTTATTAATTTTACAATGGAGAAACTTGGCAGAAACCATATTAGCCAAGTAAAAAAGTAACATCATCAATAATGGGACAAATCAACATGTTGGGACTCCTGAAATAATGCACTGAGAAGAACAGAGCAAAAGTTCAGTGTTATTCCTATCAAAAATACCTAACTTGAATCTAATCATGAGGAAACATGCAACACACCCGAACTGAGGTACACTTTACAAAATAGTAGACCTCTATTCTTCAAACACAAGGAAAGATTGAGGACTATTCCAGATTGAAGAAGCCCAAAGAGACATGTAACAATTGAATTTGGACCTAATTAAAACATTACTAGGATAATCTGCAAAACCTGAACGAAGTCTGTGGATTTAATGGTAGTATGATAGTGCTAATTTCCGGACTTTGATGGTGCACTGCGGCTTTGTATAAGAGCGTCCCTGTTTTTAGGAAATACACACTGAAGTATTTAATAGTAATGGATCAAGAGCTCTGCAACTTCATCTCAAATAATTCGAAGAAAAATTATATCTAAATCTCTGTCAATCTATCTATCTATCTATTGATATCTATCTGCCTACACACAGAGAGAGGGAGGGAAGGCAAAAAGATAAACGGGGTAGAATTTTATAATTGGGGAATCTTAGTGAAGAGTAAACAGGAGTTTTGTGTACTATTTCTGTAACTTTTCTGTAAGTTTTAAATTATTCAAAAACGAAAGTTAAAAAGTTACAACAAATGCTGTTGTAATTTATTTAGCATCCAGGTATTTTTCTCATGGGAGGGCTTTTGAAACTATCAACCATTCTACTATTTTGTAAAAAAAAAAAAAAAGCGTGATTATATGTGGCACATATTATTTTATAACCTGCTTTTTTTCCCTTTGATATATCATAGACATCTTTCCAAATTAATAAATACAGGTCTGTAGCACAATTTTTAATGGCTGTACAATCTTCCATCGCATGGTGGTAAATAATGTATTCAATCATCTTTCTATTATTGGATATTTAAGGTTTCAGGTTTTTTGCTCTTATAAACAATACTTCAGCAAACACCCTTATAGTTAAGTCTTTGCATACATCATGACATATTCCTTAGAGCATTTATTAATTTTTCTGCTCACATACTCATAGTACATATTCATTGTTAAAAATTCAAACATTACAGAAACAGAAAATTCTCCACTTAAAAAAAAAAAAGAACAATTCTTTCACGTACCAGAAAAATAATAATTTGGAAGGTTATTATAAAAGATGACTGACAAATGAAAATGGAATTCAAATACCATGACTGCAAATTAGTCAGAATAATGCAAAATTTAACAAAACACACACAGCAGAGAAGTGGCTGGCATAGTGATGTCACATTAAAAAACCTGATAATAAATGTTTTGACTTGTAACGAGGTTTTTCAGGAGTAGTAAGAGTGGGTATACGAGAAACCCAGGATGGATTACATTGTAGATGCTTAATCAATACAACGGCACAACCAGCAGAGGTGTGGTCTCCTGTCTGTCCCATCTCATCCCTCCTACTGGTGTTACACTGAGGAAGAGAAACGGAGGTCATAGCCTGACCTTCAGCTTGTCACTGCCAGTGGGAACAACAAGCGGGGCTGCGCTGGTGGAGTGGTCCCTGGTAGGACTCAGAGAACTCAGCCACTCTGGGAATGGCCTGTGTGCATGACGATGCTGATCCAAGGGGTGGAGGGGCTCACGCTGCATCAGTTTTAAACAGCATCCAAAACAGGGCGACCACTGGCTCTACCTTCTGCCTCCCCGTGTTAGCAGCAACTCTCATCTAAAGCATTCTACGTTTCTCTACCTAAAATTATCCTCTTTCTTTCCAGCTCCCACCTAAAAGGAAAACAAATTCCTAATTCTGTGGCTGCTGGCAACTTGTTAAGTTTTCTGGGAAAAGCACTGCTGTAGACATAGAAAACTATGTTAGTGAAGGTTTCATGTATAGGAATTATGAACTGAGTAAGAATCCAAGTGTTTAAAGACAGTATCTCCTATCTAAAAGCCACGAAGCAGATTTCCCTTTACATTTCATGCTATTCAAAGGCACTTAAAAAATAATTGTTAACGAACATATCTAAGCAATTATTTTTTGAGTACCGGAAAGATGTTCAACACTGCACATGAGTGGCCTGAAAATAACTCTTAAGATAATTATATGTACAGTCAAACACTTAATATAAAATTATACAGCAACCTTTTAATCTAAAAAAGCCACAAAATGTTCAAGAACAGTTTTCATCCACTAAAGCAACTAATTAATCTTGTAAGACTAAAACAGAGATGAGCTAAAACACGAGGTAGTAAAGTAACCTGCAAGAGATAAAACACACACATTTTTGTCAATAGTATTTGAAGTTCTGAAGAATCATAGCATCAAAAAAAATAATAATAAAATAAAAGCATACAGCTACCGTAAGTATCTCCAGATTTCTTCTTTTATAAACAACCCTCAAAACAGAAAGCACAGATTATGGGTTATGTGATTCCTCCCCAAAAAGTGTCTATAGATTTAGAGATTGCTTTTCTCATAAGATACTATGATTAACAGCTCTCCAAAACAAAGAAAAATCCTAACTTCTTTTAAGAGATGTTCTTTCTACCACCCTTCTTTTTTAAAAATAAGCGAATAAGAAAAATAAATTGTTGCCCAGAGTCAAGATTTTCAAGATCTACCTGCATGCAACACAATGATAGATACTGTGGCTTTGGCTGGAATATCTCATTCTCTCACCCTAAAGCTCCTGAGAGTCATGAGACACGTACTCCACAAACCAAATGTGGGAAAGCAAGTCAAAGCTGAAGAACTGAATGGGGTAAAACAAGTACGTGAGGCTCTGGAGACAGAAGACAAACAGTATTGCCAGTTGTGATTCTGAACACACAATGCTGGAAAAATGTCACAGAAGTAGGCACCTCTGGAGTCATGTGTGCTGGTGCTCCAGTGTGGAATGGGTTTCCAAAAACTAGTAAAGCCAGTTCTAGGTCCTAATAAGCTCAAGGTCCTGGAAGATTCTTGAATCTGATAGCATTTCCATGTCACTGGTAATGTATTAGGTAAATATATGCAGCAGACAGAGAGAGGTCATAAAAAAGTGAAAAAATGAACACCTTTGTATATTTACAGAACATGGAATGCATTTAATTTTCAAAACCTGCTCAATAAGGTTTATAAGATGATGAACCTCTTCTGGTGAATTCTTTCTTCAAAGAACTGTTTATGGAACACAACTGAGGTGTCAACTTCAATATCATCATAAAAAATACCGTATTACAAGTCCTTATCCTTGGAATAATATACACAGACAATGAAAACACCAAATATAAAATCACAGGCCATGGTAGCTCTAAAAGACTGCAGAAGTCCTTACGTCTTATCCCCTCACTGGTAGCTTATTTAAATGGAGGCAGAGAGAAGTATTTGCCCAAGGACTCAGTGTAAATTGGCAAAATTATAAATACTAAAACCCGTGTGAGTTCCTCCTCATTAACTCAATGCATGTGCCGTGTCGATACTTCCTTGACAACATACTATCCTCATCAGGAGGAAGAGGGGGAAAGAGAAGAAACCGCAGTTGGCAAGGAGCCATCTGGGCCAAGCAACAGGATAACCAATTTACGCACATTATCTAATTTAATCCCTATTATGACCCCATGAAGTAGATACCGCTATTCCTATTTTACAGAGAAGGAACAGAAGGTACAGAGAAGTTAAGTAACTTGTCTAAGAGCAAATAGCTACTGACGATAGCACCAGGATTCCAACCAAGTTCTGTCTAATGCAAAGACCCTGCACAGACCAACTATTTCGGGTCTCCTAGAGTGACTCCCCTTCTTCCTCCACAATGTATCCCTTCTGGGTATGTTCTGGGTCTGTGACTCCAATGACAGTTGACCCATCTGGCCAGCTAGGTACCCCCCCTCTCTCCCGGTACAGCACAGGAGAGCTGCTCTCTTCATCTCAGAGCACAGTCTTCCCAGGGAGAGGAGAACCATCGGCCCAAGAGCACAGAAGTAGATGTCTTTCTGGCTAAACACACCATAGTAACACTGTTCCTTAAGCCTCCTGTTCACGGCTAACTGCAGAGCCAGGTTAAATAAATGGCAACACATGGGAGATATGATTTGTACTAATTAATCAATATGTAAATCCAGCAATGCTTCGATTACGCGGCACCTAAACTATGTAGAATCAAGAACTAGAAGCTTTGGGGGACTTCCCTGGCAGTCCAGTGGTTAAGATTCCACACTTCCAATGCAGGGGGCGCAGGTTCAATCCTGGTCGGGGAATTAAGATCCCGCATGCCACTTGGCAGGGCCAAAAAAAAAAGAAAAAAAAAAGAACCAGAAGTATATTAAAAACAAACAAACAAACAAAAAAGATGCTCCAAGTTAGTGCTTCTCCTTAGGACTATGGGATGGCAGGGGAAGAAGGGGTGGAATTAAAATCACCTAGAGTGATTTTCAGTGTAGAATCTTACTCCTCCCTTACATCCAACCCCCAATCCTGATGTTACACATACTCAGGGGAATGTGCTAGATTCTGTGAGGAAGGGAGCTGGGGCAAGGAATCAGAAAACATCTGTCAGATAATTCTGAGAACCAGCAATACATTCCACACCCTATCCAGTTAAAACCACTGTCCGGAGTGATAAGTTAGATGGTGCACGTTTCTGTACCCAGATGCAAAGGAGTGAGGGAAGGACAGTATTAACGAGCTGACAGTAAAAAGCCTAACAGCAAAGGACCAGGCACGACAACAATAACAAAGATGTTTAAATAAAAAGATACAAAATCCAAAAAAAAGCACAGCAGTCTGGACCATTAGCTATGGGGCAAGTCACCTTGGAGACTTCAGTAGCCCCCTAAGAACGTCACTGTATTCCAGGATAATATACAGGCAAACCTCAAGAGATACTGCGGGTTCAGTTCCAAACCACCACAATAAACCAAGTATCAGAATAAAGCGAGTCACATGAATTTTTCAGTTTCCCAGTGCATATAAAAGTTATGCAAAAAAAAAAAAGTTATGCTTACACTATAGTTTAATGTATTAAATGTGCAATAGCATTATGTCTAAAAGAACAATGTACATACCTTAATTAAAAAATATTTTATTGCTAAGAAATGCTAACCCCCATCTGAGCCTTCAGCAAGTCATAATCTTTTTGTAATGGTAACATCAAAGATCACTGATCACAGATCACCATAATAAATATAATAATACTAATGGAAAAGTTTGAAATATTGAGCATTTCCAAAATGTGACAGAGACATGAAGTGAACAAATGCTGTTGGAAAAACGGTGCCTACAGACTTGCTTGACACGAGGTTACCCCGAACCTTCAATTTGCAAAAATCTGTGGCGTGCAACAGACAGAAGTGAAATAAAATGAGGTGCCTATAATCACTGATACAATAGTTCTGAATGATCTAGAAAAAACTGTATTTAATAGAAAGTGTAAATGAAGTCGGGGAAATGTAAATATTTTTTAATGAACTTCTTTCTAAAGTGGCTAAAACTCTGCTTTGGTCAAGATTCACTGAATTTGAATGTCTGCTTATGTGAAACTAATCGATGAAAAGCATCGTTTCATGGGGAATCATTTTGGTGGGGAAATGGAACACGGATTCCAGAGTCAGACAGATGCGGGTTCCATGCTCTGGAGGTTTGGTCCTCAGCACAGGGAACAGCCGAAATCAGTGAGGATAGGAGGTTTCCAAGGGAGAGTGTGCAGAGTCTGAGAAGTTTGAGAGTTTGCTGGGACAGAAGTTGAGTGATGACAGAAGAAGCGGAGGAGCTTGCAAACAAGACGCAGCAGTATTCAGAAACACGGAGGAAAACCTGAAGAAAGCAGGGTCACCAAAGCCATGACAAGAGAGTGCTTCCAGGAGGAAACGGTCCACTGTGTCAGCTGCTGCTGCAGGACAAAGCTAAACGACTGAAGAGTATCTCCCGGGCATAGCAAAATAACAGGGCATTGTTATCTTGGAAAGAACAGATTCAAGAGAAACAAGTACATACGGCTCTTTTAAGAATTTCAGCCACAAAGGGGAGAATGGAAAGGGAGACTCAGCTGGGGATGAGGAGGAATGGTGACATGTAGGCTTTTTTTTTTTTTTTTTTACTGGATAAGAATGTTTGGATAGGGACCTCCCTGGTGGCACAGTGGTTAAGAATCCGCCTGCCAATGCAGGGGACATGGGTTCGAGCCCTGGACCGGGAAGATCCCACGTGCCGCAGAGTAACTAAGCCCGTGCACCACAACTACTGAGCCTGCGCTCTAGAGCCGGCGAGCCGCAGCTACTGAGCCCGCGTGCCTAGAGCCCGTGCTCCGCAACAAGAGAAGCCACCACAATGAGAAGCCCGTGCACCGCAACGAAGCCGCGGAAAGGCTGGGCCTGTGAGCCATGGCCGCTGAGCCTGCGCGTCCGGAGCCTGTGCTCCTTAACGGGAGAGGCCACAACAGTGAGAGGCCCGCATACCGCAAAAAAAAAAAAAAAAGGCCCAAGGCTGTGCTCCTTAACGGGAGAGGCCACAACAGTGAGAGGCCCGCATACCGCAAAAAAAAAAAAAAAAAGGCCCAAGGCTGTGAAAAAAGGCTGGGAGGAGGTGGGAGCCACAGCACGGCCCAGGGACTGGATTCAGGAGGAAGGAGAAGAGGAGCAGCAAGGGGAGTAGATTTGATGCAAGGACACCGAGAAGGTCCTGCGTAACAGATTCTACCTTTCCCGAGAAGCAGCAGGTAGGTTGTCTGCCAGTACTTAAGGAGCCTCAAGGTGGGTGGAAAAGTTACAAGTTTGAGGGAGTAGATTTTAAATGGTCGTCAAGGAGAATCCAAGAAGAGGAATACGAGCCCTCTCCAGTCTCCCCTTTGAGTTCATACCCTAAACTGTGGACCCTTGTGACCATACACAAGGGTCACAAGATACACTCTGAATGGCCAGGTTTAGAAAACAAGATTCTTTCTTTTGTGCTTTAACCAGTGTCCTACACACCTCAGTGCACAGAGAAGAGGAGCCTGGATTAGAAGGTGCAACAGCCTCACAGACACTTCCATCAGCAAATTCCAAGAAATCAATGTTAGGCTCATATTTTAGTAAAGAGCTAATATTAAAACATGACACCGAAAAATACAATACGTAATCAAATTGAGAACTGAAATTAAGATAAAATACTGCAGTGAAAAAAGGCCTAAGACATTTGCAGTTTTCTAGTTAGAATTAAATTTCTAGTATTAAATGTTCCTTTTCAATTTGTTTTGGGTCAAGAGGTTATTAACACCATAAAAAGAGTTAATAGAAAAGTATGGTCTGGGACAAAGATGTGTTATTATATTTTGCATGAATGTTTGTTATTGGGAAATTATCAGTTCTTAAAAACAACCATTTCTAGTTCATTAAGGGAAAGGCAATTACATCAAATCTCATCTCCTATTGTATTTTATTTTCCAATTAGTAGTATTCTAGAGACAAGAGCACAAGTTATAATATAAACTATACTTCTATATCTGTAACTACTTAATAAAAGATAAAGGACATAGTTTTTTATCCAACTAAATGACATAGAGTTTATTTCTAGATTTGTTTTAAGTTATTATGCTGACTCATTTTTTTCTTACTCTAGGCCTTAAATCTTAACTGAAATCTATGACAAGGAACAGACAAGCAGAATTAATATACAGGGACAAGGGACATCTACTTCAAATAAGCCATTTAAGAATGATTGCAACTGCCCAAAGCACACATGAACTATAAGAAAAGGATCAAAAATCAAAAGCACAAAAAGATATTTGTGAACTGTCAAGAATTTAAACCTGGCAAGGCTTAAAAGATGTTGGTAAGTACAGATGGGAGTATCAGGCAATGGGCATGGCCTGACATTTGTTTTCCTAGATCCTTCAGAATTGCTGTGTGACTGGATTCTCCTTGAATACAGGGATGCTCCCAGGGGCTACTGGAATCTCTGAGATGACCTGCCTCATAGCTGAACAGACAGCTGTGCCTTCTGACTTCATAAACCTTTTTATTTAAACACTGTTGTTATTGTTGTTTTGCCTCAACCTTTGCTGTGAGGCTTTTTATGATCGCATCCTGTTTGGCTCACGCAGCCCACTCTCTTTCCCTGCCAACTCCTTTCCGTTAAGGCACAGAAATGTGCACCAACTAACATATTAAGAATGTATGGGGGGACTTCCCTGGAGGCACAGTGGTCGAGAATCTGCCTGCCAATGCAAGGGACACGGGTTTGAGCCCTGGTCCGGGAAGATCCCACATGCTGCAGAGCAACTAAGCCCGCGTGCCACAACTAGTGAGCCTGCACTATAGAGCCCACGAGCCACAACTACTGAGCCCGTGTGCCACAACTACTGAAACCCGCTCACCTAGAGCCCGTGCTCTGCAACAAGAGAAGCCATCACAGTGAGAAGCTCGCACACCACAATGAAGAGTAGCCCCGCTTGCAGCAACTAGAGAAAGCCCGCATGCAGCAACAAAGACCCAGAGCAGCCAAAAATAAATAAATTTAAAAAAAAAAAGAATGTATGGGAATGTAGCTAATATTCCAAGCCAAAAGACTACCTTTTCCAGCTTCACTTGCAGCCAAGCCTGGCCATGGAACTCACTTAGGGCCAATGAGGTGTAAGCAAAGATGGTGTGTGAGATTTGGGGACCGGACAAACCCCTATTTCCTGTTGTCCGGGAGATGAATGTAAAAGCTGGAGCTTCAAAAGCCATCACAGACAATGGAGTGTCCTTGAGTATGAGGACGGAAGCCACGCTCTTTGGAAGTGGAAGATAAAAGTAGTCCAGGTCTCCAAGAACTTTGTATTTCACAACACCCCTGAAACACCTACTTCCCAACTTCATGTGAGAGAGTAAATCCTTGAGCATTTAAACCACTGACTGAATCTTTGTTGCTCTATAACCAAAAGCAATTCTTAATGGATAAACAATGGAATTATAATTTACAGAAGATGAGATAGATGGATTGATGGATAGAGTCACAGATATCTATGAGATACTGGCAAGACTGATAGGTAGGTTAAGAAAAAATACATTAAATATAGTCCTATTTTTAATTTTAATTTTTTCACTTTTTAAAAATTTTGATTTTAAACTTAACAGAAGGACGGGAGTTGCACGTGTGTATATGAAGAGAAAAAAGTTTGCAGAGCTGTGCACTGCAGTGTTATCGAGGGTTATTTGTAGAGGATGAGATTATGTAGAACATCCACTTCTTTATTACTGGTCAGAACTTTTGTTTTTAACAGTGAGAAGGTATAACCTTTGTAATTAGAATAAAATACGCCAATTATTTGATATTCACATATCTAAAGAGACAACACGTTATTCTGGCTTAATCCTATGACTGTGTTAAAAATTTTTACTTAAACTACTTGTTACAATGATTTTTCTGAAATACAGAATTGTACTTATTTTAGCTATCAACAATCTCTAAGTATACAAAATGCATTTAAGGCAGAGGTAAAATCAATTCCATCAAAAAAATAATAGCTTGTTACTGGAATGGGAAATGCCCTATTATAACTGACATGATAGTAAATCATGAGTCTCGAAGGTGAATACGTAATAATACCCAGAGGAGCTACGTTCAAGAACAGGAGTAAAAACAGACTTAGCAGACTAATTAATAATCCCACATCCTCCAAACCCACAAAGATTAACATAAAAAAGGGAAGCTTCCTCCATCATATTAAAATAAACTCTGCATAAAAGACTTGCCTGGAGTGATTTTTGTATTGAGTAGCAAAACAGTAGAGAATAGAATAAAAGTTAATAATCCACTGCATGGAAATAACTAATCACCTAAAGGGATCTAAAAAGTTCATGCAGGTGGGCAGGATGAGCAATCTTGGTCGAGTTTTCTCCTCAATTCACCCTCTGATCTAGGGACTTGTAATCTAGAACAGTGACTTCCACACCATGCTGCCTCTTATCAGATCCTTGACACCTGACTGACCAGGGAAGAACCAAATCTCCCTCTTGGGTAAGGATGTGTGTGCGCTTACCTTCCCACTGGCCTGTGAGCACCAAGGTTCTGTTAATTACCACGTCAATTTCTGAAGCTCCATCTTCCACAGCCAATCTGATCTCTTCTAATCGTGTTTTTAAATGAGTCTGCCCAGCTGGAAAGCCAGTGGCCACTAGTAGAGAAAGAAGAAAACAAAAAAAGAAAGGAAGGAAGGTAGTGAGGGAGGGAGGGAGGGAGGGAGAGAGGGAAGGAGGGAGAGAGGGAGGGAGGGAGACAAATTTCAATTGGTCAGTATCTCAACAAAGAATTTCAGACCAAAAAAATTAGCATTTAGACCAAAGCATGAATGACACTTCAGAACTTCATGCCTACCTTGCAAAGTGAAGTGTAAAGAAACTGAGTGCAATTTTATATAGTACTGACGTTAGGATAAATATTAGTATTATATCCTTTGGAAGACCTGAAATTAAGTTGCTACAGAGATGCTCATGGGGGTGCTTTAAGTAAATAGCAATTAAGAAGATACGTCATCGTCAAAGTGAAAGTCATAAGGTAGTAGCGACAGCCCTGTCTTGATGGACACTAGTCAGTTCTGGATCCTACTCATGACCAAGTTGGCTATCACTGTCATGATTTACTCATTCCCATTTAGAGCCGTTGTAACCAAATTGTAATATAGGTTCCTCCCACTGCCCATTTTAAAGTGAACAGCCAAGCAGATGAGAATAAAGGGGAGATGTTGCACGATGGAAAAGCACCTCATTCGCCCACAAAACTGGGGCAGGGGTAAACTGGGAAGAGCAGGGCCACGCATAAATAAAAGGAAAATAAACACACAATGACACTTTGGAAAAAGTATTAACATTTTTAACATGCTAATCATTAATTCCATTCCTGTGTCTAAAGATAACCTTTCATGTTTCCTTGATGTTATTAAATTCCTTGGGTCTGTTACCGTAGAGGAGAGCATGTTTCCCTGTTGTATAAAGGAAAAGCTGAATTGACTGAGGCTAATGAAAAATGAAGGTTGATAAAGGTGTCGCTAGCTAACAAATACTCTGGGAATCTTCACAAATAGGTTGTATATAAATACTGTACAGTCTGTTTCTTTTGATGTATCCCTAATAAAATAATGATTTTCTTAGCTTCCTTCTTTAAAGCACCAGGATATTCCTCTAATACTTTTGAAAAGGAGAATCTAATTTTATATGTATCTATCCATATGTAAACACACACACACACACATACAGGGAAGCTTTTAGTAAGACTTTACCCTCCCTCATGCCTCGCTCTCCTACTCCATCTAGGATTGGAGTAATTTTTTTCTTTGTAATATTTACTTATCTGGCTCTGCCAGATCCTTGCTGCCTTGTGCTGCGGCACGTGGGATCCAGATCCCTGACCAGGGATCGAACCTGGGCCCCCTGCACTGGGAGCGCAGATGCTTATGCACCAGACCACCAGGGAAGTCCCTACATCTATCTTAAGTCAAAAACTCTTGAACGCACTCTTTTCCTTATCTTTCAGGCTTGGGGGTGGCTCTCATCAGCTCCCATGTGGCCCGTGATGAGTCTAACTAACTCCATTTCACCCCTCCATGATTTGTCCACTACCATCCCCTAACTTAACTATGTCATGAAGCGGATCATGGTATGTCTCTGCTTAGCATCTTTTGGTATCTTCCCCGTCACCAAAATAAAACCCAGATGCCACGGCCCGGTATGGTCTCCCCATGGGATCTGACCCCAATCTGCCTCTCCAGCTTCAACTCCCAAGCTCTGCCTTTGTCCTACCTTAGGATCCTACAATTACAAAGCCATTTCAGTTCCCTGAACTGTGCTTCTGCACCTTCACATGTGCTAGTTCCTCTGTCTAAAACGCCATTCCTTAGCTTATCAACTCTCTAAACTCTTCCTTAACCTTAAGACCCAATGCAGGGGTCTTACTATCTCCTCTGTGAAGCATCCCCCTACCCACTGAGTGTCGTCAACCTCTGCAGAATAAATCACTACCCACTCGGGGTTACAACTGTACCTTCTGCATATCTTTATTGTTATATTTTACATATAAATAATAGTACAGGTCCTGTGTTACAATATTTTTTTAAACTTGACTATTCCTCCTAAACAGAGAAGTTTCCTTTAAGGACAGAGATACAGTTCTATATTTTTAGGAATTAATACATAAATGTCTGCTACTCAACAGGCAATGAATAAATATGAAAATAATAGATAAATACAACCAATTAAATATATAAAACTAATTAAAATCATAGAATAAAACTACAGAGATACTACCCCGAAGTGTCTGAGTTGAAGAACGGGAAGCATGTTGATTAAACGACAACAGAAGCCACAAATTTTACCTGATGCCACTGGGATATCACAGCCTGCAGCCTTTAGTGCTTTCACTGCATCACATACCCGGGCAGGATAAACACAAACGGCAGCTGTAGTAATGCCTATGAAGAAAGAAATCATAACAGCCTAGTTTATGTGAAGTTCAAGTCACACAATATGCTTTTAAATATTATTTATACTTCAACACTGGCAGAAATCAAAATGAGAGAAAAAATAATTCCCCTACGATGCTGCAACAAATTAAAAGGTTTTTACTTTCCACATTCCCTTCTGGCTCTTGACAACGTGGATCATTTTCTTATCATCACCATAACGGAATAAAATATATATATTTTTTTAATTTTATTATATTTTTTAATTGAAGTATAGTTGACTTACAACGTTGTGCCCATCTCTGCGGCACAGCAAAGTGACTCAGTTATACACATCTAGACATTCTTTTTTTTAATATTCTTTTCCATTATGGTTTATCACAGGATATTAAATATAGTTCCCTGTGTTATAAAGTAGGACCTTGTTGTTTCTCCATCTTATATATAATAGTTTACATCTGTTAATCCCAAACTCCCAATCCTTCCCTCCCCCATCCCCTCCCCCTTGGCAACCACAAGTCTGTGCTCTATGTCTGTGAGTCTGTTTCTGTCTCGTAGATAGGTTCATCTGTGCCGTATTTTAGATTCCACATATAAGTGATGTCACGTAATATTTGTCTTTCTAACTTAGAATGATAATCTCTAGTTGCATCCATGTTGCTGCAAATGGCATTATTTTGTTCTTTTTTATGGCTGAGTAGTGTTCCAATGTATATATGTACCAAATCTTCTTTATCCATTCATCTGTCAATGGACATTTTGGTTGTTTCCATGTTTTGGTTATTGTAAATAGTGCTGCTATGAACATAGGGATGCATGAACCTTTTTGAATTATAGTTTTGTCTGGGTATATGCCCAGGAGTGGGACTGCTGGATCATACAGCAATTCTATTTTTAGTTTTCTGAGGAACCTCCACACTGTTTTCCATAGTGGCTGCACCAAATTACATTCCCACCAACAGTGTAGGAGTGTTCCCTCTTCTCCACACTCTCTCTAGCATTTGTTATGTGTAGACTTTTTGAAGAAGGCCATTCTGACTGGTGTGAGGTGATAACCTCATTGCATTTCTCTAATAATTAGTGATGGTGTGCATCTTTTCATGTGCCTACTGGCCACCTGTATGTCTTCTTTGGAGAAATGTCTATTAAGGTCTTCTGCCCATTTTTCAATTGGGTTGTTTGTTTTTCTGTTGTTGAGTTATATAAGCTGTTTGTATATCTTGGAGATTAAGCCCTTGTCTGTTGCATCATTTGCAAATATTTTCTCTCATTCCATAGCTTGTCTTTTTGTTTTTGTTTTTGTTGTTGTTGTTGTTTTTGTTTCTATGGTTTCTTTTGCTGTGCAAAAGCCTGCAAGTTTGATCAGGTCCCATTTGTCTATTTTTGTTTTTATTTCTATTGCCTTGGGAGACTGCCCTAAGAAAACATTGGTACAATTTATGTCAGAAAATATTTTGCCTATGCTCTCTTCTAGGAGTTTTATGGTGCCATGTTCTATGTTTAACTCTTTTTTTAAAAAAAATATGCAACGCTTCACGAATTGGCGTGTCATCCTTGCACAGGGGCCATCCTAATCTCTGTATCGTTCCAATTTTAGTATATGTGCTGCCAAAGCAAGCACTGGAATAAAATACTTTTGATACATTGTTCTTGGAGGTTAACATAGTGCCATTTGTAAAAAAATTCCTAAACAGTAAACTTGGTGGCCTTGATCCAATGAAACTGTTTTATTCCATGCAGATAATAAAATCCAGGTTTTTACAGCGTTCAAACAGGACAGCAGATGAAGAAAAATGCAAGTGAACCTTACAGGGTAGTACAGGCAGACCCTGGAGATAGTGCGGGTTCAGTTCCAGACCACCGCAATAAATCGAATATCGCAATAAAGTGAGTCACGGGAATTTTTTGGTTTCCTAGTGCATATAAAAGTTACGTTTATACTATACTGTAGTCTATTAACTGTGAAATAGCATTATGTCTAAAATAAGTACATACCTTAATTCAAAAACATTTTATTGCTAAAAAATGCCGAAGAATTACAATGGTAACATCAAACATCACTGATCACAGATCACCATAACAAATATAACAATGATGAAAAAGTCTGAGGGGCTTCCCTGGTGGCACAGTGGTTGGGAGTCCGCCTGCCGATGCAGGGGACGCGGGTTCGTGCCCCGGTCCAGGAAGATCCCACATGCCGCGGAGCGGCTAGGCCCGTGGGCCATGGCCACTGAGCCTGCGCATCCGGAGCCTGTGCTCCGCAACGGGAGAGGCCACAACAGTGAGAGGCCCGCGTACCGCAAAAAAAAAAAAAAAAAAAAAAAGAGTCTGAAACACTGCAAGAATTATCAAAATGTGACAGAGACATGAAGTGAGCAAATGCAGTTGGAAAAACAGCGCCGATAAACTTGCTCAACGCAGGGCTGCCACAAACCTTCAATTTGTAAAACACATAGTATCTGCAAAGTGCAATAAAACAAGTTACACCTGTTTAGCAAAACAACATTTACCTAATTCTATTCCCTCTTTTGCAGAAAATAATAAAATCTGGATCTGAAGCCCTCATTTTGAGGAATAAGATCTTAAACTGAAAAATCAAATAGCCACTGTAAAACAATAACATAGGACTCATACAAAGCTGTTGCTTTTCAGTGGTATAAATGGTAGGTGTTTTACTGTCAACTCAAAAGAAAAATACTACTTTTCAAAAGCTGTAGGTTTGTTTAGGTCTATAAGTTATCTACAAACTCTTTGGGATAAAATACCTGCATTGGGCCAATGCAGCATCTCTAGCTGCATTCATTATAGACAGGCACCTGGGAACCATGAAGGATCCCTTCATGGTTTAGATCTGATTCCTAAAACAAGCCCATTGAGTAACAACACACATTGTCCTGGAAATATCATTTCGCCTTCCAGGTCTCAAGTTTCCTCACTTAGAAACAAGGGCATCGACTCTTAAAATCTCCTCCATTTCTGAAATGTTAAGGTTCTAAACTTACGGCAACTTTAGAAAGTTTTTTCTTTCATGTATACGAAGAGAGTGAGTATAACTTTTTTTCAAAAGATTTAACCTAATATACAAGCTTGCAATATATCCCATTTGTATTTTATTCTCAAAAGCATTTCATTTACTCACAGAAAATACTTTATGTATGAGGTGTGATTATTAAGTAATGAGACTGGCTTTTTCATATGTGGCTAGGGAATCAGAATCAGTATTTGAGAGTCACTAGATAGAAAACTTCCAAAACTGAAGAACTAGAAAGAAAAATAAACTCAATACTTGCAACTTTAATCCATGATGGGAAAGAACTGACCTAAAAATGAGACTCAGATTCTTCCTCTGCTGTTTCTCAGAGAAGAATCTCAATTATTTCTCTATGTACACAATCCTATCATGGATTTTATTGCTACCATCATTTTAACAGCTGAATCTTAAGTCCTCTTAGATTTAGTAACTGTTGTTGTAAAAACGGTAAACACCAGACAGACTATACATTACCTTTATCGTGCATATTTAAAGCTTTTAAGAGATCTTCCCGGATTGGATACTTGGCTTTATAACAGAGTCTTTGAATGTTGGAAGGTGTGTCATCGCCTGAAAGTGTAGTAAGATCTATAAAGGTAACAGCTTTCAGGAGCCAAGCAGCCTGGTTTGAAGAAAAGTTAAAAACAAGGTTTAAAAAAATAATTAATCTCCAACCCAGTTAGTTAGTAAAGAACCATTAGGCACATATGGGTGCTAAAATCTCTTGTCTATGCTGTTCTAAGGCATATGTTCTGATATATGCTCAAGAGTGACCAAAAAGATTAAGGTTACATAGAATAAAATAAAAGGGGAGAAAATAGCTTATAAATGTTTTTTCTCCCATAGGTAACCCAAATTGAAATCCCTAATAGATCAAGTCTCCCCACATGTGACTTTTCCATTTCACTCACAAGGAGCCTCAGAGGGCCACCCGCTAGGGGAGAACTTGGGAACAAGAGTTTCTATCGTACATTTTACCTCCAGCCTGGGGTCTGGAATGAGACACTGTAAAAAGAGTCTCCATCTTCTTTGTTTTTTGTTTTTTTTTCAATTTAAACCAATTATAATTTTTAAACAATATTCATATTTCACAACTCATTCTGATGAATTCCTTTTATCTTTTCAATCAGATTATTTCTAAGGATGAGCAAAATGTGACCTGATTTCCTAAAGGATTCAATCACTTGTGAAATAAACTCTGAATGCCTTTTAGTCCTGAGATGCGTAGCACATCTTTCGTTGGTACACACTGAAGAATATGCTGACCACAAGTACTTTATGAAACATCATTTTTCGAATTTTGAAAAATGATTTAGGAAAATTAATTAGTATGGTAAACATGATGGTCAAAGAAGATCAACTCATACCTCAGGGCCTCAACAGCGGACACACCAGGTTTAGGTGTTACGGTTTTAAAATTAAAATAGAAGCCAACCAAAGAAGGTACGTCTAAGAAACTGAATAAATACATTGACAAAATATGCCATTTAATTCACTCATGAATAAAGATGCCTCAAATTCATTTGTGGCTTTGCCACTCAAGAGTGATAAGATTTTTAACTTGTTTGGATAAATGTGTTATCTTTCTCCAACCCATCATCATCATATATGAATTATGAAAATAAGTCATGGACAGCTGCAATCTTTTAAGTTGAGATGCATCTTGAGCAAAATTCAATCTCGTGGCCTTGAGGGAAGAGACCAGGGCTGTAAACGACAGGGAGAGAATTCTCAAGAAGAACCCTTACTTGCCACTCCTTTTTCACGGGTCTGCGGGCCTGGATTTGTTCTGCACGCCTCAGAACTGCCGGCTGATTCACTTGTATTTTGGAGATCCAGCTAAGGTCTAAAGGCAAAAGAAGAACACTTTAAACGTTTTATTAAACATATTCACCTGCTTTTACATGGTCCTTGAAAGGACAGATTTATCACTAAGTAGCAAAGCTCTTTCAAGCCTTCTATTTCTTTTTTGCTGAACTACAAATAAATAACCTCGTTGAAGGAAGCCCAGCCATGAAAAGGCCTACTTCGCGTAAAATCAAGTACATTTGCAACTAGGAGAACCTGTACTGATTTATTACACAGATATGTCTAACAACGGAGGAAAATGTGCTACTCATTCCACGGGCCTCACTTCTGCCAGCAGAGACTTATTTGTGAGTGTCCAGTCCAGGAGAATGAATGGTTAATAAACCCATAGATGAATTAATATTGGGGGTTAAAGGAATCCTTGCTGATAAAATTAATAACTACTAGATGCTGATAGGATACAGCCCATTCTTTCCTCAAAGGAGAATTTTTCAAAGTGTATTAGAAATTAGTGCACTGAGGCTTCCCTGGTGGCGCAGTGGTTAAGAATCCACCTGCCAAGGCAGGGGACATGGGTTCGAACCCTGGTCCGGGAAGATCCCACATGCCGCGGAGCAACTAAGCCCATGCGCCACAACTACTGAGCCTGCGCTCTAGAGCCCGTGAGCCACAGCTACTGAAGCCCGCGCGCCTGGAGCCCGTGCTCCGCAACAAGAGTAGCCACCGTAATGAAAAACCCGAACACAGCAACGAAGAGTAGTCCCCGCTCGCTGCAACTAGAGAAAGCCCGCGCACAACAACAGACCCAACTCAGCCAAAAATAAATAAATAAATAAATTTATTTTAAAAAAAAAAAGAAATTAATGCACTGACATAACAAAAGTCAGAAGAGGGAAAAGAAAAAACAAGCTGTTCTAAATTCCGGGAAACAGCTCTTTTCTTCTGTTTTGAAATGCTCTCTCCTACCTGTATTCCACCCTCCATCCTCCTCTGGTTGACTGTAATTTCTATTTTAAACCCAGCCTAAAGGTTAGCTTTTGTGAAACCACTGCCTGCTCCCCAGATAGAACTAACATTTGGGTAGACCTCTACTACAGAGCTAGAACTAACATTTGGGTAGACCTCTACTACAGAGCTTGTATTTCATCAAGGAGTCGTAAAATTGTCTCTTGTACTTATGACAATGTGAGCCATGATCGTATCCGTCTTTGCGTGTCTAACACCAAACATAGTGTCTGGTGCATGTGCATTTCAACTTCACCCACAGACACTCTATAACAAAAGTGGCCTCCTCATAGTAAACTGGACACACACCCATTTATCTTCTATAACTAAACTCATTTCTGTATCTCTCTAGCAACCTCACGTTCCTGAAGAATCATCTTAAAAGAGCCTTAAAAGACTGCTGTGGGGGGCTTCCCTGGTGGCACAGTGATTAAGAATCCGCCTGCCAATGCAGGGGACACGGGTTCGAGCCCTGGTCCAGGAAGATCCCACATGCCGCAAAGCAACTAAGCCCGTGCGCCACAACTACTGAGCCCGCGCTCTAGAGCCCGTGAGCCACAGCTACTGAAGACCGCCTGCCTAGAGCCCGTGCTCCGCAACAAGAGAAGCCACTGCAATGAGAAGCCCGCGCACTGCAGCGAAGACCCAATGCAGCCAAAAATAAATAAATAATTTATTTTAAAAAAGAAGAAAAAAAAAAACTGCTGTGGGAAAGGTGATTCATTATGAACCATGTCACAATTACACAATTCTTTATAACGTGATGGAGAAAACTGCTGAATGCATACTGTACTACGTAATAACACATATCATAATAGTAATAAAGTATTTGCATCCACCTCAAAGATAAGACCACCAAGAAAACCAGTTTCTACAAAAGACATTCTCTCATTTTCATTCAATTCTTCTTATCAATATTAACGGTATAGAAATTCCAAATTAGAGTCTGAGTGATTAATAATGATATTCTTGTATCACTGAAGAATGGGAGTTCCCCGGTGGCCTAGTGGTTAGGATTCCCAGCTTTCACTGCCATGGCCCAGGTTCAATCCCTGGTCAAGGAACTGAGATCCCACAAGCTGCGCAGTGTGGCCAAAAAAAAAAAGAGAACTTTAAAAATTAAAAATAAATATCACTGAAGAAGGAACAAAGCTTGAGCGCTTTTTTTTCTGGTTAAATTATTCTGTTAGTCAAAATCTTGTAACAAAACAGATTTTTAATGTTTCAATCCATCTGCTCCTTGAAGACACTGTATGTTTTCCAGCTTGTCTGCTGACCCAGCTTCACAGAGGAAATGGGAGTCTACGGTCAGGGACATGAAATCTGCCTCTTTTTCTCCTCCCAAAGACTGATTTGGGTCTAGGTAGAGCCCAAGAGAGTCAGACCAGGCAGACATGCTAGACTCATCCCAATTTATCTAAGACCTGTAACAAGCCCTCTCTACCCAAAGGCTGGAGAGGCTTTTTTTAAAAAAAAAAACTAATAATGGGGCTTCCCTGGTGGCACAGTGGTTGAGAGTCTGCCTGCCGATGCAGGGGACACGGGTTCGCGCCCCGGTCGGGGAAGATCCCACATGCCGCGGAGCGGCTGGGCCCGTGAGCCATGGCCGCTGAGCCTGGGCGTCCGGAGCCTGTGCTCCGCAACGGGAGAGGCCACAACAGTGAGAGGCCAGCGTACCGCAAAAAAAAAAAAAAAAAAAAAAAAAAAAAACACTACTAATAATGGGGATTAGGTTCCTGGTAAAGATTGTTTCCCTGCCAACAGTCAAAATTACTGAAGTAAGGAGTGGCGTGAAATACAAGTCTGACCGCCAAGCCACTGCTGACAGTGGCCGAAAGAGGGAAGCCTAGGCGGTAGGGCAAGGCTTTGAGGTGTGGTCCTTAATCAGTCACATGACACCTCCTAGAACTCCCCTCCCCACCCCCAGACCCTGCTGCAGGAGGGAGGTCTCAGGCCATCCTGGGACTCTTCACCATCGGGCTCCAACCTCCCTCACGTGCCATTTTCTCCCTCTCCACCCCGCCTAACCCTGAGGCACAGCCTTCCTAAACTCCTGGGAGCTCACTGACACATCACATCGTGTTCTGTCTCTGGACCTGTGTGTGCTGTTTGCTCCCTCTGCCTAGAATGCCCTCCGTTATCCTGACAATTCATTTGCCACCTTCTCTGTGAACCTTCCCTGAACTACACAGGTTGAGCTATTCCTTTGCTTCTTTGTGTTTCCATGCTTTCAATTCTTACAGTCCATCTTTAGTGCCTTCTGAATGGCACTGATTTGTCCAGATGTTCGTATTCCCAACAGATTTTTAAAACTCCAAGCAAGGTACCTGACACACGGGTGGCATTCAAGAAATAAACTAAGGGTTCCCAAAGACCAGAAATGATCTGGGCGATGTCTTTCCAAATTGCTTCTTATTTTTGTTTTTTTTTTTTTTTACTGCTTACTTTTCCCCCCAGCCTGGTTGAGGTATAGTTGACAAATAAAAATAGTAAATATTTAAGGTGTATGTCCTGATAAATGTACACACTGTGAAATAATCACCACAGTCTAGCTAATTAACATTATCTATTGCTTCACACATTTTCTGTATCCTTTTTTCTTTTTGTTTTTTATGTATGCTGAGAACATTTAAGATCTACTCTCTTAGCAAATTTAAAGTATACAACAGAGCACACTGTTAACTATAGTCACACTGCTATACAAAAGATCTCCAGGAACTCCTCATCGTGTATAATGAAACTCTGTACCCCAACTGCTTCTAATTAAAGGCTTTTGGACCTCCACAAGAGAAGTTGGGACAGACACAGGAATGTAATACCTGAGGACATTCCCCTTAAAAACTAATTTTTAGTACAACTCCTCACCAAAGGTTAGAACCCACGAGGCCTGCTCTCACACGTTTCAGACACCACTTGACAGAGAGGTCCCTGCAAACCATCTCTGGGAGAATGTAACAGGATTACTTCTCCCCCAGTATCATGGCTAAAAATATCTTTAGTGGTCATAAAATCATCCAGCCCCATAGTTAATCCAGCCACAGAATTTGCCTCTGTGATCTCCCATGGTAATGAATTATATAAGTGACTATCCCATTTTATTAGCACTTAATTTGCTACTCCTTAATTTCATCAAATAACCCTTGTTCTCCTATTATGGGGTCTGGGGAAAAGAAAGGACTGACTGGCCTTTGTTATGTCCTTCACCATTTTTAACATTTTATTTGAGTACCCTTTAGCGTCTTTTTTTCCAGGAGAAGCGATTCTAAGGCACACAATCTCATCAGGATCATAGAAGCTTCTCTTACGGGGCCAGGAAGGGTTTCGAGTACACGGGCCTTTGGGGAGAACAGACGTGAAGCCACAATTGGAAGGTGATGATACTCCTTTCCGAAAACTCTCCCGAGAAGAAAACCCCGGTGTTCCTCTTAGTATGCCATTTTGGCGGCTCTCAGGCCCTCCTTTCAGTTATAAATTTGTTCTCAAATACTCCTCTCACAATTTTTTATTATTCTTATTTTTCCTATTTAAGTCTCAGTGGGGACAGAGATCATTTTCCCTGCAAATGTACTTCATAGCCTTTCCATCACTTCCATTTGTCTGCAGGGACATACCTGTACTTCTGTACAATATTCCTAAAACGTGTAACACCAATGACAACTCCACGAAAGGAGGTTTATGTTGTATTTTGATTTCACCTTTGTTCTCAAAGGAGAAAAGTCAATTGTGATAATTCATTAGAGACTTGCCCAAATTTGGAAAAGAAAAACTAAACTTCCTGTGTTTTTACTTCTCATTCTTTCTGGGTTTTTACATTTAATTGTACCACCCAGATTTCTGCCTTAGTGTTGTCTCCAGTCATTTCTTCATATGCACTTGTGCAGTACATTCTTTTTTATTAATTTCTATTGGAGTATGGCTGCTTTACAAAGTTGTGTTAGCCTCCACTGCACAACACAGTGAATCAGCCATACACATACAGATATCCCCTCCCTTTTGGACTTCCCTCCCGTTTAGGTTACCACAGTGCATGAGGTAGAGTTCCCTGTGCTATACAGTACGTTCCCATCAGTTGTCTATTTTATACATAGTATCAATAATGTATATGTGTCAATCCCAGTCTCCCAATTTCTCCCACCCCACCCCTTTCTTGTGCAGTACATTTTTAATCCCAGAGTCTATTACTGAGAACCCCTTCCTACTGTAGGCACCCAGATGTCTATTATTTCTGTGTTGTTTATTTTCAATTCTAATTTGCAACTTCCCAGGAATCAGTTACAAGTGCCTAGCACAGAAATAGGTGCTCAATAAACCCCTTGCATCACAGGAAATTTATCTTTTACCTCAGACACTGAAACTGGTGAAGTATCAACTTCATCATGTCTAGTCTTTCAAACTTAGCCCTGGTTATCTTTGTTAAAAAAAAAAAAAAAAAAAGGAGCCCTGAAGGTCAATATATGCCCGATCCAGCCAAGCTAAGAAGATATTCAATTTACATAAGTGAGGGGACTCAGCCTTGCCCAGATCCTAAGCCATAAAGATACAAGACAGAGACTGTACTGGGAGCCTCATCCTTTCCAGCAGGTGGGGTCTGGAATGAGTCTTCTTCCCAAGGTCTAGTCTAGCATCCAGTAAACCCTGGGTGAGCCCTCCAGGCATCCATGTCCCCACTGGGCATTAGCCAACCCTTCTAACATTCTACTGTGTAAGCGCAGTCCTTAGAATCCAGACGGACAGTCCAGAAACTAAAACAGCAGCAACCTAGCAGCATATATGGCCACAGCCCACAAAGCCCTGCTACTATGATATCTCCCCACAGCAACTCTGCTCCTAAATCTCTAAGTCCCGACCCACATACATTCACCAGCCAGACCATTCTTCAGGTTACCAAACCAAGCCCAGGTGAGTGATGAGTTTACTACACCCTCTGAAATACTTCCGTTAGACTGGTGGCACCAAGTTGAAGGCCAGCTTGATCTGCCAATTGGTTTCCTCTGCACCAGTCTTGTCTATCCTCTGCTTACATTCCTCTTCCATCAGGCGGTCTTGCATCCCCAGCTACATGCGTTATACCACTCTTTCAGAATACCTCATCAGAGCAGAAGATAGTTCGGGTTCATGTGACAAGGCGTGTGCATTCCTGCACCTGGCTTTGCACAGCAGTGCCACATCAGGATTTTAAAGCTTCCTCACTTTCTTTTTATCCTTCATCCCTCCTTGAGACATCAGCCATTTCTCAACTATTGCTGCTCTTTGGTAATCAGCTGCCTCCTTCGGTCAATTATACTCCTCGATTTATTCGCTGTTGTCAGCAGGTGACTCTGGACACTGAAAGGAGAACCCAACCGTTTATTGTGGCACCTAAAATACTGTTTGGTCCAGTCCTCAGTTGGCTATTTCAGCTCCACTTGTTCCCAGGATGCCCATAATCACTTGGTTATCAGCCTCAAAAGCTTAGCAGCAGTTGGTGGCTGCAGTTATGCAGCTAGACGAGCATAAATCCTTGGTGGAACGGAATGCCCACGTGCAAGTCCTGCAGCCTCTCCACTTAGCGTTTCCTCGGTACAGGCACTGTGCTAAACGGTGTGGGGAACGCAACGGCAGTAAATAGGCTGTTCCTCTCCTGAAAAAGCTTGGGGAGGAAAGGAAGTGAATAATACAAAATGTAAGCCCACACATGAGAGCAAAAAGCAATGCTTTCAACCAGCGGTTCCCAACTGATCCCACAGGTTCCATCAGTTAGGAATCTTTCAGTTGAAAAATGATGAAAACTGACTTTGCTGACTGAAACAAAAAAGGAAAAAGGAAGGATATTAAGAACTCAGATAATGGAGGAGAGAAGAACAAGCTCAGAAAACAGACAGGAACCAGAGATAATAACAGAGCCAAAAGCTGGAAGAATAATGCCAGCGTTTAAGAGCAACAGTCTGGACAAGATGCCACCAGCGGCTGCTGCCGGACACCACTGCCATCTTTAACTCACTCGAGGCCCCAAGTCCCTATAAACACATCCGGTACTTGACCCATGCGTGACTGCGGGGCCCGGTAGGAGAGGAAAGATCTACTCCTTCCTCTGTAGTAGACCCAACCGAGCCTACATACTAGGAGATCTCCCAACAATAAGAGGATGTGAGTTGGTTGTTGAAGAGCAGAAAAGGATTAATGTCTATGACAATGATCAATAAGTTCGGGACATGCTAGATGGGAAAACTTCTCTTGGAGATGCAGAAGGTACAGTAGCTTATTAAACTCTACGAGAAAGCCCACATTTAAGAAACCTCTGGAATTTTCTTTAATCCAGCACTTCTCAAACTTGACCGCTAAATGTTTTTTCCCTATAACATACTTACCACACTGGCTGGACAATAAGGCAAGTTCAGATGAAGGGTAGGTTAGAGTAGGCTCATCCAGTTGGCCAGAAAAAAACCCTTCATGGATAAGCAGAGATTTGAAATTGGCCCTGAAGTATGGCCCTCAACCTGGAGGCATTTTTGGTTGTCACAGCTTCGGGTGGGAAACTGCCACTTGCATCTAGTGAGCAGAGGCCAGAAGTGCTGGTAAACTTCCTACAATGCACAGGACTGATGGTACCACCTTCCACAATAAAGAATTATCTGAGCCCAAGTGTCAATAATGCCAAGGTTGAGAAACCCTGCCCGAGTGATGGGCAGGCTTCACGAAAAATATAGAGGAAGTACAGAGGTTTGTGGGTAACAGGGATACCAGGAACAAATGCAGGTTGGCTCTATTTGATTGACAGTGGCTTACCTGTAAAGCTCCTTAAGTACCAGGCTAAGGAGTCTAGATTTGTGCTAGCCCATCAGTAGCCACTGGCCACATGCAACTCTTCGAGAACTTGAAATGTGGATCATCAAAATTGAGATGTGCTTTACGTACAAAATACACAGCAGATTTCAAAGATTTAGTACAAAAAAGGCATGTAAAGTATCATTTTAGCTATGTTTTGATACTGACTACATACTGAATTGAAATAATATGTGGGACACATTTGGTTAAATAAAGTGTTATTAAAATTATGTTCACCTGTTTCTACTTTTTACAACATGCATACTAGAAGATTTTTGATTACTTTGTGTTGCACATTATATTTCTATTAGACAGCACTGCTCTAAACTTTGTCCTAAAACTGATCAGAGCTACTGAAAATTTCCAAACTGGGCTGTAACAGAATTAAGGAAGTATTTACTAAAAATTAATCAGCATACAGTATATGTCCCATAGAAATGCTTACACGAGTATGCAAATGCAAATATGAAAAGGTATTTATGGTAGTATTGTTGCAAATGACACCAAGATCTATGATCAGCTCAATGAAACACAGCAAATCCATAATACAGAATATGATCGAGCCATTAAAAAGAATGAGGTAGATCAGTAAGTACTGTCACGGAAAACGGATTATGATTCATTACTAAGTGAAAATAAGTAACCTGCACAGCAGTGATTTTTTAAATTAAAAATGTTTAAAAAAACCCAAAAGTACAAAACATATATCTGCTGGTATACGTGCAAAAAAATAACAGAATGTATACCAAATTGACAAAAGTGTTTCTCTTCAGAGGTAGAATTACATTAAGATTTCTACTTTCATTTACATAATACTTTAAACTTTTTACAAAGAGCATGCATTACCTTATCGAGCAGTAAAAACAAAATATACTTAACTCTTTGGAATTAAGAGGCACTGCCAGGTAGCAGTGTGCAGGACAGGTGGAAAGGGAGGGAGACAAGAGTAGGTAGACCAGTAAGACGGCTGCTGCTGTAGCCCAGGCATCAGCATGTGCAACGTTTCCCTGGGGCATTTCACCCCACCAAACCTTTCACGACCAATCCTTGGCCACAGAGATCTTCCACAAGGCCAGCCTGACACAACGGCACAGTGCCAGGCAGAAATGATAATACCAGATGCCACTGTTACTGCTCCCATAGAAAAAATCACCAAAACCTTAGCACCATGGGCCACCAGACAGAAGCTGATTATTACATGAATCCTATATGATACCAACATCACACCTGGGCAAGACGGGCCCACACTCTAGAGAGCCTGCTCTGCTCTGGCCCTCCCATAGCAGTGCCCTTCCCCGTAGGTAAGGAGTCTGTGGAGCTGAGAGTACAGACTTTCCCCAAGATCACATTCCCCTTCTGGTCCAGGCTCAAGGTGCACAGGACCCCAGCATTTCCAACTAAATGGCTCTAGGCCTACTTACAGAGTCTACGGGGGTCTCCATCCCAAAGTCAACAGCTTATACGTAAGATAAGAGACAGACAAGGGACTTTCTTCATGGGAAGCTTGCTAAATGCAACTCTGGCTATGAATTACATTTACTCATTCATTCAACTAACATCAAAGGAGTACCCACGATGGCGCCAGCACTGATGCAGGCTCTGCGGATTCAGCAGCGGATGAACAAACAAACCCTTACTCTCACAGAGCTTTTTCTAATGAGAAGAGACAGATAAACATATACATACATATTGGTCCTCACTAGGGGAACCACATCATCCTAGTTCACCCAGGACATGCCCAGTGTACACCCCCTGTCCCATCTGGTTTAGCATTTGTCCCGTATATTTTGTTTTTTAATAAACCTTAAAACAAACCAGCATGGGTTTGGTAGACTCCAGCTTCTACCACCATCACCAGTAGAAGTGTGTGAGAGACGAGAGCAGTGAAGAGATCTCAGTTGGACATGTGGGTCACTCTGTAGAGGCCAAAACTTCACTCTTTTCCCCACCCTTCTTCCAGCCATTACAAAACTAACACTACCAGCATTTTGGACATACGTTGATGAGGACAGGTACTTGCAATACGGGCGGCGCCCTCCAGTCTTGGGTGGTGGGGGGAGAAATACGCATGATGTTGTGCCTCTGAACATACCAGCTGCTTGGGCCCTGGCCTGAGCCCAAGCCTGCAAGAGACACAGACGCACCATGCCAGCAGTCAGCAGGGCATGAGAAGTAAGAGAACCTGTAGGTTAGGTGACCACGGCATATGTGTAGGGAACCTCTAGATTCCTGAAGGACGGCAAACTGAAAGCATTGCTTTTATCATTTTTATATTCTGTAAGCCTGAAAGTATGTATTTGGGGTTAGGCTTTTTTATTTTGGAAAAAAAAAAAAATCTATCAGCAACAATGAACTCAGAAAAGTATGTTTAGGGAATTCCCTGGCAGTCCAGTGGCTAGGACTCCACGTTTTCACTGCCGAGTGCCTGAGTTCAATCCCTGGTCAGGGAACTAAGATCCCTCAAGCGTGGTGCAGCCAAAAAAAAAAAAATGTTTAATGAAAAATTAAATTCTGGATTTCCATTTCTTGGAAAAGTATGATCTATAATTTACACAAAAGGTTTCTGAACATTTATCATAGGCCAGCATATCTCTACAAGACCCGAATCTGCTAAATAACATTCACATTTACTTAAAAAATTAGCAGTTAAGAAGCCTGTGCTTAAAGATGGCAATTTAACAGAAGCCTCAGAAGATACAGTTACATAAAACTCCGAAGCATGACTTTTCATTGAGATAAAATGAGTACTCTAAATAGTGCCTGTTTTCACAACCGAAATTCTACTGTATGTACAAGAAGAAAAGCAGTAGTTATTAATTTGTTGGCTCCAGAAGCAGAAGAATTTCACAAACAACGAAACAATATAAGTTTTATATAAGTCATGGGTGCTTTAAAGAGAAAAATGAGTTAAATTAATTCAAATATTGGCTCATTTTTAAAAACCTAACATTAAATCAAAGAAAAAAATTTCAGAAATCTATTTGTTGAAGGTAAAACACCTGACATTATTGTGACCGCCAATGTAAATTCAGTTAAAGAGGTTAGCACTGAACAAATAATTATTTGATTTTGCAGAGATGACACAGATGCAAATTTTGTTGGAGTATAGCATCACAATAAAAACAATGTTCTTATTAAGAAACCCAGGGAGCAGAAATACACTTGAATCTGGTTGTGACAGACACCTACCTTATAATTTCATCCAAATAAGCTTCCATAGTCTAGTCTAACAATCAAAACACAAGCTATAGCTGTCAAATTTTAAATATTTTATATATACACAGAATAAGTGAACTACCTGATCTTTGTGAGAAAGCTGATGTTTAATTAAAAATAAATACTTCTTCCTGGCAGTGTGTACTATCTCTTTGTTGGTTATCATCAGTTGATTATTAGGAACATTTGACTGTTTGAAGAGGAAGAACCATTTTGTCAATCAGCCTAAGCTGACATACTCAAGTCTTGAACTATTTTATAAATGAGACCTTTAAATGTTGGCTTTACTTTTTTTTTCAATATCAGTTGAAACATCTTTTTTTAAAAAAACTCATTAAATAAATAAAACACCCAAAGCCTCCAGCTTTTGTAACTTAGTGAACTACAACTATTGTTGACAACTGTTAGTAAATACTGCAAACAGGAAGACACTGAAATTTATCCCTCTACAAATGAGAGGACTTGGACAAATTAAATGAGATTTCAACTAGCGTACAGGTTGAATTTTAAAATTCTAAAATTGTACTTTGGAATATCTCGACTTAGCTGTTTTGCTTACCATCTATCCCTATGTAACAAACCACCACAAAATGTCATGCCGAAAAACAGCAAGACTTTTATTATTTATCCGGATTCCGTTGGTTGACTGGGGCTCAGCTGGGCAGTTCTGCTCTCACTTGAGATCTCGTGTGGCGGCCACCAGATGATGATGAGTCTGAAACATGCGAGATGGCTGCACTCACATGTCCGGTGCCTCAGAGGAGCGGCAGGAGACTGGGCTCTGCCGGGACACCTCTGTGTTGGTCCGAACGTCCCCCTCTCCACGTGCCATTTCCAACAGGGCAGCTGAACTTCTCACAGAGCAGCTGAGGGCTCCCCAATCATACAGCAGCTATTATCACTTCTGTCACCTTCTGTGGCTATAGTGAGTCTCGGGTGAGCCTGAATCAATGCAGCAGAGGACGACACAAAGACATCAATCCCGGAGACCTGGTCCATCTTTGAAGACTGGCTACTCTAAGCTCCTATTTTAAACTGCATACATTTACTTTCTGTACTGGAAAGAACTTAAGGGTTCTACACCTAATTCCAATGTGGGGAGAAGGGGTTTCCTACACTACCACAATGCTCCAGACACCAGCTGGATGTCCTACAATTCAACTCAGTTCTGACACTATCTACCCAGAGATATTATCATCAGATTCCCCAGGTTAAGGGCTCAGTCCCACAAGACTGCCCAACCCCCTACCTCCCCCCACCCCACTTTAGACCTAGATGCAAGTCCAGGTTACCACCTGTGTTTCTGACCTACCACTGGAGGTTCCAACAACCCCCTCCGTGGATTCGATTAATTTGCTAGACCAGTTCACAGAAATACTAGATTATCAGTTTATTATAAAAGGATATAACTGAAACAACTACATGAAAGAGATGCAAAGGGAAAGACGGGGGAAAGGGCAAAGAGCTTCCAAGTCCTCTCTAAGAGAATGACTCCCTGAATCACCACATGTTCACCAAGCCATAAGTTCTCCAAACCCTAACCCTTCTGGGGTTTTATGGAGGCTTCATTACACAGGCATGATTGATTACATCACTAGCCATGATATGCGATCGAACTCAACCTCCAGCCCCTCTCCCTAACCCACAGGTCAGTTAAGGGGCGGCAGAGAAAGTTCCAACAACCTCATCAGTGGCTGGTTCTCTAGGCAACCAGGTCCCACGCTTAGGTGAGGCCCAAAAACCACATCGTTGCCATAACCAGACACTTTTATAGCTCTCATCATAGGAAATCTGAAGGGTTTAGGAGCTCTGTGCCGAGGAAGGATGAACACTAAATATATATTTCTTACTATAAATCACAATGTCACAGAAACGAAACTGAGAGGGCCTGTGACGTTACAGTATATAAACTTAACAAAACCTTCAAAAGAATCATAAACTGAGACATCTTATTTGACAAGTTTTGTCTTATAAAAATATATATTATTTTGCCTCAGAATGGAGAAAGTACATTAACGGTGAAACTACTTGTGCTAAAATATTTACACATTTCAATACAAAAACCCATGAGAATTGAGAATACCCGCCATTTACAGAATGTGTTCTAAGTTTACCAAGTACCTTCAGCATTTGTAAATATTTTGTCAAATAAAAATATTATGTTCCACAAAGAAAAATCAATTGAAGGTGTCAAGGCTTTCAAAGTTAAGAAATATAAAATGAAAGTTTGAAAAAACTGCTGAACATTTTAATACTTTAAGAAACAGAAAAAACTATTCTTCAAAAAACTACCAATGGCATATCAGAGATGATACAGCTAAGAAACTAATTAAAGCTGAGTAATAATTCAACTTATGTTATTTTATAATGCTGAAAAATTAATAGGAATACATTTTTTATTTTGATGCACGTGAATATATTTTCCTTTAGGATGAATTTTTTACAAGTTTTTGAATAGTTATTTTCTCTTGAATAGAAGGCCCATCAAAAAATAAAAACAATTTGTTAAACAATAAATATTTTTCAATTATACCATTTTAAGTATTTATAGTGCCCCTTTTCACGATCAAAAGTATTTAGTTTGAATGCTAGGTCATCCTTATCAAAATCCAACTCAGGCCTTGTTTTGTGCCTCATGATATATAAAATGAAATAAACAGCACCACTTATGCAGTACTCTTATCAGAACTGTTAATCTGAATCTAACCAAGTTTTAGATATGTGATGGTTAATTTTATGTGTCAACTTCACTGGGCTGCAAGGTGCCCGGATATGTGGTTAAACATTATTTCTGGGCGTGTCTTGTGAGGGTGTTTATGGATGGGGTCAACACTTGAAGACTGAGTAATGCATACTGCCCTCCCCAAGGTGGGTGGGCCTCATCCAATCTATTAAAGAACTGAATAGAATAAAAGGCTGAGTAATAAAGAATTCTCTTTCTCTACCTGACTGTCTCTGAGTTGAGACATCAGTATTCTCCTAGCTCTGGACTTGGACTTGGACTGGAACTACACCATAAGCTCTCCTGGGTCTCCAGCTTGCCAACTGCAGGTACTGGACCTCTCAGCCTCTAAAATCACATGAGCCAATCCTTATATTCAATCAATCAATCAATCAATCAATCTCTCTCTCTCTCTCTCTCTCTCTCTCTATATATATATATATATGTATGTATGTATGTATGTATATAACTATCTATCTATCGATCTATATATCTATCCATTTATCTACTATTGGTTCTTTTTTTCTAGAGAAGCCAGACTAACACAAGATACAACTTCCAAATTAAAGAAAATACAGAAGATAGAGAAATAAGTTAAACCACATCATGAGGAAATAATCAGATACATCTAGAAGTTGGGGCAATCTACAGGTCAGATAACCCGGTATCATCGAGCTCATGGCAGTTAAAAAAAAAAGGGGGGTGTTCCAGATTAAGGGAGACAAATACAACAATTGAATATAATGCACGGTCCTTCTTTGGATCCTGGCTTGAACAGACCAGCTATAAAATACCCTATGGGGACAACCAAGGAAATTTAAATGTGTACTTGGTATTACAGGATATCAAGGAATTATTTTAAATTTGGTTATTGTCTGGACTTCCCTGGTGGTGCAGTAATTAAGAATCCGCCTGCCAATGCAGGGGACACAGGTTCGATCCCTTGTCTGGGAAGATCCCACATGCCACAGAGCAACTAAGCCCGTGCGCCACAACTACCGAGCTTGCACTCTAGAGCCCGCGAGCCACAACTACTGAAGCCCACGTGCCTAGAGCCCGCACTCCACAACAAGAGAAGCCACCGCAGTGAGAAGCCCGGGCACCGCAATGAAGGGTAGCCCCCGCTCGCCTCAACTAGAGAAAGCCCGCATGTAGCAACGAAAACCCAACGTAGCCAAAAATAAATAAATAATAAGTAAATTTTTAAAAAATCTTGTTATTGTCACAATGGTATTATGGTATTGCAAGAAAATACCTTTATTTCTTAAAGATGCAAAAACTGTAAGTGAAATGTCACGATGTCTGTACTTTTAATTTAAAATGTTTCAGAAAAAACTGCCAAAGTACACAGCAAATTATTAGCAGCTCTTAAGTCTAGGTGATTGGTATATATGGGTGTTCTTTATATTAGACCTTCTACTTTTTGGAATGTTTGAAATCTTAAAAAAAAAAAACTATATACAAAAACAAGCTAAATAAATAACACAATGAATAGGGAAACCAATATAGTCAGCCTCCAAAATCACCCTCTGTGATTCTTATCTCCTGATATTCACGCTCCTTCCACAATGAATAGGACTGACCTGTGTGACCAATAAGATACTGTAGAAATATCAGTGTGTGACTTCCAACAATTGGTAATAAAACGCATTGAGGCTTTTGCCTTACTATCTAGGATCTAGGAGAAGTCAGAGGCCATGTCATGAGGACACTCGAGCAGCCCTAGGGAGAGGTCCACGTGGCCAAGAACTGAGGGCTCTCACCAGTTGCCAACACTAACTGCAAACACCGGAGGGAGACGCTTTGGAAGTGGAACCCCAGGTCCAGTCAAACCTGCAGGTGACTGCAGCCTGGGCTGATAACTCGACTGCAACCTCATGAGAGACCCCACGCCAGAACCACACAGCTAAACCACTCCCAAATTTCTGACCCACAGAAACTGTGTGACATGATAAATGTTTATTGTTGTTTTAGGTCATTAAGTTTTGTAGTAATTTACTTCATAGCAATAAATAACATACACAAACCAATATGAAAAGCTTGTAATAGCAAACTGCTTCACAAGTACAAAATGGCAGACTAAGAACTATTATTTTCCTTCTCAAACTTTAAAATGTAAATATTTGACATTCCACTAATACAAATGTGTAAATCAAATTACACTGAAACTCACTTATATAGGTATGTAAAAACTAAACAATACATTTATGATTAGAACACTTTACTGTATATATTATGCCCTGCTAGCTCTGCATGTTTGTGCCCTCCCTCTACCCTGATTCATATGTTGAAACCTAATTCCCAAAGTAATTGTATTTGGAGGTTGGGGCCCCTAGGAGGTGAACAGGTCATGAGGATGGAGCCCTCATGAATGGGATTACTGCCCTTATAAAAAAGGCCCCAGGGCTTCCCTGGTGGCGCAGTGGTTGAAAGTCCGCCTGCCGATGCAGGGGCACGGGTTCGTGCCCTGGTCCGGGAAGATCCCACGTGCCGCGGAGCGGCTGGGCCCATGAGCCATGGCCGCTGAGCCTGCGCGTCCAGAGCCTGTGCTCCGCAACGGGAGAGGCCACAACACTGAGAGGCCCGTGTACCGGGGGGGGGGTGGGAACCACTTTGATAAAAAAGTCCCCAGAGAGATCCCCTGCCCCTTTCCCTTGTCAGGTTCAGTGAAATCACAGCCACCAACGAGGAAGCTGGTCCTCATCAAACATCGAATCTGCCGGCACCTTGACCTTGGACTTCCCAGCCTCCAGAACTGTGAGAAATAAATTCCTGTTTCTTATAAGCTGCACATTCTATGATATTTCTGCTATAGCAGCCTGAATAGACTAAGACATACCTCAATTAAATGTTTTTAAAAATTACAGTGAAACTCTATAGGTTAAAATAGCATAGCAATGCGTGCCCCTGTTTTTAAATCCACCTCAATTTATTTACAAAGCTAACATATTTTTCACTTTTCAAAAAACCTTTAGCTTGATGCCCATCAGTTGTTCTTCTAAGCTCTCCTGCAAAGAGTTCTGTTAGCACTGAAAATATTATTTGCCATTATAAAACTGGTGTCAACCAATGACCGACCTCCCTGGGGAACAAACAGCCGCTATTTCCCTTGTACTCTTTCCTGCTATTGTTTAAACATGTTGAAATCTATGGAAAAAGCAGTACTTTTTACTCTGTTGGCATTTTTCTTAAACTCTTAGGGGAAGCATTATCAAAAGGTTTTTCAGAAACTACGTGTTTCTCCAGGTTTCCAGTAGGAAGCATTTCATTAACTAGTTCAAAGAACTGTTAACCTGCCAGGTTGGGACCGTATAGTTTTCCTCAGCAGTCCACTTATCAAAGCTGTTTGAGAAATGTCCTCTTGGCGGTTAAAATATCCAAGAGTTCCCACCCATTTCGTTTTTAATTTACTAGAGTTCCAAGTGAGTTTACTGTAAAACTTTTAACAGCACGGTGGTAACACGACTGAACCCACAGGCCATCTACTGAGGCCTTGTACTAGGCTGCCACGTTAGGAGCTTCAGAGGAGCACGAGGGGCACCAGCTCTGGATACACAGCACTGCCCTGGAAGAAAGGGATTCCAGATTCTGGTTCTGTGATATGGGCATTATTGGATTTGGAGTTGGAAAACCACGGACAACTGTTTATGGAGCACTGACTGTGCTGGGCACTTTCACAATGTTTTTATAGTACAGCTGGTGTGATGATATAGGTCTTCGCTGATTAACTTCCCCACCAGGTTAGAAAGCCATCATTGCCAAGGAGGAAAGAACCAGCCAGCTTGGTGTGACAGTCATCATTCAATGGATCTGGGCAGGAGTGGTAAACAGAGGACATGACGGTACAGAAAAGGGCAGGACACTGGGTTCTGGCTCCAACTCCGTCACTACACTCCATCACTATGAGAAGGCTAGGCCGGCCAAGGAAGCTTTCAACAGTCCTACTTGCCCTGATAGATGAGCAGAAATTAACTGCAAGTCAAGGAGAGGGAAGACATTTCAAATGGGTATAATATGAATAAAGACCAATATAGGAATGGTGATGGTCTGTTCACAGAACAATAACAATGACCAAAAGTTGTGTCTGGAAATAAAGATATGGTGGCATAGATAAGGTGGTAGCAGGTCACAGAGAATCTTGACATTTAGACAGAGGACCCCACATGTGAAATACTGGAGAACCCCTGTTAATTGATTTGATCAGTTGGTATGTAAGATAGAATGGAAAGGGGGGAAAACTACGGCCCAGTTGCTGCCAATTCTGTATAACGAACATTTACTTCTTTCAAAACCTGGGAGGAAAAAAATAAGTTAGTTTAAAACAGTTGAAAGAAATAGTCAAAAGGAAAAAAAAAAACAGGGCCAAATGGGGAGGCTCTTTTGCCTTTGATATCAAATTACAATGTCAAATACAGAGGTAAATAAAATGGGGATATTAGAACACATATGCATTCTCTAAAGCAGACTGAGAAAACCTGAAAACAGATCATCAGGAAAATAAACAGGAATCTGAATTCAAGTCAGCTATAAACTGATTTAGTAAGTCCTATCACACCAGGTGCCAAAATTAGTTAGATAACTTGCACCCAAGAGATGTGAAAATAAGAGTAGAAATGAGGACCTTAAGCCTTCTTCTGCCTTTTTAATGAGTAAACAAGGGGCACGGTGCTATGGAAGTTTAAGAGAAAGTGAGCGTTTGCTGGTGGGGGAACTAAAAAAAAAGTCATGTTGGAAGAACTGCACCAACAGCTATGAAGAGGTAGAGATGGAGGTGGCGGGTAGCTGAGGAGGCAAAGAGCAGCATTGGAAGCAAGACCCTAAGGCGGAAGAACTCAAATTTAGTTCAGGAAAAATCCAACTTTTTTTTCTTTTCTGAAGCATCAAGTACATATCAGATAGAAACAGAAACAAAGCCTGAAAGATGAAGATTGGTAGATTGAGACAATTATATCTAACTCAACAGAAAACCGGGAGACATTTCAAAGTTTTAAACCTGGGAAGTGTCATTATAATCTGCCCTAGGATTCTAAAGGCAAATTCAAAAGTTCTTGCAAACCATTAGTTTGCCATCTGAATACTTAGGTACAAGTAACAGCTAATCTAAATTTCAGCATCTACTTAAAACTACTCTGATTGGTCATATTACCACTACAAAAAACAAACAAACCTCAAGTGACATCTAGAAGACAAAGTCAACAAGCAACTTAAGACAAATTAACAAGAAAACTTATGACTAATGTAAACATTCAACTCTTCACAAAGTCCAACTTCTCACACCCAATGTGGTAAGTTTAAATCCTGACTCCTAAGCAAGAATTTCATTTAGAACCTCACTGCCTTTATTTACATATCTGAAGAAGACATGGTATTAATTAGTTAATATTACTAACCACCAAAAGAGGGATTCCCTTCAATCTACAAATCACCTTTGGTATTACATCCCTGGTGCCACTTTTCTGATTATATAGACGGTTGTAACAAACTGACAACTTACTTGCTCCCCTTTCCCAAGTAATACTGATATATCTACTCAAATTTATAAGCCTTCTGCCTAGAATACTATTCCCTCATTCTCACCTGGCAAGCTCCTTTCTCATCCTTCAGATATCAGTTTAATCATTCTCTATGAAGCCTTCCCTGACACCCCATGTACATTAGGTGTCCCTAATCACGTGCTCTCTCAACACCCTGTACTACTTCTGCCGTCAAGATTATCATAGAGAAAACAGAAGGAACAGTGAAAGTTGAAATCCGGAGCTACCACCAGCTCCCTTCCCTTCCTCTACCCTCAGAACACTAGCAGTGTAGCTTCTGTTCCCCCAGGCAGAAGACTGGAGGATTCAACTCCGCAGAAACGGACCAGGCCAAGAAGAAAGACCCAAAGTTAATGAACAGCTGGGAGTCTTTCAATGAAATGCCCCAGCAGGATCATCCTATAGTTGAGAAACCCCACTCATGCCCAAAAAGCATCTAATGCGCTTTTTACTGATAAAAAAATTGGAGGAATTTTCCAAGGACAACACTCATTTCTCACATCAGTTATAAGTAGTGGGGTGGGGAGGCCCCCAAGACCACCCTCGGGTTTGATAATTTACTAAAAGGGCTTCTGGAACTCACTGAAAGCTAAAAAGCTGTCAATAGTATACTCACAGTTACGGTTTATCACAGCATAAGAATATGGATTAAAATCGGCCAAGGAAGAGACATACGAGGCAGAGTCCAGCAGAGTTCCAAACACAGAGATTCCAGCTGTCCCCTCTCAGTGGAATAACGAACAGCTTTAACTCCTCTCGGCGGCAATGCACGGTAATATGCAGAGTACTGCCAACAAAGGAAGCTCACCTGGGCCTCGGCATCCAGAGTTCTTATGAGGGTTCGGTCACAAAGACATGGTTACCGTGCCCCTGATACCCACGACCCAAGGCATTCACCATGAACCACACTGTTAGGTCATCTGGTGTGGCCCCAAACCACTCCTATCAGGCAGGACATTTCAAGGACTTAGAGATTACCTCCCAAAGCCAAAGGCAAAAACTAGAACTCTCTTTAGATAAGACTAAATTCTCTATAGTAATTCTCTAAGTTCCATCCCGTTACAGGCAGACCTCAGAGATCCTGCAGGTGCAGTTCCAGACCACTGCAATAAAGTGAATATCGCGATAAAGTCATACAATTTTTTGGTTTCCCAGTGTATATAAAAGTTATGCTTATACTGTACTGTAATCTATTAAGCGTGCAATAGCATTATTTCTAAAAAAAATGTACGTCTTAATTAAAAAATAATTATTGCTAAAAAATGCTAACCATCATCTGAGCCTTTGGTGAATCGTAATCTTTTTTGCTGGTGAAGGGTCCTGCATGAAGCTGATGGCTGCTGACTGATCAGGGTCCTGGTTGCTGAAGGTTGCAGTGGCTGTGGGAATTTCTTAAAATAAGACCACAATGAAGTCTGCCGCATCAGTTGACTCTTCCTTTCACCAACGATTTCCCTGTAGCATGCAATGCTGTGACAGCATTTTACCCACAAAAGAACTTCTTTCAAAATTGGACTCAATCTTCTTAAACCCTGCCATGCCTTTATCAACTAAGCTTATGTAATATTCTAGATCTTCTGTTGTCATTTCAAGATTCTTCACAGTATATTCACCAGGAGTAGATTCCATCTCAAGAAACCACTGTCTTCGCTCATCCATAAGAAGCAACTCCTCATTCGTTCAAGTATTATCATGAGATTGCAGCAATTCAGTCACATCTTCAGGCTCCACTTCTAATTCTAGTTATCTTGCTATTTCCACCACATCTGCAGTTACTTCGCCCCCGTGAAGTCTTAGACCCCTCAAAGTCATCCATGGGGGTTGGAATCATCTTCTTCCAAACTCCTGTTTATGTTGATATTTTGACCTCTTCCCATGAATCATGAATGTTCTTAGTGACACCTAGAATGGTGAATACTTTCCAGAAGGTTTTCAATTTACTTTGCCCAGATCCATCATAGGAATCACACGGCAGCCTTACAAAATGTGTTTCTTGAATAATAAGAATTGAAAATCAAAATTACTCCTTAATCCATGTGCTGCAGGATGGATGTTGTTGTCAGCAGGCATGAAAACAACATTAATCTCATTGTACGCCTCCATCAGAGCTCTTGGGTGACCAGGTGCATTGTCAATGAGCAGTAATATTTTGAAAGGAATATTTTCTTCTTCTGAGCGGTAGGTCTCACTGTGGATTTAAAATAGTCAGTAAACCGTATTATAAACAGATATGCTGTCATCCAGGCTTTGCAGTTTCATTTATAGAGCACAGGCACAGTAGATTTTGCATAATTCTCAGGATTTCAGAATGGTAAATGAGCACTGGCTTCAAACTAAAGTCACCAGCTGCATTAGCTCCTAACAAGAGAGTTAATTAGCCTGCCCTTTGAAGCTCTGAAGCCAGGCACTGACTTTTCCTCTCTAGTTATGGAAGTCCTACATGGCACCTTCTTCCAAAATAGGGCTATTTCATCTACATTGAAGATCTGTCGTTTAGTGTAGCCACCTGCATTATCTGAGCTAGACCTTCTGGATAACTTGCTGCAGCGTCTACATCAGCACTTGCTGCTTCACCTTGCACTCTGATGTTGTGGAGATGGATTCTTTCCTTAAACCTCACGAACCAACCTTTGCTAGCTTCAAACTTCTCTTCTGCAGCTTCCTCACCTCTCTCAGCCTTCGCAGAATTGAGGAGAGCTAGGGCCTAGTTCTGGATTAGAATTTCACTTAAGGCAATGTTGTGGCTGGTTTGATCTTCTATCCAGACCACTACAATCTTCTCCATATCAGCAATAAGGCTGCTTCCTGTCTTGTCATTTGTGTATTCACTGGAGTAGCACTTTTAAGTTCCTTCAAGAACTCTTCTTTTGCATTCACAACTTGATTGCTCGGTGCAAGAGGCCTAGCAGCATTCCTCTCTCACCAAGCTTAATCATTTCTAGCTTTTGATTTAAAATGAGAGATGTGCGACTCTTCCTTTCACTTGAACACTTACAGGCCATTGTAGAGTTATTAATTGGCCTGATTTCAATACTGTTGAGCCTCAGGGAATAGGAAGGCCTGAGGAGAGGGAGAGAGATCGGGGAACGGCAGGTCGGTGGAGCAGTCAGAACACACACAACGATTACTGATTAAGTTTGCCATCTTATACGAGTGTGGTTCGTGGCGCCCCAAAACAGTTACAATAGTAACATCAAAGATCCCAAGTCACAGATTACCGTAACAAATAAAATGACAATGAAAAAGCTTGAAATGTTGCGAGGGTTACCAAAACGTGACAGAGAGACAAGAAATGAGCAAATGCTGTTGGAAAAATGGTGAGGATGGACTTGCTCGACGCAGGGTTGCCACAAACCTTCAATTTGTAAAAAGCACAACCTCTGCCAAGTACACTAAAGTGCAATAAAACAAGGCATTCCCATATTGCATTTTCCCTCTATTTCAGAAATGTGATTGGAAAGTATACCATTGTACTCCTAAAAGGCGCAGCATCTCCTTTCTATAGACCACCAGAACTCACATTCTGGACTCAGCCTTAACACATGGACTTACAATATAACTGACATTTCACCATATCCCAGACGCTTTGCTTTGTAAGGATAGCAGAAAAAAATCTAAGAAGGAAGAAGACAAAAAGCCCTTTACGTTTTCTTTTACAATCTACCTAGGCTATTTTTTGCCTTTACAACACAGACTCACTCTATCAGCCTAAATCAAGCATTGGTTCTTCAGTCTCTATACCTGTTACTTTGCCAGGCAAAGCAAGTTAGGAACCTTCATGGGCTCGTATATGCTTGTCGAATTTGGAAACCACATGTCTTTCAGACAAATTAACACCTTAAATAAATGTGTTAACAGTTTCCCATATTACAAGACATTTCATTGCGAAGATCTTGGTTTTACCATTCTACTGTACACTCTCGTAAAGACACATCATCAAACTTACTAAACCACATCTGGATTTCCAAATACTTAGCCTTTCAATTCAATGTACTCTGAGAAAGCTTCTAAACAGTTTCTCCAAGCCCCTAAGTGTGCCTAGTGTTCAGAAGCGATCGTTAGACCTCGGAGAAGTTCATCAAGCAGCTGGAAAACTTTGGCCCCCTATTGGTAAAGATCCACCTCTCAGTCCTTTGGGAAGATTTGATTAATTACTCTAGGAGCCAAGAGCCTCAGAGAAAACCTATTTAACTCTTTCCTCTCGATGACAGACTTGATTACAGACTTTCCTAAATTAAAATCTGAAAGCATCCCAAAATGCTCTGGGCATTTTATTTTTTTAATAGAAAACATTATTCATAAAGCTGCTACCCATGCTGGACGTCGTGCTAGTCACACAAGCTAGGGTCTGCAAGGATCCTTACATGCTAGAACAGACCTGCACACAACTAATCCTATCAAAATATCATAAGCATAATTTAAAGGCTACGTAATAGAACTAAAAATAATAATAAAAACTACTTGCTTTAAATTTACATAAGTATGTTACTCTCCCCCCTAAAAAGAAAGAATAAATATGTTAATGGAAGTTTATGAGTTCATATTATTCCTGACACTTCACCTTTTAGGCAAATATTTTTTAAATGACCTCTGGAGAATCACTACGATTTTGCTATTAAAATTTGTTTATTTCGATTTTGAAACCAATGTCCACTTTTACCAAAAAATATCGCCGTTCTCAAGTAATAGTGTATGAGCACTTGTCTGTGATTAGTTACCTAAAATAGTCATAGGATGGCACCAATGAGACTTATCCATAAACACTCTACAGTCTGGCTATTTCTCAGTTTTCAAAAACGCTGATCACCAAAATAAATAAATAGAAATTTAAAAAATAAAAGAACTTAGGATGGATAAATTCCCATTGGGGGGAAAAGCCCCCAATGATAACTACCTTTAATATATTTCCATATGAAGGGAAGCAAATCACTATAAAGGTAGTACTGAGTACAAACTTCAACCCCATTACACTCTAGTACACACTGGGGCTCTAGCTGCCCTAGACCCTTTGAACTTCTCCCTCACAACCCCATTTTATATTCCAGTTGGCAAATATCCTTGTTCACAATCAGTTATTCTTCGGTGCTGAGGTCAGAACTTTCCAACATTCCTATTATATCCTGTGTAAAGAGAAGGGTAAGTAATCCTTATTGTAGCTCACAACGTTCCAGGCACCATGCCTGCTGCTCTACATGTAATGCCTCATTTAATCTTCACCCTGCGGCCTAGCTTTTATTCACCACGTTGTTTTAGGTGTGAAAACTCAAAAATCATGGGTAGAAGAATCAGGATTTGAATCCCAGGCAGTCTGACTTCAAAGGCCAATTTCCTTTCAAAAAAGTGGCTATACTGGACTTCCCTGGCAGTCCAGTAGTTAGCACTCCACACTTCCACTGCAGGGGGCCCAGGTTTGATCACTGGTTGGGGAACTAAGATCCCACATGCCGTGCGGCGCAGCCAGAAAAAAATAAAAAAAATAAATAAAAGGCTACACTTCCCAACATATGTATTTATTTGCAGAAAAGTTTAATCTGGATGGTCTCGAACTACATACCCAAATTCTCAAACTGGGACACGAGATCAACCTTTGAACCCAAAGTGAACTAAGTTTTGAAAGAAAAATAAAAATTTTTTAAATAAACATTTATTGCATAGCTACTGTACGTACCATACATGCCTTCTATCATCTTCTCACTACCTTCTTATTTGCAGAAAATATCAAACGCTTTCCACATCCCTACATACCACAGTCGCCCACTCTCCAGTAATGCCTTTATCTATGTTTAAATACATATATTTAAACACATGCAGAAGGAGCTTGGGATGTAGTTGTACCCCTAAAACAGCAGGCATCTAACGTGCTAAAATATGGATAAAGAAGATGTAGCACATATATATAACGGAATATTACTCAGTCATAAAAAGAAATGAAATTGAGTTATTTATAGTGAGGTGGATGGACCCAGACTCTGTCATACAGAGTGAAGTAAGTCAGAAAGAGAAAAACAAATACCGTATGTTAACACATATATACGGAATCTAGAAAAAAAAAAAAGCAGGACAGGAATAAAGACGCAGATGTAGAGAATGTACTTGAGGACACGGGGAGGGGGAAGGGTAAGCTTGGATGAAGTGAGAGAGTGGCATGGACATATATACACTACCAAATGTAAAATAGATAGCTAGTGGGAAGTAGCTGCATGGCATAGGGAGATCAGCTCGGTGCTTTGTGACCACCTAGAGGGCTGGGATAGGGAGGGTGGGAGGGAGGAGATATGGGGATATATGTATATGTATAGCTGATTCACTTTGTTACACAGCAGAAACTAACACACCACTGTAAAGCAACTATACTCCAATAAAGATGTTAAAAAAATAAAATAAAATAAAACACCCTGACTGTAAGCAGACAGGGCTCCAGTTGACACTGCCTTCCAAAACCAACAAACCAACCCCGTCACATTATGGAGCACCGTGACTGCCAACACTGCCTGGGAACCTCTGTTCAAAACTGAATTCGAGTGGCAATCACCACGTGCTGGGTGCTGATTCAAAACACTGCTTCCCAAGGCAGCACGTGATAGCCTTCTGCAATTTCGGGAAGAAGTTCTTTTGTGGCACAGGTTTTTAACAAGGGGGCTGGTTTTGCCGGTGCTTTGAGGTGCTCTGTGACAAGTCATCAAAAACGTGAAAGCACCAGCACCCCTACTTTAAACAAGAAGTGATTAGACTTGCCAACTCGGAAGTTAGGCTGAGTCAGCTCTACAAGAGCATCTCTGCAGCCACGCTCCTCGGGAAGCATTCCCCCTGGGGGTGCACCCCAGGAACACAGACCCCCCTCCCCAATCCACCCCCCTACCCCCCCACCCCGCCTGCTCCAGAACTGAAAGCACCTGTTGCAGTCACGTGACTGAGTCAGCTCGCCACAGGAGCTGGATCTGGTCCAAGTTTCGCAGACAAGGCGACTCCGGTCTGCAGGGGAGGATTCAACAGCTACAGACCTAGAAGACTGAGAGACTTACGTAAGGCCAGCTATACCCAGCAGAGTGGACAGAAGTCAAAATGGCAAGATTTCGGGAAGAGCAAGAAGGCTCCCCACCACCCAGTGTTCCCTCTGGTTAAACGTTTCAAATTGCACAGCTGTCATTCCTTGGTACTTATTAAAGGTAACTTTCCTAGGAAAAGTGGTTCGTTACGCCATCAATCTCTCACACGCTGGTGGGAAGGGAATTTTCTGTTCTTCTCCCAGACAGCTCTTAAACAAGGGGAAAGGCACCCTCCAAACAGACAGCTCAGGGGAAAGCTCACAGCAAGAGGCAGGTGCCCCAGAGGCAGAATTTCCCCTGCTCCATAAGCAGTATCCGTAACACCAGCTGATGAAACCAGCTAAACCAGCTAAACCCCAGCTAAACCCTTGATTACCCAGGGGTTAATGATCCAGACAGGACGCTCTAGGCCCCTGGCCGTTTCCTGTTCTCATTGCTTGCCCATGGCATGTCCACCATATAATCCAAATTATAAATATATAAAAAGTTGAATTTTAAAGTAATCATTTTTTGTCTCTTGTTTTTAAACCCCTATATAAGAAGAATGAGTAAGAATTTTAAAATTATTAATTAAAATAACATTTGGAGATTATCTATAGATTTCCTGTCTACCTTCATTGGTTTCCAATTAAGACTGGTAATTAGCAGTTGGTCATATATGGAATGTGAGGTTTTATGAAGAATAACAAACGTAAGTATGAAAAATTAAAAATAAGTATATAAAGAGGCAAGGTAGCTCTCAGGTTAAGAGCAGTCTCCCAAGTCACACAGACTAGGGCTGAGTCCCAGCCCACCACTCTTGCCAGCTATACGATTATAGGCAAGATGCCTTACCTCTCAAAACCCAGCCCCCTCACTTTGTAAAATCAGGATAAAAATGGTACTGACTAGGGCTTCCCTGGTGGCGCAGTGGTTAAGAGTCCGCCTGCCGATGCAGGGGACACGGGTTCGTGTCCCGGTCCGGGAAGATCCCACATGCCCCGGAGCGGCTGGGCCCGTGAGCCATGGCCGCTGAGCCTGCGCGTCCGGAGCCTGTGCTCCGCAACAGGAGAGGCCACAACAGTGAGAGGCCTGCGTACCGCAAAAAAAAAAAAAAAATGGTACTGACTATATAAAATTGTGGGGAGGAAGAAAGTACAGGCTAATGCATGTACTTAGCTATATGATTTTGTATATTTTAAGGACTCAATCAATATTAACTTTCATTGTAATGGTATTCATAGTACCATCTTAATGAAAGCAAGAACATCTCCCTTTCAAAATATTCTAAGCAAATCAAGGTTAACTTTGTCAGCATGATAATGATCAAGTAGTTCTGTAACAATACGGTTTTCTAGAGCTATATATCAAAGTAGTAGGGGCAAAATGGTATGACGTCAGTTTGGATTTACTTTCAAATACTATAGCAAAAAGGGGGACTAGTAAAGCAAGTGTGGCAAACTATGACTGTTGAACCTAGGGGATAGGTGTATGGTTCATTACCACAATCTCTCCATCTCTATGAATGTTTGAAAAGCTTCATAATAAAAAGGTGAAAAACAGTCAGTTGGTCTGTCAACAGATATTTATTAAGAACACTCCAGGAGCCCAACACAGAACTGGTGCCACGAGATAAACTAACTGTTGTTTGAAAAAAAAATCAGGCAAGCAGCAACTGTACCTTTCTGGCATGTCACCAAGAAGCACAGGCTAAGTAAAGAGAAGGGCTCTCGGGCTTCCCTGGTGGCGCAGTGGTTGAGAGTCCGCCTGCCGATGCAGGGGACATGGGTTCGTGCCCCGGTCCGGGAAGATCCCACATGCCGCAGAGCGGCTGGGCCCGTGAGCCATGGCCGCTGAGCCTGCGCGTCCGGAGCCTGTGCTCCGCAACGGGAGAGGCCGCAACAGTGAGAGGCTCGCGTACCGCGAAAAAAAAAAAAAAAAAAAAGGAGAAGGGCTCTGATCTGTGAATAGAGGTTTCACAGCATCACAGATGGCGTTTATGCACCCGACTCACTGGAGAGCCTTAGCCTTTCTTAACCACAGTTCCTCATCTGAACCAGAGAACAAATAATAAATCTGAATGACTACTTTCTCATTCCTCCCAGGAGAGAACTAGTACCCTTCCAAATGCATCAGGGAAAAACTGTTTCATTATACATGATGGATGCCTTAGGGCATTAAGGCTTAATTCCCTTGCAGACCCCAACTGTGGAAGGCCGCTGGAACGTCCACTCAGAACCCTCCTGCTCTTAGTTTTCTCACAATTCTAGAAACCTCGATGCTCTTGTTTCTAGCCTAGTGCATATTCAAAACAGCAAGTCAGAAGGTGGAGATCTCCATAGCAGAAGAGTGACATCCTGATCACACGAGAGGAATCAAAAACTTTATTAAAAATACACTCAGTGAACCAGAAAAAAGCAGAGCAGCCCAGGCACTTTAGAGAAAAGTGGCTCTAAAAGCCTCAGGAGTCCATTTATACCTTTTATTACTAAAAGTTAATATTTACTGAGTACTTACGATACAGAGTGCTTACAAGGACTTAACATGCTTGTAATGACGAGCCTCCAAGTCGCCAGAAAACAATTAAATTTTACCCAGTGCACTCTACTTCACACAGAGACTAAACCTTCAGAGCTCTGCTTCTCCATGGTATGATAGTGGGCAAGTTTAATTTCATTCTATTTATACATTTTTTTAAAATTTCTATGATGACTATATACTACTTATTAGGCAAAAACATCTTTTAGGGCTTCCCTGGTGGCTTAGTGGTTGAGAGTCCACCTGCCAATGCAGGGGACACGGGTTCGTGCCCCGGTCCGGGAAGATCCCACATGCCGCGGAGTGGCTGGGCCCGTGAGCCATGGCCGCTGAGCCTGTGCATCCGGAGCCTGTGCTCCGCAACGGGAGAGGCCACAACAGTGAGAGGCCCGCGTACCGCAAAAAAAAAAAAAAAAAAAGATACTTAAGTTTAGGAAAATTTCATCCTAAATGGCATAAATTTTAAACATTTTTCATTCATACTTTGAAAGAGTAAAACCTCCACACTGATTCATTTTCCAAAGTTTTCAGGCAGGTATGCCTCTTATGTAGGAGTTATCATCTTTGGTGTTAAGGAAAAGGTAATCAACATGGTGAGAAGCAAAGTTACAGAGAAAAAAAATCAAAATAATTTAAAAGACATCTACTAAACAAGAGAAATAAGAGAAGGTTTCAGGAGAGTGGAGGGATTTAAGCTTGACCTCCAAGGAGGAAGGTGTGGGTAACAGGAACAGGCCAAATGATCCAGGATCCTCAAAGAGAGAGCAAAATGTCTGGGCTTCGCACAACAGGCATTGTAAGTTGCTAGAAAAGGCACTGATGCTTCTTTATTCATTCACTTAACAAACACTAATACAAACAATTACAGGCACCATGAAAACTACCGTTCTATGTAATATGAGGGACACAGAGACCCAACAAACACAGATGCTACCCTCGAGCAGCTTATTATATAAAGCATCACTACAACATGCAAACACAGGACAGAAATCAGTAGGTGCCATAAGACAAGGCAAAGGACCTCAGGAGATGAGTAGTGAACAGCAGAGGAAACGAAGCAAGCCTTTAACAGAGGAGGTGAAACAATGAAAGCTGTATTTTCGGAAGATTACTGGAATAATGGCTACCATTTATTGGTCACTCATCAAGTTAAGCGTGATGTAACTATATTTCTCATTGAATATTCACACTAATTCTGCCACGAAGACATCAGGTCCATTTTATAGATGAGGAAACTGAACCTCAGAGACTAAAGTACTTATCCAAGGTCACACAGCACATGTCAGGGCTAAGATTCAAACAGCTCTCTATGATTCCAAACTCAAGCTACTTCTACGATGCCGTATATAAAATCTTTAGAGTGAAAAGCATATTTACTTAATTCAACTATTTGACATGCAACTTTAACAGATTTTAACAGACATTTCCACTTCCAGTCTTGTAAGAATTCCTATGTGGCTAAACCCATTCATCACCTCCTGACAGCACTATTTTTTTTTTAATATATGGTTCAGTTACTTTAAATGATTCATTCCTTTTTTTTAACTTTTTATTTTATATTGGAGTATAGTTGATTAACAATGTTGTGTTAGTTTCAGGTGTACAGCAAAGTGATTCAGTTATACATATACATGTATCTATTCTTTTTCAAATTCTCTTCCCATTTAGGTTGTTACATAATATTGAGCAGAGTTCCCTAAGCCATACAGTAGGTGACAGCACTATTTGATTGTCCCCCCAATTCAATTACGCCTTTCTACTAAAGACCGCAATTACATTAATTTGACTAAGTCAGATTTTATATTTTTCATGAAATGGAAATACATCTTAAAGGAGCCAAATAATCAAAATAGCAAATATGAGAAGATAAGCTGTTATTCTATTTGAGTAAAAAACTATAAGGAAAAGTTTAATCAAATATGGATTTTCCTGGGGCAGATGAGAAAGACCACTGTCATGACTTAGATATGCGATAGAATGAGCGAAGTGTAGGAACAGAAGAAAAGAGGAAGAGATGAATCTACAAGGTATTTTTTATGAATGAAACACTAAGACTATGATCAATACTCCGCCATGCAGAGGAATGAATACAAAACAAAAGGCTCTGCTTGTGTGAAAGACCTGTGAAGTCCAGATGTACATTCATGAAACATCTAGAGAGAAAGAAAATACATAATAATGTATTTCATTGTGTCCAATCGTCACAGAATGCAGGGTGGGGGATAAAAACTGATCACTGGAACTCAGAGCCTTGAAAGCCCGGGAGGAATGTGATGACCATAGAAGGAGGGAAAGGTATGAATTCCAAGCACAGAGACCATCGCAGACCTACAGTTCCACAGAATGGTAACTCTAAGCAATGACCAGAAGACTCAAAGAACTTCAGAACTTCAGAAGGACTCTCAGAGATCATGTGACTGTATTTTGTTTTGTTTTCTCAATAGACTTCATTCTTTAGAGAAGTTTGAGGTTCCCAGCAAAACTGAGTGGAAGGTACAGAGACTTCCCATTTAGCCCCCGCCAGAGTGGCACATCTGTTACAACAGATCAACGAACATTGTCATATGTCTGTTTCACCAATTTGGAAAGCACAAGCCAGGGCACTGGAGTCCCCTACCCAAGGTCACATGGCCAGATGCTGTCAGAGAAAGGACCAAAATGCCTGGGTCCCAATCCTGTATCCTTTCCTGATAAACCACAATGCACTGGGTGAAGCATACATGGCCAGGTACAGATCCCCCGACATTCACTCCACAGGATGCCTGATTCCACTTGACATGTAAACGTACTCTTGTCGGCACCAAAACAATTTAACTCTCTTTCAGAAGCAGAGAGAAGTCTGCTTTTTGTCTGAGGCATCTTCCGTATTACCAGCACCAATGCCTAATGTCTAGACTCTACATGCTAATCACTAAGTCCCACAGCTTCTCTATTTTATGTAGTTACTGGCATAATATTACAACCAGTCAAACAATATTCAGCTGCAGAATGAAACTGTGATTTTTTCTCTTCCTGGAGCCAGATCCATGAGGTGTTTTCACTGATAAAACCCATACGAGATCTCTGCCTCATGCAAGAGATTTCCCACAGTAGTTTTAAATGTTAGGAATGAATATCAATACAATGTTGACGGGTTCATTGTTTGAAACAGGGCAACGGCATATCCCAAGGATGAGCAAAGCCTGCTTTCCTTGGCAAGAGTAAAGCTCTGTGCTTTCCCAGTGACACTTCAAAGTTTGATGAAGACAAGTTTCTCAAGGGCGGGGCCTCCCACCTTCCGTGGCCCTCGTCTCTTTCACAAAGACGTGGATGGTGCCGAGTCCGCACTGGGTACTCTCCACATATGTGCTGGATGGAAGGGTTTGAGAGTATAATAATAATTACCTCCTGAAGAGCCGAAACTTTTTGAAAAAGGAAAATAAACTCTGCTTATAAAGATACAAGACTAGAATACATTTCTTGTTTCTTTGGGAAATTATCAGAAGCATTTCGGCTTCTCCCTAAATACGGAAGAAAAAAAAAAAATCTCCCCCCAAAACGCCAACATATACGGAGCTGGAACCGCTCTGCCAAATACAAACATACAGAGGATTGTCCCCTTCCTCCCTGAGTCCACGACACCAACTTAATAGTCTCCAAGGAAATATGAATATGTTCCTTCTCCCACCACAAAACTAACTAAATTACCCTTTCTGGTAGACAATAGCACATCTGTGGGTATTGGGATCTTCAGGGTCTGCGCCCTCCAGTCTCTGAGACCGTGGAGAAGATACTCTCGGCTAAGTCTCCAAAATCATCATCAGGACCACTGTTGGACTATATTTTTCCATTTAGCCACGGCATTATTTGAATAAAATATGCTCCATTTCGGATACAATGCACTTTTCAGATATATACACCTACTTAACTGCCTTACACTCCTGATTTTTCCGATAGGCCTTCACAACATGCTTTGCACGCTTGGTGACGTATTTCGACTAGAAAATAAAAGGCTAAATTGTCCCCAGATTTGCTTGCAGAAGCTTTGGTAACCAAATACAAAAAACTATGACATATAAAAGATATTAACGTAAAGGTAAAAGTCACAGAGAAAGGATTTCTCAAAAAAAGTAATCCAGTCGTCCCTCAGTATCCACAGGATTCGTCCCGGGAGTCCCACGGATACCAAAATCTATGGACGCTCAAATATCTTACAGAAAATGGCACGGTACAATCAGCCCTTCAGGGATGCGGAACCCGCTTGTATGCGGATACAAGCCAACTGAATACAGTAACGGAAGATTCCCTGAAACTCTAACTGATCTGGGTCACTCTGGCTTACTGCAGGGTTCTCAATCTGCAGTGTTCATGAGAACCATCTGGGGAGCTTGTGAAATGTAGATTCCTGGGCTCCTCCTCTCATATGGTTAAGGAAAGCTATTGTGGAGCTCAGGAATCTGCATTTTTAGCAAGCATCTCAGGTGATCCTGATTCAGGGCCAGAACCCAGCGGAGCTCCTACAAAGCTAATGGTAAATGGAGGTACCGCAATGTATTGGAATAAATCAGCAAAGACAGAGCCTGAGCCTCAAGTCCAGTACTGCCTCTAACCAGCCCTGTGACCATAGCTTTACCTTCCTTAGGTCCCCATTTACTCGTCTGTAATACAAGGTATTATCTGGGAGACTGATACCTAAGATGCCTTCCTGCTGTGAAACGGTGACATGTTTAAAAAAAAAAAAAGAGGTAGTTTTATAAATGCGGACACTATTTATTTCCCTAGGAAACAGTGTTTGACATATTCCTAAGTAATGTTTATACAAGGATCTCTACATCAGAGATAATATAATAGTCTGTAGACCTTAAACATGCCAGACATCTAGTTCAACGCCAAATGTTAGACACAATGAAATCATACACACACAAACACACCTCTACCTTGTGGCTATGGGGCAGGAGTTGTGTCCACTAGGTGTTCAGTTGCAAAGCTTACCTGAATCTGAATTACAAGAGCAGTTAATTTGGATATTTTTACCAGACATTAAACACCACAATCTTGACATTATTAACCACATTCCAGGAGAACCAAAGCACCACTTAAGTAGCACCTTTTTAGGAAGTAATTACCAGAGGCTGCTCTTATCTCAGACTTTGCTTTAGAGGAAGTAGGCCTGACTCTACAAAGACAGAAGTTGCAGCCCGGGAGAGTCTCAACACTTACAAATCTGTATAGTTTGCTGGAGCGGAGATGAAACATTTATCCCTCCCGTGCGACCACTTTGGTTTCCAGGGAAATGACTATTCATGGCTGAGGCAGGCAGAGGAGTGGTACATCCACAGATGCACACACACCACACACCAAAGTTAACTGAAAAATTTCAAAGTGCCTTTTTATGCCTTTAACTCAAAGATGAACACATTTCAAGGTGACCCAATCCTCCAGTGACAGGCAGCGTTTTAAAAGGGCCAGCGCTCTCCACTTAAACAATTTCTAGTGACACGTCTAAATCGCATCCTCCAGGGCTCTCTCCGCTGTCTCGTTGACTAGTCTTTCTTTCCCGGCAGAGGTATCCCATTTCAAATGAGCGCCTGAACTTCGTGTTCCCTCCTAACAATTAAAATCCACAGAGCTCAGATGCTTTAAAAAAAATTTTTGTTTGTTTTTTTTTTAATTAGCAGGCACCATGGAAAACTTTTATTTATTTGATTATACAACAAATCCAAATGATTACAGTTCTTTCTGTTTACCAAAACAGTATCAGAATAATAAAACACAGTCTCATCACTCATGCTTATAAGCAAATGGTAAAAGACTTCTAAGGTAAAAATCAAAGTTTGAGCTCAGAAAAGGATGCCCAATTTAAAACCTAAAAGCGTACACGATCGTTATATTGACTCTGTGGATGAATTTCATACATAGAATACGAAGGGTTTTTTTCTTCTTTCTTCACTAAAATATTACTGTTAGCCATTACAGAATGAGAAGATTACACTAGAAATCTGAAAATTGGGTTCCTATAGTTAATGAAACATGCCAGGCTGTTTTGGGTAAGTTCCTTTGCAGAAACTACTCCCTGTCAAAAACATCCTTTCCAAAACCCTCCCCTGGACTACCTGTAAATTCCTCCATCACTTTCCAATCTGATTACTTCTATATGGTCACCTGTATCCACCTGTGATGATGTACATGACAGTGTCCCTTCATTGATTGTAAGCTTCAGGAAAGCAGGGACCAGGCTATGGTCACTCTGGTATCCCAGCCATTACCACGAGCAACAAGTAACCAGTGCCAGGAACAGCAGGAACTCTACTTTGTTTTGGGTTTTTTTTTTTTAAATGTGTATAAATTTATAACACATAAGAATAAATTTTTTAAATGCATTCTGGTCCCCTCCCCTCCTAAACAACTGTCCTAACCCCCCACCACGGGAGGGTGGGAGTCATTTGAGCCAGGTGAGGAGGGGGACTAACTATGGCCCAGAGTGAGCTATGGGAGCCCAACAAGTTAGGGGGGCACTTAAGCACAGGGGGTAGGCCAGAGTCCAATCGCAACACAGAGGGTGTCTGCACGAAGGGAAGGGGTAGCCAGACATGGGAGTCGAGACAAGCAGGAAAAGGAGGCTATCTACGTGGATGGGCAGCCTGGCCCAGAGAGCCATAGACCTGCTGGGGGGTATCAATGTGGGCGGCAGCCTGATGCAAGCAGTTGGAGCCCAGGCTGGATGAAGGTACCCAGCTCAGAGTGTCAGAACCTGAGTAAGTCCAGAAGAATGTCTACTGGCCGTGGAGTATGTACAGCCCAGCACGTGAAGGGTTTCAAATATGCAAAGAGAGAAAAATGGAACAAATCCGTGGTATTGTACTGGAATTGGAGGAATCAGTCTGACTCCTGGTTTTCACTATATAGAGAGATATAGACAGATGATGAGTAGACAGTTACAGAAGTAAACGTGTGGGGGTGTGTGTGTACACATTCTCTAGCTCTACCAAGTAAGGGGATTCGGAGCAGAGACATTCCAGTCACCATGTGCATACCCACCGCCCAGATCGTGGCATCTAAATACCATTATCCACTGAAAGAAACATTCCTTGGAGAAAGAGCTGACTCTAGTGCTGGGGCAGGGGAAGTATAAGGTAAGCCTGGGACACCTTGTTAAGCCAAAAAAGAATGAAGTACTTCAAAAATAATGGTACACGTCAGAAAGAGAGAGAAGCTAGGATGAAGGGGCTCCCCTTAGCAAAAGCGAAACAATTTGAATATTAAATAATAATAGTAACAATTACAACCCATTTGGAAAAAATAGGAAACCTCAAATATATACTAATATAAACAAACATAAATAAATTGAAAATCTGCAGAGGAACAGGGTACTTAAATAGTTTCAAAGTACCACCACACAAAATACACATGAATTACAAAGGTTAAAAAGTAACTTTACAGCAGTGAAGCCTAGGAGACAGCACCTTAATCGAATAATCAAAATGAACACCATCAATAATGAGACAAGTCAATATCATGGGCTACCTAACAGGATGCAATGAGACGAACACAGCATCATTTCTGTGAAATTCCTGCCAGAGATGCATAATCTGAATCTAACCACGAAAAAAACACTACAAACAGAAACGGAGGAACATCGTATAAAATAACTGGCCCGTATGCTGCAAAAGTCAATGAAACACTGAGCAATCATTTCAGCCTGAAGGCTAAAAAGACAGACAATTAAAGGCAACATATGATTGTGAAACGGATCTTTTTGAAATAAAAAACATTGTTTGGACAACTGGCCAAACGTGAATGAAGTTGGTGGATTGGATGGTAATAATGTATCCACGTTAAAGGTCTCACTTTGAGGACTGCAGGGTTGTTGCAGCCTTTGAGGAAACTGTCCTTACCCATAGGAAATACTCAAGTATCCAGGGGTGGTGGTGCATCGTGTCAGTCAACCGTGTTCCTCAGGTGGTTCAAAGGAAAAAGTTCTTTCTACTGCACTTACAACTTCCCTAAAAGTTTGACATTGCTTTAAAGTTAAAAAAAAACAAAAAAGTACAGCAAAAAAACTTTTGTTATTCTGGTTTATAATCAATACAGGTTCCCCCTACTATCTGAAAGTAGAGGGCTCCTGGGGAACCTTTGGTCAGCCGAACTGTCACAAAGTGAGAAGTATCACCCACTTTCCGAAAGCTCTCATTATGCCATTTCGCTTTTATGGAAGACCTATATTAGTAGGTCTAGTAACTTTTCGTAAAAGCAAAAATTCTTTTGAATTTCTTTCCGTTAGTGAAAACAGGTACTAATGCAGGCATTTCATAAGTGAAGTGGCGTAAGGTCACCAAGTGCAGTGGGATACCTGTATTCAGTGGAAGATAATAAATTCATCATGTGTAAGATCAGAATTACATAAAAAATTATTTTCATATTATCTTTCTTCCCTAGTACCTAGAATATTACATATACACACAGAGGCAGCTATGGCGTAAAGCAAAGAATAAAGACCTTGTACTCAGATGTTCTGGATTTGAATCATTACCTATGAAGTGAAAATAACAACTAACCCCAAAGGATTACTGGGAGAATTAAAAGAGGTAATGTTTGCAAAAGTATCACAGTAAACCTAAAGAAATATACATATACTAAGTATTAAAGAGAAAAAACATTGGATTCAGATATAAAATCCACACTAATTTAAAATATGGCACAAATCAATTTTACAGTTAAGAGGAAATCTCCAGTTAACTCCACTTGGGAAATCCCCTGCAGAAATCTAATAATTTTCAATTCTATTCTTACCTAATCTTCAATGCCCTTCTGTCTCTCAAAAAATAAACAACAAAAGGGATTCTGGAAAGGTAATTCAGGTTGTTTCTCACCTGAAATCTATAGACTCCTTAAACTGCCTTGTTTATAACTAAAGAGATTCCAGTTCTCAGGAAACTATAAAAAGAGGTCCCAAAATTAGAAATCCAAAAAAAAAACAAACCAAAAAAAGACAAAAAAGTTACCTGAAATCAACAAAAGATACTTATCAAAATTTTTCTCCATCTTCCTTTCTTTCTTTCTCGCTCTCTCTCTCTCTTTCTTTTTCTTTCTACACCTAAAGATCACATCAAGAGACAGGATTGTTTTTTAAACCCAGGAAGCCAAAGTAAGCCCAAAGACTAGAGTGTGAGAGCTGGGGTTTTCAAAAATACAGAGAGACAAGAAAAAGAAAACAAACCAACTGACAAAAAAAAAAAACCTGACCGCTTGGAGCTCACTCCCAGGTCCCCACCCCATGATGCTCTGAGGCACATCAGCACACCTACCTGAAGAAATCCCAGAGGAAGGCTGGCTTTAAGATGCCACCCCAGAAATTTTCTTATTCAGTTACATCTAAGCTTACTCTCATAATCCACCAAAGTTTGGATATTTCCATTCTCCCTCAGGATAAACTTCACCTTCCCCCAAACAAATTGCAATGGTTAAGATGTGGGTTATGCAACAAGACCTACTGTATAGCACAGGGAACTCTGCTCAGTATTACGTAACAACCTAAATGGGAAAAGAATTTGAAAAAGAATAGATACATGTGTGTGTATATATATATATATAAAACTGAGTCACTTTGCTGTACACCTGAAACTAACACAACGTTGTTAACCAACTATACTCCAATATAAAATAAAAAGTTAAAAAAAAAAAGAGATAGGTTACGGTAATAAAACAAAAATCTTTCACACAGACACAGGCAAATCAAAGCTAAGAAAGTCACAGTAAAATTATTCACTAGCTATCGACTTGCCTTCTCTTACATCACAGATCGAGTGCCCCAGGCAGCACATATAGACCAATTGCAGTGGTGAAGCACGTAGTGTTAGCACCAAACCATCTAGGTGTGAATTCTGGCTCTGCCACGTTAGCTCTGCCTAACTGGCTTTTGGCAAGTTACTTCAAACTCTCTATACCTCAGTTTGCACATCTGTAGAACAGAGATCATAATGAAATCTTCACAGGGCTGTTGTGAAGACTAAATGAGATAATGCAAAAAGCACTCAGTATAGTACCTGGCACAAAACTAAAGCTCTATGGTAACCACCATCATTATACCCAGCACCTAGGCATAGTGTCTAGTGTTAAATAAAGAATTATTGTGGAAGCAACCCATGTTTTGCCTAACTTTAAAGTTTAAGATTCCAGTCAAAAAAAATTTTTTTTAACTTTTCTAAGATAACTTTGCAGTGGAAAAATTACCACCACCAAAATCAGAAGCATTCTACACCAAAGTTATGCCTTAGCACAAGTGGCAGAAATGAGCTACTTACATTTTGATTCTCATCTAAGTTCTTAAAGGGAAAATAAAAGTTACAAGGCCAAGACGGCCAGAACTCTGTTATGGCAACTCATTTAAGGTACAGTTCAGGCACAACTATTTAATTTCTTAAATAGACAAAAATAAATGCAAAGTAACTGCATATCACATTTGCACTTATTTTAATTGTAGTTTTGACTTGATGCCCAGCTAGGGATCGGACCTAGCTCTGTGAAGACAGGGACTACCCTTGTCCATCTTGTATCCCCAGAGCCCAGGGTTAATATTACCCAGTTGACAATTGGTACTCAATAACTACTTTTTGGATGAATAACAGTGCTTTGTAAAATACAAAATCCCGTCTTCCTTCTTGGTTTGGCAACTAATCCAGAACTGATCTCGTTTATCTGTATTTTAAGCAAATAAACTGCCCCTTCTGTTTGTTCTGACTTGGATTACAAAAAATGCCCCTACAGAGCAAAACATTCCTCAGTAATCATGGTCCCTGATCATTCCAACTGTGGATATATGCCTAAAACAATCTCTTTTTACTGCAACACAGGAAATTCGTAGAATTGTCCCCATCCCGTCCCGGTTAAAAATCAGTTTTCAATTAGTTTTTTTCTGTTTTTCAGTTATCTTTGTAAATTTCCTTTCTGAACACAAGACCTTACAGATATACAGACAGATACAAAGCAGAGACCCTTAGAAGTCACCTAATACAAACACCCCCATTTTCCAGATGCCTCCAAAGAAAATCACATTTGAAAGGAAGCCACACTGCCAACATCCTTCGTAAGCCTCTTGAGATCTCTTTAAAGACAGAAGTAACAAAATTGAATTGTAACGTTATTCAGAAAAGAGGGAGAAGGTAGAGACTGCACAGCACCTGTCCACACACAAGGGCCCAGGTGGACACCCCAGTGCTCCCAAGCAAGGAGTAGTTCTAAATTCACTCCTGCATTCAGCAGGCATGTTTGTGGGCCTTCCGTGTGCCAGACACTATCCTAACTGCCTGGGATACATCAATGAAGAAAAGAAAGACCACTGCCCCTGTTGCACCTACATTTTAGGCAAAACTTAACAAGCGTCTAGCAGAATAAGGAAAAGAACATCATCGGTCCATTTTAATAGAATGCAAAGGGCCAGAAGCACTCCATAGAGCCCTAAAGATCTTTAAGCCAGTGGTTCTCAAATCTGAGTGCATTTCAGAACCACTTTAAAACCACCAGAATGCCAGGGCCCACCCCCAGAGTTTCTGACTCATTAAGAGATCAATGTGGCCTGAGAATTTGCATTTCTAATGAGCTGTCACCTAACGTTAATGCTGTAGGTCCCAGAACCACACTCTGAGAACCGCTGATCTACTGTTCAAAGAAAGCAAGTAGCCGGGCCAAAGCCACAGGCTGGAGCTAGACCAGATTTAGGGTTCTTTTTCCTTCTGATTCCAAACTGGTCAAGCCTTCTCCATAGGAGGACACAGCTGTCACCTACCCACTTAATGGCAAACACTGCCCAAAGAAAAAGAGGTTTTTAGCTTTATGTATAAGTTGGAGAAAATCAGAAATTAATGTTTTAAGTAGAAAATATCTTAAACAGATAGGATTGATCACTAAACACTGACATAAAAATGAACATTAGAGGGTCTGTTCTTTCTTTCTCATGTCCAATGAGTCCATAAAAGAATGTTTTCCTTGAAGTTTTTATCATGAGGGTCAGATTCAGTCTCAAATGAACCTATTTATTAAAAAAAAAGTCTATTAACAAGAAGTATATACATGCACTACAATATAAATTAGTGACTGTATCAGTAATAATTTTAGTTGTTTTGTTCCAACTGTATTTTCTAAAATTTTTACAATAAACATGAATTCCTTCGTAATAAGGGAATAAAAGTTTATTTCTTTAAAAAAGTTAGTGTTTATTTTAAAAGACTTTTAATTAGAAAACTCTATAAAAGGCATCAACTAATAAACTGCATAAATTAATACTGAATGATTTTTTTTCCTAGTACATAAATATTTCAAATAATTTATTTTAGGCCAAATCTCTGTCTGGATTAATGATTAATACCAGTGAAGGAAAAACACCCTAGAAATATATCTGATGTTATTTAAACAAAGAGAATAAAACAAAACAATGATCATTTAAATAGCTGCATAAAAATCACATTTACTATTATTCTACATAGCAATTGATTTTTGTCTATACTGTTACTTTTCAACAAATGAATGGATGTGATTCTAATTCTTGCAAATAAAGTAAAAAAAGTTCTATGTCAACTATACCTCAATAAGAAAAAGAAAGAGAAAAAGGTTTGTGTTTCTTGAAAGAAAAATAAACTGCTAAGTTTTGGGGAAATAACAGTGCATCAAATGGCGAACAAAGTCACGCAGCCATAACCTGAAGATACCAAGATGACTAAGACCCACAGCCCATCCCTATCCCCCATCCACCATCTTTCTGGATCTTCCAATCTAGGGAACTCCTTTATTACTAAAGTCCACATTCCAAAGATAGAACTAGAGTTTAAAATATAACCTGCTAAAGGGCAGTGAGTAAAGGCGAATCAGTTCGGTGAGGAAATCACCTGCCTTTAAAAAGACAAGCTCTTACCATTCGACAAAAGTTCTGGACCATCTCATGAAGCCTAGACTCTAGTTAGAACAGTCACTTTTAAAGAAAAAAGTGTACCCGTATGACTTACATACAATTTATAGCTAATTCTCTCAAAACTGGCCCCTAAAAACAGAATTCACCTTTTAACACTATTACTGTACATACTTACTTGGTACATTGTGAGTACCTAGTAAACTATTACATACTTACTATATATATATAATACTATTATATACTTACTATGTACTCACAATGTGCCAAACAATTAACATCCTCTCATTTAATCTCCAAACCAATTTATGAGGTAAGTGCTATTATAATCATTTTACAGATTAAGAAATTTAAGCACAGAGTGATTAAGTTATTTGCCCAAAGTCACAGAGCTAAACTAAAGATCCAGGATACCGATATGCAAGCTATAATACTTAAACTGAGATCCTTAACCTTTGGCTCCATCATGGTTTTGCTATGTTTGAATTGCGAATTTTTCACATTTTGGGAAATCAAAACTAAGTTTTCTTGCCAGAAATATTTTAGAACATCAATGAAATGAAATAAATGAGGAAATAATCCAAGCACTTTTAAAAGTCGCTGTACTTCTAAAAATCATACAATTTACATTAAGTTACATAGTCCAGAGACAACTTTTCCAACAGCACGATCACTCTGGGGATACGGCTGTGTTAACAACTACCTATGGAAACCCGGCATTAAATCGCACAAGATAATTCTATTAGGAGCGTGGAAGGGAGGTTTTCATCTGGTTTGTCTGGGGGTCTTTGGGGTTTTTTTGCTGTTGCTGTTCTTCGCAACCAGGTGAGCTAATGAGTTGGAAGATAAAAGTCTAATCCATTCCTATTCCTTCCGCTTATAAATATAAGGCTTGTGAGTCAAGGTTTGCGGGGTCCACGGGCGCAGGGGCTGTGTCTCCCAGGTGCGGCCCCCAAGCCTACGCCTCCCGCCCCGGGGAGCACGCGCCCAGGGACCCCTGGCCAGGGCACCGGGCGGCGCGAGGCTCGAAGAGACAGGGGACCGGGAGTAACGGAGAGGGGAGAGAGAGACCGCGGGCCCTTACCGAGCTCCGTGCCTCGCTGGTGCGCCGACATGGTAGGGCCGCCACTGCACCGCCCGCCCCGCGCGCCCGCCAGCCCGCCCGCCTTAGCTCTGCCCTTCCTGCTTCCGCGCGCGCGCGCGTGCACCGCACGCCCCGCCCTCTCCGCTCTGGGGGCGGAGCCCCCGGCCGGGCCGCGGAGGCGGGATCCCGGGTCCTTTTCTCTGCCAGGAAAATCCGTTGCGCGCATTCCTCGGTCTTCTCCACCAGGTGCGGAACTCGCGTACTAACTCCCGTAAACCATGCTGCCAGAACTAGTGGTGAAACCCTTAAGTTGCTGACTGTACTGAATAAAAGCATTTGGAGACTTTTCACAGTAGGATTACAGAACAAGAAGGGAGAGGATCCTTCCAATTACTGCCTGAGACCAGAGCTCGAGGACCCCACACCTGAAACGGGAGCGGTGATCCCTTAGCCTGGTAAGGGCGGCCAACCAGCAAACTGGGGCCCGGTGCCATGTGACTTCTACGCTTGGCTTCCTGAAGAGAAGCAACTCTGTGGCCTGAAAAACCAGAGGGCCTAGGAGTGGGAAGAACTGGGGTCTCAGTTTTGCTCTGGCAGCGATTAAGTGTGACACTGGGCCATCAACTGCCCTTCTAAGCTTCATTTTCCTTATCTGTAAGAAAGCACCTTGACAACATCTTTTCTTTTTAATTATTTATTTATTTTTGTCGGTGTTGGGTCTTCGTTGCTGCGTGCAGGCTTTCTCTAGTTGCGGCAAATGGGGGCTACTCTTCGTTGCGGTGCATGGGCTTCTCATTGCGGTGGCTTCTCTTGTTGCAGAGCATGGCCACTAGGTGGGCAGGCTTCAGTAGTTGTGGCTCGCAGGCTCAGTAATTATGGCTCACGGGCTTAGTTGCTCCGCGACGTGTGGGATCTTCCCTGACCAGGGCTCGAACCTGTGTCCCCTGCATTGGCAGGCGGATTCTTAAGCACTGCGCCACCAGGGAAGTCCCTTGACAACATCTTGGAGCTCTAAAATTCTCATTCTGTGATACTAAGAATTTTTTCAGGCTTTTTTTGTGAGTAGCAGGTTAAAGTTATCTGGAGTCACTCAACACAGGCTACTAATCAACTCTGTACTCACGGTCAGAGACAGCTCCACTCTGCTGAAAGAAGGAACTCTCTTAGTTATGACTTGTTTACCATGAGCCAGTTACTATGCTAGGTACTTTCAGAGAGATGATAGCATTCAAATCCCAGAACAATCCTGCCAAGTATATACTGTATCTCCATTGCTCTACCTACAGACACCAAAGTTATGAACAGAGGCATCCTGATGTAATGGAGCAGACTCCAAACGGGTCCAACTCAATACACCAACAATTCCACCTAATGACTAGCTGGTTCCAGGAATGTTACTGCCTGTAAAATGGGGATGTTCAAAATAGATTTGACTTGCAAAGGTGCTCTACATGTGTAAAGCATCTAGTACAACACACTTCATGGCACATAGGAGGTGCTCAACAAATGGAAGCTACGATTGTTACTGTCAGCTTCACACAGCAATTATAGGCTACATAGGAAAGGTAATCCCAGTCTTTTCCCCCCACACGTAGCTGCCTCTCAGCCTTGTCAGCACAAAGCCATTGCCAAACATTTTGAAAGTGTCTACATCCCATTCATTTATATAATAGCATTTTACCTATTTCTGTCTTCACCCTGAAAGCCCCGAGCTGGCCTAGCATTCACAGCTAGACCACCGTGTTCCCCAGTAGAACGTGAAACAATTTCACAGAACACCAACATCAGCCAAGGCCATTGTGCCCCTGATAAAAAAAAAGACCCCTTGTAATCACGTCTGAACACAAAAAATGACCGTTGTCCAAACCACAAAAATGACCAAACAGCCCCCTAATCCTGGCTGTTATAAGTGACTGTCACTTCTTTACTTGTCAGTTTTAGCCTCACCCCATTCTTCTTGTATTTTAGATAAGAATTAAAATGCCCTGTCGGAATTATCACCCTTTCCTGCCAACATCAGTGCAGAGCAATGGCCCACTTCCTTGAACTTTCCCCAAATCACCAAACACAAGCCCAAATCCTATGTCATTTCTGACACCCTCTAACTGAGACATCTCACAGTTCCCCTGGTGAGTATTCTCCCTTACTGCAGCAAGTCAGTAAACCCAAATTTATTCCTGGTGATCTTTGGCTGGAGAGGCCAGAAATCCCTAAAAGATACAAAGGCAATAAATGGAATTCTATTTTTTAGAGGCAGATAACAACTCTAAGCCAGATTCCAAGCCATGCATTATGCATTCATGGATAATGTAAATGTATTAAAAGAAACCAAAAAAAGCTGTGAGATCCTAACTTAGTTGGAAAACCAGAATCAGGACAGCCTCCTGTAGCAAACATTTTTGCAATATATCTGACAAGAATTTCTCAAGGATTTTTTCTAAAACTGGCCTGTTGCACAGTACTAATCTGGAATTAATCTCTACAGTTTGAACATATGTCAAATTGGCAGCATTCAGAGACACTAGGGATGGAATGCAAAAAGTGAGGGTTTTTTTAATGAAGAAATGTTGCTAAGTTTCACTTTGTGGACTTCCCTTTTAAATTTATTGCTTTCTGAAACTTCTGAAGTATCCATCCTTAAGGTAAGGCCTCTTAGCTCTTTGGACCACTACTACATTGGAATCTCCCAAAAGTTTTTTTCCTGAAACAGATTCTACGCTTCACCACAGCCCTACTGAATCAGAATCTCTAGGACCAGGCTTCCCTGGTGGTGCAGTGGTTGAGAATCTGCCTGCCAATGCAGGGGATACGGGTTCGAGCCCTGGTCTGGGAAGATCCCACATGCCGCGGAACAACTGGGCCCGTGAGCCACAACTACTGAGCCTGCGCGTCTGGAGCCTGTGCTCCGCAACAAGAGAGGCCGCGACAGTGAGAGGCCCGTGCACCACGATGAAGAGTGGCCCCCGGGCTTCCCTGGTGGCGCAGTGGTTGAGAGTCCGCCTGCTGATGCAGGGGACGCGGGTTCGTGCCCCGGTCTGGGAAGATCCCACATGCCGCGCAGCGGCTGGGTCCGTGAGCCATGGCCGCTGAGCCTGCGCGTCCGGAGACTGTGCTCCGCAACAGGAGTGGAAAAAGAGTGGACCCCGCTTGCCACAACTAGAGAAAGCCCTCGCACAGAAACGAAGACCCAACACAGCCAAAAATAAATAAATAAATTTATATATATAAAAAAAAGAATCTCTAGGACCTTGGAATCTGTATTCTTAACAGATTCCCTCAGATGATGTTTATGCAAGCTAAATGCAAAGAATCACCAGCCTAGAGGCAGAGAAACTATGCATGCAATCTGGAGCTAAAGACCAAACTGGCTCTTACAAGAGTAAAATTGTCTTTATTGTATTCTTTTAACCCATTTTTGCATGCCATTCCTTTTTGTGGATATGTTTTTAAATAAAAAGTTACCGGATAAATTACTTATCTTCCCACCCCCACTTCTCCTTCAGTGAAGATTAAAGCTCTAAGAATATGTCATATTTATCTTGAAACCTCAAGAACATACCTGGCCTGGAAGACAGGAATAATCCAAAAGTTAAAGGTCAAAGGGCATGAACTATTGGGTTGGCCAAAATGTTCATTCAGTTTTTTCCGTAAGATGGCTCTAGTGGCACTTAGTTGTCTTTAACTTCATGCAAAACAATTTTGTGGGACTTCCCTGGTGGCACAGTGGTTAAGAATCCGCCTGCCAATGCAGGGGACATGAGTGCGAGCCCTGGTCCGGGAAGATCCCACATGCCACGGAGCAACTAAGCCCGTGCGCCGCAACTACTGAGCCTGCACTCTAGAGCCCGTGAGCCACAACTACTAATCCCGCGTGCCACAGCTACCGAAGCCTGCGCACCTAGAGCCCGCACACTGCAACGAAGAGTAACCCCTGCTCGCCGCAACTAGAGAAAGCCCGCGCACAGCAACAAAGACCCAACGCAACCAAAATTAATTTTTAAAAAACACAGTTTTTTTTAGATTGTATGTGACAGCTGTCCTATCAGCATGCATTTTAAAAAAGACATCAAGGGGCTTCCCTGGTGGCGCAGTGGTTGAGAGTCCGCCTGCTGATGCAGGGGACACGGGTTCGTGCCCCGGCCCGGGAAGATCCCACATGCCGTGGAGCAGCTGGGCCCGTGAGCCATGGCCGCTGGGCCTGCGCGTCCGGAGCCTGTGCTCCGCAACGGGAGAGGCCACAGCGGTGAGAGGCCCGCGTACTGCAAACAAACAAACAAGTAAAATGCAACTGAAATGCAAAAAAAGATTTGTGCAGTGTGTGGAGAAGGTGCTGTGACTGATGGAACGTGTCAAAAGTAGTTTGTGAATTTCTCCCTGGTCTATGCTCCACAGTCGGGTAGACCAGTTGAAGTTGATAGTGATCAAATCGAGACATTAACTGAGAACAATCAACGTTATACCATGTGGGAGATAGCTGGCATACTCAAAATATCCAAATCAAGCATTGAAAATCATTTGCACCAGCTTGGTTATGTTGATCGCTTTGATGTTTAGTTTCCACGTAAGTTAAGCAAAAAAAAAAAAACCTTCTTGACCATATTTCTGCATGCGATTCTCTACTTAAACGTAATGAAAATATTCCATTTTTAAAACAAATTGTGACAGGAGATGAAAAGTGGATACTGTACAATTATGTGGAACGGAAGAGATCGTGGGGCAAGTGAAATGAAATACCACCAACCACACCAAAGGCCGGTCTTCATCCAAAGGCCGGTCTTCATCCAAAGAAGGTGATATTGCGTATATGGTGGGATTGGAAGGGAGCCCTCTATTATGAGCTGCTTCCGGAAAACCAAACGATTAATTCCAACAAGTACTAGTTAGACCAACTTAAAGCAGCACTCGACGAAAAGCGTCCAGAATTAGTCAACAGAAAACGCGTAATCTTCCATCAGGATAATGCAAGACCACATGTTTCTGTTTTTTTTTTTTTTTTTTTTGCGGTACGCGGGCCTCTCACTCTTGTGGCCTCTCCCGTTGCGGAGCACAGGCTCCGGACGCACAGGCTCAGCGGCTATGGCTCACGGGCCCAGCCGCTCCGCGGCATGTGGGATCTTTCCAGACCGGGGCACGAACCCGTGTCCCCTGCATCAGCAGGCGGACTCTCAACCACTGCGTCACCAGGGAAGCCCGCTAGACCGCGTGTTTCTTTGATGATCAGGCAAAACCTGTTACAGCTTGGCTGAGAAGTTCTGATTCATCTGCCGTATTCACCAGATGTCGCATCTTCGGATTTCCATTTATTTCGGTCTTTACAACATTCTCTTAATGAAAAAAACTCCAATTCCCTGGAAGACTGTAAAAGGCACATGGAACAGTTCTTTGCTCAAAAAGATAAAAAGTTCTGGGAAGATGGAATTATAAAGTTGCCTGAAAAATGGCAGAAGGTAGTGGAACAAAAGGGTGAATACATTGTTCAATGAAGTTCTGGGTGAAGATGAAGACTGTGTCTTTTATGTTTACTTAAAAACCGAAGGCACTTTTTGGCCAACCCAATACTTGTGTTCGCTTGGTCATACGCCCAGAGGCTACTACAGTACTTGTTAGATGACTGATCATATATTACTGTTAGTGCTACTTTCTTATAGTGCCCACTGATTTAACAAGTCCAATTTTATTCGACTGTAGTCTTTATGATTTCTTAGAGCAGTCCTTCACAGGTTCCTTAGGTAAAAATTCACTTAGATTATGGATTGTCAACAGTATTTCTAAATCGGATGGGGGAAAGGGAGGACTAGGGGAGAGTATGAATATTAGAATCAAAATATTTCAGAACTGCAGAGAGACTTCTAGAACATCTAGTTCCTACTTCATGGTGAGATAAGAAAAATAAGAATTATACTGAGTCTTTTATGAAGTTTTATTCAATTTAAAGAACAGTCCTGACACTATGCCCTTCACTACCAACTTGGATTTTAAAATGACCTTTCTTTCATGAATATTGTGCTGGTAGATGTTTTCATAGCCTCACTTGGCAAAATTAGAGGCAGACCACTCAGTCTTGCCACCGACCCCCACCTAATGCCCCCTGCCTTTTTAATCTATTTTTCCACCAAATCCCAAAGTTGGGAAATCACTGATAAATACATAACACTAGCTAATGTTAAGTGCTTCGTATGAGTTAAGCCCATTCCATCAATTATTTGATCCCTCCCCACCAAATCTGTTCAAACCCAGGCAATATAACCTACAGACCACACACTTACTGTTCCAACTATTTCTTTGAAGCCAAACTCGTTAGACAAGTCATTTAACCTCTAAAATAGCTTCCCATATGTATAATGTAGATACTACCTATCTCCACTGGGTTATTGGAGAGATTAAAAAAATACTATTTCTACACACATCTGTAAACTTTCACCAGTTCTTTTCCACTTGACCAAGTTCCATTCTCTCATTAATTATATAGTGATTCAACCTATAAAGTACGGTTACTGTTCATTAGCTATCATTTAGATGCACACTCCGGCCTTGTTTCCATAGGTAAATTTGTTAGATGCCTCATTTGTTTCTCCAAGAACTCTGTTGATTTTAAAGTCACACTGATCTAGGTGACACTGTCACACTGTGCATTCCTATAGCTAAGCAAAGAAAAGCTAAGTCTATCTGAGAATGTTCTTCCTCCAGTGATTCTTTTTCTTCAGGAATCCCTAGTGTGAGACCCACATGTAACTCAACAGAATCACTGTTTGTCCGAAAATATTCAGGTGTAAAACATAAGGTTCCTACAAGAGAAATATTTCCCCTTGGTCTGCATTTTCAATTCCCCATTCTGTTGCTCCACCCTGAACAGTTACATCCATTTGCCTCCACCTTCGTCTCAAAACCAGGCAGCTAAATTAATAATTACATTGAATTTGAACTATTAACACATGTAACCTTTAAGTTATTATGGTACGTCTTTACTATTTTGTAGACATTAAAACGAATATGTTGAACTTTACTGACATGAAAAATTCTCAAGAGAATTGACTGCGCTCAATCCTGGTTTCTTAGAAGAAACCTCTAGATGACATGGAGACGCAATGATTCGTAGGGTAAATTACTGAAACTTAGGCAGGATTTGAGCTACCGTGACGTTAGGACATAGAGAGGAAGTGCCAGAGGAAGAATGGAATGGGAAGCAGGGTGGAGATGGGGAGACTGTATCACACAAGCTGAAGTCCTCCTAGGTTATTGGACCTCAAGTCCGATAAAGCTGTACATGAATTCACTGGAGAGGCAAGTGCTCTGAGTAGGTTCCGGCCACGTCTGACTCTTCAGTGGAGAGGACGGTCTGCTGCATAACTGAAAAATAATCTTACTGGTCTGGTAAGATCTGGTGCTCATTTAGGGACTTGTTTCAACATCTATTGAGCACTTATGATGTACCAGCCACCTTTCTAAGCAAAGCAATATTGGTGAAGACAAAAAATATACGAGGTAATTTCAGACTGGTAAGAACTCTGCCCTAAAAATAGGGCAAAATAGCAAGTGACAAGAGGGTCACAGGACTTGAGCCCTGAATCACAAGAAAGGGTCAGCCATGCATAAAGAGTGGTTCCAGTAGCAGAAATAGCAAGCCAGGTGAAAAGGCCTTGTGAAATGAAGCCACTGAGGCTAGAGCAGGACAAGCAAGGGAAAAATGAAAAGCCATAAAGGCAGCAGGAGTCAGAAAATAGGAAAAACATGGTATAATAGGAAGACACTATGGATTTAAACAGGACAGTCACTCAGCCTCTTCAAGCCCTAAAGCAATTACCTTTCCTACTGTGTAGAGAATGGATGGGATGAGGGCAGGGTGGGGGAGTAGGGGCAAGAGAGGACAGTTAGGAAGGCACTGCAGCCGTCGACATGAGAAACAGAGGGAGCCTGGTCTAGGGTGTTAACAGTGGACATGAGGCAAGTACAGACTCAGGAGAACCCACAGGACTTACATATAGACTAAAAATAGGGATAGGAGAACAGACTCAAGGACTTTATGTCTTTCAGTTTAGGCAGTGCCCATTATCAGAATGGGTAACAAGTTGGGGAAATAGGTTTGGTTGAGAAATTAAGATTTGTTTTCCACAGGTAAGTCTGAGATGCTTACTAAAGGTTAAGGTAGAACATCAACTATGCCATTAAACTCTGGTGCTCAGGGCAGCAGGCTGGATATATGAATTTGAAAGATTTCAGAAAACACTGAATCCCACAATGAGTTTTCCCTTTGGAGAGCAAAGCTAGAAAGTATAGACCAGACCTGAAGCAGAAAAGGAGGAATTGGCAAATTCAGAAGCAGTCAGAAAGATTTAAGTAAAACCAGGAGTGTGATAGAAGCTGTAGAGAAGTGAAAAAAATAAAGTATTTCAAAAACAAGGAAGTAGACAACTATTGAATGCTGCTGAAGGTTTAGTAAGATGAGAAAAGTGACCACTGGGTTAGAAACACACAGGACACTTGAGACTTTGACAAATGCAATTTTCGTAAATATATACTTTAACTTTTTGCTAGATTTCTACTATAGGATTCTACCATTAGAAGGTCTGGTAAACAGACTAATGGCCCCCCAAAGATGTCCATATCCTAATCCCTGGAACCTGCGAATGTTGCCTTACATGGCAAAAGGGACTTTACAGACGGTAGTAAGTTAAGGATCTTAACTGAGTTTATCCAGGTGGGTCCAATGTAATCACAAACGTCCTTTTAATAAGTTAAAGAGGGTGGCAGGAGACTCAGAGATTTGAAGATGCTATGTTGCCAGCTTTGAAGACGGAGAAAGAGACCACGAGCCAAGGAATGCCAGTGGCCTCTGGAAGCTGGAAAAAGGAAATAGATTCTCTCCTAGTTTCCAGAAGGAATGCAGCTCTGCCAACACCTTGATTTTAGCTAACGATCATTAATCCAGCAAAAGCCAAAACCTAAAATGACTTGACTGGGTAACCAGAATCTAAAAACCTAAGAACTTGACAATACGGTCAACCAGAGATCTGACCAACATGAACTCGCTAATCACACAAGTATAAGTTATGGTATGACAGAGCTCCATGGCCTGAAATTCTTCAACTCATAAACTTAAAACAACTTTTACAGATTTCAAGCTATATGCCACCCAGTGATGGTGTAAGTATGCATCTGTACTTTCTTTTTTTTCTTACTCTGAGTTAACAGAATCATGTTCTTTTTTTGTTGCGGAGCATGGGCTCTAGAGCGCGGGCTCAGTAGTTGTGGCACACGGGCTTAGCTGCTCCGCGGCATGTGGGATCTTCCCGGACCAGGGCTCAAACCCGTGTCCCCTGCATTGGCAGATGGATTCTTAACCACTGCGCCACCAGGGAAGTCCCTGTATTTTCTTTTGACTTTTATGAAACCTGAATAGAAGAGACTTCCTTTGGTCATAAACTTCATAAATACCAAGCAATTTCAAAATGCCAACCTGGTGCATATAAATCTCAACTGTATTTAAGATAAGTCAGACTAGGATTAGAGTCTGTGGTACACTGACAATACTGCTGCTGCAGAGAACCAGGCATGTAGCAAGTTGACAAGAAAGCACCCTCACGCTGTGAGACCCTGTGTGAATTACCAGTCGGCTCTCCCCATGACACGCCTCTCTTGGCCCTCTAAGGCAGTCACAGCCTACTGTGCTTTCCGTCAGTTTACCAGAAATCCTCAAAAACTTATTTTTTGGTTGGTTATTCCTTTTAAGGAAAGTTATCAAGGGTCATTCACAAGATAGAGAAAAAGCAATTTGGCAGAGATGTTATTTACTTCTCTAAAGTATTTACAAACTACTAGTTCAACATTCCTTCCATATTAAAAAATAAATGTATCACAAATCTAAACTCAGTTGATTCATTTTATTAAAAGATTGGTAAAAAAAAAAAAAAAGGCTTTCTGAATACCACCTGAACTTAAAAGGATAAAGTAAACATTGCAGGTCTACAATTACCCCATTTTTATAAAATCTTTCCTATCTATCTGCATATACACATTCAGAGGTACACTCATGTGTGTTAATATTCACTCAATTTTAACAGAATTTTTTTGGGGGTAGTGGGATTTTGAGTGATTTTTCTGATATCTTTCTGCTATTTCTTTCTTTTTTTTTTTTTTTTTTGTGGTACGCGGGCCTCTCACCGCTGCAGCCCCTTCCGTTGCGGAGCACAGGCTCGACGCGCAGGCCCAGCGGCCATGGCTCACGGGCCCAGCTGCTCCGCGGCATGTGGGATCTTCCCGGACCGGGGCACGAACCCGCGTCCCCTGCATCGGCAGGCGGACTCTCAACCACTGCGCCACCAGGGAAGCCCTCTGCTATTTCTGAATTGCTTTTTTTTTTTTTTCTCTTTTAACCAGCAAGTATCATTTAAATAAGTCATTATTCTGAAAGTTTTTTTTAAAAGGCAGGTCAAGTACCCGTATCCAGTCTAGGAGGAAGAAAGGTATATACAACCCTACCAAAGCACATAAAAATTTCAAAAATCCAGTACAAGTAACTGAATTTCAGAATCAGGAAACAATTTATGTTCACTACAGAATCTTTAACCGGGTTGTCTTTCAATATAGTTATGATGTAGAAAAACTTTCTGTCAATTTCCATTTATAAAACTCAAACCTATCAATGCTTCCCAAGAAACAAACACAGTTTTGTTTTAGAGGCATTTTATTTAGACAACTAAAAACAATTAGATGTTCAGAAGCAGTGTACAATGAAAGAGAAATCAAACCAGTTACTTTATCATGTATTCCCCCTCTTCTTTATAACTAAAGCAAAAAAAAAATGGCTTTCTGCTTTAAGGGAAAAGTCAGAAAAATAGGCCAATATATTTTCCCTCTTCATAATAACATAAACAGCTACAAGAAATCTACCTGTAATAAGAGAAATTGGATGTTGGTTTGCACATATTCATGAAAAAGACAACAGACTATCGTACTACAAGAGTATCACTCCATCCGCCTTCAGCTGATACTCTTGTGTTTTCACTTACAGGTATCACCAAGTTGGTTAGTTCCAGCACTGGAGCTAATTCATATTCCTCATTATTTACTGCTCATGTTTGCCTTAAGCAGAGAGTAACTCTGGAGGCTGATGCTTTTCTCTGTTTGTTTTAGTCCATAAGTTGTGTACATCTGCCTGATGCTCAGGCCTTAACCTCAGGAGTTGAACTATAGATGGAATCTGAATTCTCTGAAGCAATTTCTTCTAGCTCCTCTTCTGCTGTCTCTGGAAAACTGATCTTCGGCTTTGCCAGCTCACCACTATCTTCTTCTATGAAAATAAAAGCAATGATGATTATGTGAATTATAATATCACTAGCAATTTCTAGCATTTAACAAGCAAGAAGAGTACGCCGAGACTATGCCAAGCGATGAGCTACAAAACGTAAGAGGAACAGCTTTCTTAATAATTGTGGTTCTAAAAAAGTATGTCTTTTAGATTCCTACTTTTAAATCCATACTACAACTACTCTGGGATCATTAACTAAGTATTTTTATTAAAAAACATGTCTACTTTACTAGTAAGAATCACTAAGTAGTATTATTCAGAGATTAAATATATTTACTTATAAGTTCTTTATACTGTCCTCTAGCAAATTTTGAATTAGGAGTATTCCATTCACCAAATGATCTAGGGTAAAAATTTAGGAACAGAATATATTGTACAACAAAAAAATTTAAACCAAAGAACACAGTGGATGATTTATTAGTCACGGGCTTCTCCTTGCTGTAACCATATTATATACTTTAAAATCTATAAAGACAGAAATACTGAAAAAATTAACAGTGCAAAATGATACAAAATCATGAATAAAAATTCTTACCAGGAAGCACACATTTCCAAAGGCCGTATGTTTTTCCTACCACAGTCTGCCATAGTCGCAATGTTCCATCTTCAGAACCACTAGCATAGAGTTCTCCATCAGGACTAAACCTCACACAGTGAATGGGACCAAAGTGTCCTTTGTAGGATTCTGAAAAGGAAGGGCTTTTAGATAATTTAATACTTAAACATGACATTTAAGTATTGATACACTAGAGAAAATATTGTCTACATTATTGGGAAGATGTGAAATTCATGAGGGCAAAGTCAAAGAATTATACCTAATTAAAAATAAAGTGATTCTCATCACAATCTGGTTCATCATGTCTACCATATCTCTGTAAGATTACTCCTTTGCAATCCTAGCACACACTACGGTTTCAGACTGTCTCTAAAAAAAGAAAATACAAAAAACTGAGGCGTCATGTCCCAATAAAAATAAAGAAAGGGAGTAAATGAAAACCCCCCTAAAATCTATAGAAAGCAGATCTAAAGTCTGTGAATTCAATCCCCATTTCCAAATCCCAAACTCACTGTCTGTTTACTAGGGAACCAATTCTTATTATGACTATAGAGAGCCACCAGATGGAGCTCTTTTACACACTCTGCCTCTTCATTTCCCAGCCATCTACCTAGAGTGCACTAGTCGTTCTGTCACAAAGAACATGAAGATACAGGATCAATGCTGATCCTATATGGAGTTTAAAGAGAAAATGTACAGATTAGTAGTGGTGGTGTTCTGGTTAAGGCACATCCTTAGTTATGAACTTTTCTCATTTACTTTCTAATGCCTTATCACCTTATCAGTTTTCAAAGCTCTTTACTAGACAAGTGATCCTGTTCTGTCTCCATGTCTATTCAACTCGAGGACACTCACACACTAGCTTCCCCCAGAGAATATCATGATCATGTTACCATGAGTGTAAAAAATTATCATGAGAATAGAAAGAATATGAGATTTTGGAATAAGAATGTCTGGGTCCAAGGTTCAGTATTCACTAACTGTGACCTCAGATACCAGGCAAATAATTTACTTCTCTTTTTCAGAGCATAAAACATGTGGCCAAAACATTCTAAAACTTTGAAAAGTGACATTAAATAAAAACAATGGAAAAGAATCTCTTATTTCAACGTCACTTATAGGGACTTCCCTGGTGGCGCAGTGGTTAAGAATCCGCCTAGCAATGCAGGGGACAGGGGTTCAATCCCTGGTCCGGGAGATCATACAGGCTGTGGAGCAACTAAGCCTGTGCACCACAACTACTGAGCCTGCACTCTAGAGCCATGAGCCACAACTACTGAGCTCAAGTGCCACAACTACTGAAGCCTGCGTGCCCTAGAGCCCACACACTGCAATTACTGAGCCCGTGCTCCGCAACAAGAAAAGCCACTGCAATGAGAAGGCCGCACACCACAACAAAGAGTAGCCCCTGCTCACCGCAACTAGAGAAAGCCCATACACAGCAACGAAGACCCAATGCAGCCAAAAATAAATAAAATTTTAAAAGTCACTTACATTCAAGCAATAAAGGATGAACCATAAACAATTAAAATAGATTCTATTTAGTCTATTCACCAAGGTTTGATTTACCCAACCCAAATCCATCAGTTTTCCCATAGAAACAAAACATAAAATTGTCTTTTATTCTTTGTGTATAATTCTAACAAGTTTAAGTTCATTGGACGGTAAAGCAAGACAGCTAAAAGCAAAGTAGCAGCTAAAAAATTGGCTGAGGTGTTAATCACTGAAACCTAACATTTCATCAAGGTACCTACATTTTAAGAAAAAGAGGACAACTCACCTAATTCTTCTCCACTATTATAATCATACTTATAAAGTTTAAAATCTTCACCCCCTGCAACAAGAAATTCTTTCTCAGGATGAAGAGATGCAGAATTGATGGTTGCAGGAGCTTCAAAAGACTTAATTGGGTCCAAACTAGAAAAAAAATTTAGATAATATTTATAAATTTTTATTAGTTAATAAATAAGGAAACAATTATACATTTAAACTGTTCCTAAACTCTGAAACTCAAGGAATAATCCAATATTCATTTAGTCAAACACAGTGATGTTAAAAAAAAAAAACCCTCTAGGTGTGCAAAAAAGGGAACTCTCCTACACTGTTGGTGGGAATGTAACTTGGTGCAGTCACTATGGAAAACAGTGTGGAGATTCCTTAAGAAACTAAAAATACAGTTGCCATATGATCCAGCAACCTCACTCCTGGGCATATGTCCAGACAAAACTATAATTCAGAAAGCTACATGCACCCCTATGTTCATAGCAGCACTAGTCACAATAGCCAAGACATGGAAACAACCTAAATGCCCATCGACAGATGAATGGATAAAGAAGATGTGGTACATATACACGGTGGAATACTACTCAGCCATACAAAAGAATGAAATGATGCTATTTGCAGCTACATGGATGGACCTAGAGATTATCATACTAAGTAAGTCAGAAAGAGAAAGACAAATACCATATGATATCGCTTACATATGGAATCTACAATATGACACAAATGAAATTATGAAACAGAAACAGACTCACAGACACAACACAGACTGGTGGCTGTGGGGCGGGGAGGAAGGGATGGAGTGGGAGTCTGGGATTAGCAGATGCAAATTATTATATAGAGAATGGATAGCAACAAGGTCCTACTGTAGAGCACAGGGGACTATATTCAATATTCTGTGATAAACCATCATGGAAAAGACTATAAACAAAGAATGTATGTATATGTATAACTGAATCACTTTGCTATACAGCAGAAATTAACGCAACCTTGTAAATCAACTACACTTCAATTAAAAAAAAAAGACTAAAAACACCTTTAAAAACCCCTCTAAATAATATTAGCAAAAAAATAAAAAATTCAGAAGGATACTATGCCCAAGTGAAGTTCATCTGCAAAATACAAAGATACTTCCACAGAGGGATATCCACACTTTGTGCAGTGAATGCCTTCCCGAAAATGACTGGGCTGGCTAATTAAAACAGTATGGCTAATATACTGGGATTTTTGCTTTGAAAAAAATTTAATTCTGCATTGTCTGATTTTTCTAGGACAAGCATATATTATCTTTGTAAATAGAAAAGTTTTTACAGTAAGTAATTAATATAAAGGATTATTTGTATATTATTTTCAACTGCTGAGAATTTATAAGTTTCTGCAACAGGAAAAACCTTTAATACTGTGAAATACAGAACTGCTAAAAATGGATCAGTTTTTAACTATCAGGCTATAAAACAATAACTAAATCCAAGACTACAGCTACATAACAAAAATCAATGCATAACAGTAGCATCACCTGAATATCAATGAGTTTGGACATCGGCTCTTTTCCAGTCTAACCCTAAAAATCCTGAAAGGTTTCCAACACACAACGTTAGAGTATTTCAGCTCCGAAATGTTGCCATCCTATTCCCACATCACACACTACAAAGCATGAAAATTAAGGCTGACTTACGCAGGATCACTGAATAGCAACTTTCTGACTTAAATGTTAGAATATATTAACAGGCCAGCAAACCTCCACCACCACCATTTCAGGCAACGTTCTACAGCAGGGCTGCACGCTGCCCAAATCCAGAAACAATGAACGTAGTTGTATCATTTAATGGTTCTGAGCAATAACATTATTATCATCAATAACATTACTATTATTATCAATTCACTGAGTGTGTATGAACTCTTTTACATTCTTAATTGCTCATGTCCATTATGACTGCCTTCTCTTTCCTTCTGCCATTCAGTGAAGCTTAGCTCTGCAGATGGCCCTTTAGAGGAAAGGTTAGGACTGCTGGTCAGAGTATAATGTGGTATATTCCTTATGGAAATCAAGTAAGTGGCATGTTTACTAAGAACTTTAAACACATTGCCACCCTTTGTTTTGTTTGTTTCAAACTAGTTTATTTAGGAGTTCCATTTTCACTCCTCAATAGATTTTATGTATTTCTCACATGCTTCTTCACCCATTAGTTCATCTAATTCTGAAGGGTTTACTCAGTGTCGTCTTGATCTTCACAACAAGATTTATTGACAAGTCCTGGCTTTTCTGCAAGGGCTTCATTAATTTCACTTACTTCTCCTGATAGAGGAGAACAGAGTTCACTAGCAGTTTTCACACTTTCCAAAGCACCAAACTCATCTTGTTTGTTCAACTTTGTTCCAACTTCAGGCAGACTACACTAAACAACATCTCCCAAAGCTTCCTGTGAAAAACTGCTGATCCCCACTGTTCCAACACCATTTTCTGCTGTCATGTTTCTCTGTGAATCTACCCACTGGAGAGCAGATTGCACAGCGTGTGGAAGGCACCCACCCAGGGCTGTGGCAGGCAGGGTGGGTCAGGTGACAAAGCAGCACGCAGGCTGCAGACTCCTCCAGCCATGACATTCCTAACCTTTGAACTGATGATTCTACTTACAGGATTCTCTTGTAAAGAAACATTCAAGAGATGTACCACAAATCTCACTGCAGTGTTAAAACAGGGGAACTGATACATGATTTAGTATAACCTATGATGCAAAACACCTAGTAAAACTGTTTGCAAAGAATTTTAATGGCTAAGAGTATTTTAGAATAAAAAAATAGGGCTTCCCTGGTGGCGCAGTGGTTAAAAGAGTCCACCTGCCGATGCAGGGGACACAGGTTCGTGCCCTGGTCCAGGAAGATCCCACATGCCACGGAGCGGCTGGGTCCATGAGCCATGGCCGCTGAGCCCGCGCGTCCGGAGCCTGTGCTCCGCAACGGGAGAGGCCACAACAGTGAGAGGCCCGCATACAGCAAAAAATATAAAAAATAAAAGTTACATTCATTAGGGTACTAGTAACTAAAGAAAAAAACCCACAGTAATACACACACACACACACACACACACACACACACACACACACACACGAAGAAAAAAGACTAGCAAAAAATATAGCTATCACGAACCTTCTGGCTGTAGGACTGTAGGTTTTTAAAAATTATATTTTCTAAGTTTTCAACATCAGCATTTAATACATTTACAGTCACAAAAATTAAGTCTGTTTTTTAAAAAATCATTAGGTCTATACCATACTTGGAAGTAGAAAAAAAAATCACTAATTTCTCTGAAATTTTAAAGTGAAATAAATAGCAGAATCAAGATCACAGAGGTTTTATAGAGTAATGAACAATATAAACTACAGCACCAGTCTAGTGATCCTTTTAAGAAAAATACTGATTAAAAATTGGTGAATTTTACCATTAAATGTCCTAAATATCTGGAAATTAATTTGATTAATTCCTCTGATTAAAGCATACCAAATTCTTAAAAAACTCATTATTATTGGGTATGGAAACACTTCCCTCCATATTACATAATATAGGCCAAACTTTGCCTTTAAAAGAGTTAAATACCTTAGCATATGCCTTCCAATTTTTAAGTACCTTAAACTGCCCCTGTATTACCAGAAAAGAAAAAGAAGGTATTTCTTAGACATACCTTACTGCACTATGAAAAGCAATAGATCGTCCATAAGTTATTACCAATATCTCTCCCTCAGGAATATATTCCATACTGCTAACAGACATATTAAAATTTAGAGATTTCACTTCTGTCATAGTAGCATGATCCCAAAGGCTGAAGAAAAAAAAAAGAGGACAGTAAGGAGGTATTTACTCATTTAAGAAAAACGCTTACAGCTTAAATTACATCTGCAGGTTAACCAATGAAATAACCACAATTGTAAAACAACCTCTACTCCAACTCATAAATTACAGATGATACTGAGAAATTTTGGGATCCTATAAAACATCAAATTATTTGGTAGCTTGTCGATGAAATCAAAACTAATACTTTAAATATACTTCCCAAATGATTCAGCAAAACTGTGCTATTAAGACACTCCTAATCTAATCAATCTCAGCGTTGCTCTAAATAATGGTTCTTACACTTGATTTTTGTGAGTCTGATAGTTATCTTTCCACAGAAAAATACATTAGGTATCAGCTCACAAAACTATGTACAGAATTTCAGGGGTTTACTGACACCCTGTGGCCAGCCTGCCCACTGACCCGGGTTAAGAGCATCTGCGTATAAAGGTGTCAGTAATCTTAATTGTCTTGTGAATTCTGCTCTATGTTTATAACAGTAAATGGATAGCTTCAGAAAAATGTGACCCCTGCGCAGCCAAAGTTGTAATGTTCAGACACAATTCTTCCTACATAGTAGTTATAAAAAACTGTCAAATATAAGCTCTAAGGTCAAATATTTTTCAAACTTTAAATTATTAAAGAAAAATTACTTACCGAACAGTTTTATCATCAGCTGAAAGGATCTGTTTATCCTCACTGCACCACAGAGCCTTTTTAATACCAGAGGTATGACCACTGATTTCCTTAGGGTCTTAAGATAAAACAATTTAAAATACATTTGTTAATATTTGATTTTTAAAACTAAGCAATATTTGAACAACTATGTAAAAAGAAAAGAAATACTATGTTTTAAATTAGACTGCAACTTTTCAAAGCCCACCACAATTTAAACTTGATGTTTACCTAGGATACATTTAGTTTTTCCACACTGAAACAAAAATTTATCTGCGTGATAAGGAACCCAAGAACTATACATGTAGATGGGACTGAATACACCACTCCCTCCAGCTTACTTTTCTGCTTTTGAAAGCACTGTCGTACTTCAGTGAAATAAAAGAATAACTAAGGTGGCATAATTTAATAAGAATATGGACCCAGGAACAAGACAGCCTGAGCTAATTCTAGTGCTAACACTAATGCTAGGACCCTCTTCCAAGCCACTGTTGGCAGAGAAAAGCATCAAAAAGGTGGGAACCGGTCTCTGTTCGAGACTTTCCAAAGACTTAAAAAACAAAAACAAAACCACTTGTTATCTCTGGGCAAAAGGAGAAGTTGGAGGCAATAACATTCAACACAACTTTGACTTTGGGCAAGTCACAACCTTTTGAAGACTACATTTCTTCACTTGGAAACTGGATTAACAATAGTTACTATACCCTGGATTTGAATATAAGAATCAAATGAGAATATACATTCAAAGTTTCGTTTTTTGCCCTTTTTTTTCCTTTTAAAAAAAAATACAGAGTTACTAGAGGTATTTCACGTTAAATTCCCCCAAGCGACAATATCTCTATTCCCAAAGTTCTGTGTGTGGGAATTTGGAGGCTGGCCAGTGGTGGATATGTCCAAAGAGACAACACTACACCAGTACTATGATCCCAACTTACTCTTTGGCTGCATGATGTTTGAGTGGATAGCAAGAGCTGAATGCAAAACACAGACAGACACTGCTACCAAGACACAGATGAAAACCAAGCACATGTTACAGCAGCCATCATCTAAAGTTTCTAATCGGGTTTCTGACAGACAGTAAAACCTCAGTTAATTGCTCTTCTTTCCAATGCAAGACAGTGGAAGAGCCACTTTCAAAAGGCAGCTTTGAGACAGGTAAAAGACGACGGAAGTTGTCTACCTGAGCCCTGAACTATCTTGCTGAGTCAGACAGATACACTGATTCAGTGAGGTCAGAGTAGTTTGCTATGTTTTGGCATAAAGTTATTAGACAGAATGAAGAGAAAAATTACCAGGTGCCAAAGGACAATAATCCACAAAGGTAGTTTGTTTCCTCACCTTAGAAGTACTTTTAGAAAAGATATTTCAAGAACAACTGTTTAATTTCCAATGTAGCTTTGACTTTCTTACAAACTTCAAAAATTTACTGACTTATGAATAAACAGTAGTACCCAAGATACAAAATTTAAGACCCTAACTAATATATAATAAATAAAACAAAATTCTTTTGTCATATTTTGGTAACTTTTAAAATACATAGTATGTGACTAGAAAAGCACTGAAATACTACAAAATAGAGGTGAATATCTGACTAGGGAAGAAAAGGTATATCTTACAACTTCTGTGCAATGAGAGAATTCATAAAGGAAATGATAGGTTTTACCACCCAATTTTTAAAAATGTGCATACCATAAACCTTACTGACAAAATTTAAAAGCAAATGACTACTGAGAATACAATAAAGAAACTTTAAAACGAGTAATAAAAAGATGTACAGGTGCTTGGTTCACAGAAGAAGTACATTAAAATGGTATTCAACAGTATTTTAATCTCATGAATAATTTTTCAAGTGCACATTAATAAGACAATCATTTCTCTTCTATTAAATTGGCAAAGATAAAGCTAGTTATCAGTGTTTGCTAGAACAGGTTAGCTATAGATACATTTTTATACTTCACTGGAGGGCCCTTTGGTAGTATCTATCAATGGCTTCCAAGCATACCTCCTTTTTGTCCCAACAATTCTATTTCTATGTAGGTATCCTACAGAAACAATTGTGGAAGTATATGCAACTATAAGGATGTTAAGCACAACACTGCTTATAATCTTTAAAATTTGTAAATAACCAAATAAGCCATAATAGGAGATTGGCTAGTTCACTTACCCACAGAATAGAGAGACACACAGTCATTAGAAAGAATGAATAGAATATTTAAAGACATGAAAAAACTATTATTACAGATTTTTAAAATTCTTCTGAATAGCTAATATACCTGTGTGGTTCAAAAGTCTAAGTATGTATACACACTGAGAATTCTTACCCTTCTCACCTTCTACAGATAATAACCACTCCTTCTAACCAAAAGGTAGTTAACACTGTTACACACCTTTTTAGACTCAGTATCATAATAAAAATTTACCATGATAATTTTTTAAATTGTAGGAAGGCTATACAAGCACAATGTAGTAAATAAATCAATATTTCAAAAGATACCTGCATTAAAAAAAGAACTGGAAAAACATGAACCAAAAGCTAAAGACGTTATCAGCAATTAATAATACTGGATGATGGACTATATTTTAATTTTTTTCTTTGTGATTATCTTTATTTTCCTAATTTGAGTACTAAATATGAATTCCTTTAATCAGGAAAAGTTACTTAAATTAAAAGAAAACAAAACCACAAATACGTATAAATTACACTTACCTGCTTCAGGTTTGTTCAAGTCATATATGCGTAACAGTTTATCCTGTCCCCCGGTTAACAAGTAATTACTATCCTGAAAACACACATAAGTAAGATCTTACTAGATTAACCATTTTAAAAGGTACATCTCTTTGAAACTTCAACACCAAACAGACTCCAAATAAGGCTCACAGATGTCACAAGGAGATGCATACAGACCAATTACTCCTGAGAAAATACTGCAGAGCATTTATCTTTCTCAAGCCCTGTAAGTTTCCCAGTTCAAATGTCATACCACCTCCACATGGCTTCTCTTAGCCGGCCCTGATCCGGCTGCCTACTGAGGAGTACATCTGTGATGATCTCAAATTTATCCTCTCCCTTTTTGAAAGTGGCTGGGAAACATTATTTGGGCTTTTCAGATGTTTGTTGCTATTGCTGAAGTATTGATACAAGAGTTCCAGGGTTCTTAAAAGCCTCATAGGATCAACTAAGAAGAAATACTCATTGAGTTGAACAACAAAGGGATCAGGGGACCCACCCTCCACACAGTCGAAATCCACGTATAAGTTATAGTCAGCCCTCTATACATGTGGTTCCTCCCACATGCAGATCCTCCACATGTGCAGATTCCACAACTGTGGACCATGGGTACTGCAGTATGCAGTATTTATCAGTGAAAAAATCCATGTTAAGTGGACCTAGACAGTTTAAAGCTGTGTTATTCAAGAGTCAACTGTAAAGGTGCACAGTTTAATCTACAGCCAAATCAAATATAAGCCAATATACACCAAATATTCCCCCAGAAAACCAAATATACAAACCAATCAAATATAAAACCATTGTCATATCCTATAATAACAGCAATTTAACTTCCTAAAACAAATTACATTTTCTGATACCTGTGTAAAATCCACAGTCTTGACAATGTGTTTATGAGCCAGGGTCATCAATTCATCTCCTGAGACAGCATCCCACACTTTGCTAAAAATAAAAAGTAAAATTAAAAGATAAACATGTGGTAATTTTGACAATTAATTACCAAATAAGTTAGATATTTGAAATGTTATATAACTACATGATAAGGTAAAAACAATATAACAATCTAATTTTGACAATGGAAAATATCAAATTTTAAGTAAACAAGTTTCATGAAGCAATCCATTCTTACTTTCATTTTAGCCTGTAGCCATAACATCCTTTTAGCAAGACTGTAAACATTTTAACCAGTTCAGTTTCACCTTTCCAATATTTTTTCTCTATTCTTTACTCTCGTGTACATGAGAAACAAGAAATGAAAAACAAGAAGTCCTTTAAAAGAATTTTACAGGAGAATGAAAAGCCTTGACAGAAGTTACATGAAATTTTAAAACAAGACAGTAGAGAAGAAAATATTCTCCCCATCTCTTCCTCAAAGTTGACTCTTAAATTCTCAAATCCTAGTCCAATTAACTTCCACACAAAGTAACAGCCTTTGATTATATAATGCTAATGTTGAGAAGATTTTAAATCTCTCAACTGTTAAGAGGTCATTGAAAAATAAACAAGAAAACTTTCCACGCAGGAAAAGAAACTGTTATGAGGAACAAGCTACACTCCCTAAAGATTTCCATTTTAATGTAATTGACAGTTATTTTTAGGAAAAAAGTGAACAATGAAATAGTGGAGAAATTAAAACAGAGAAAAGCAAGGAGTATCTTTTCTTCATTTATTCATTAAACACACAATAAATGTATCAAGTATGTCACTCTAGACTCAGTACTAGGGCACAAAAGGGAGAAAAAAAATGATCCCAAAGAAAGTTCCTGCCTTAGTAGAGCATTAGCTTTAGCTGAGATGAAAAAAAAATCCATTAAATAATACATTTAAGAAATATAATTAAATGACAAACACACATGACTATAGAAACACAAAAAACACACCACTAATTACGCCAGAAAGTTCAGAAACTCTAAGCATCAAAACCTGTAGCCTTAAAGAGCACGTAGAAATACGTCAGGGGAAAAAAAAGGGAAAGGCCATTGTAGATAAGCATTAATAGCATGTGCAACGGTAAAGAAACATGAACCATCTAACAGGAATAAATGTTGATGATACAATAGAAACCTTGCAAATTATATACCTGAGTCATGAGTAGCTGAGTAAGTATGTTCTGAGAGAAACAATGTCAACTATGAGTGGTACTGCTACTAAACTCTCAAATATTAATTTCTCTTTGCACAGGAAACCTGTTCTAATCTCCCCCGTTTCCAATTCAACTCTCTTGGTCCAACCCTACTTCCCCAACCTCATTCTGTATTATTTCTCCTAATCTAGTCACACCAGATTATAGACCACTTGTCAAACAAGCCATGCATTTTCTTCCAGGCTCCTCTGTCTCTGCTCATATTGTTCTATTAAGCACGTGTTTTACATTCTCAGCTATCACAGTTCTACTCACCCTCGGTTGATCACAAATGGTATCTTTTCACTAAACCTTCTATTTATCTCGCCTCCATTAACCATTCCTTTCTGTTTTTTCCACAAAGCTCAGCTTATACTGATTACTGTGTTTAACTTTGCTTTGCTTTAACTTTTGTTTACATATACTTACTCTTAATCACAGGGAAATCAGTGATAAGAGTTCACAAAGATTAGACTGCTGCAATAACAGAAGGTGTCAAAAGTGAAGAAAACATCAAATGTACCTGAAACCTCTATCCTGTTCATATGATGCCATGCCTCAAAGGAACTCTGGGCAATGTCTTTAGAAATACTAATTTCAAGTATATTCAATCATCTTCCCCAAACTCCTTAAAATCTTAATATGCTGCTTAGACCATGTCCATTCACTGGTGAGGAGGAAGGCACTGGAGTGACTGGAGGAGTATCATCCAGAAGCCCCACGCATCTAGTTGTTTTCCTCCTATTTAGAAACACTAGTAAAATTGAGTTCGGCACTCTCGACAGAGCATGTTCTAGTCACTTGTACTAGATCTACTTAAGCACCCTCTGGACAGAGCACAGGCATCTTCTTTACTTTTGGCACTCTCCAGATGAAGACAGTAGAGGGACTGAGAAGAGGATCAGGAGATGTAGTGCTAACATTAGCTCTATGAATTATAAGACATAAAGAGGATGGTGTTTCAGGGACAGTGTACACATCAGCTGACTTGACTGCCCGAATTACCTCAAGTTAACATTCTAAACTGACCCACGGATCGGCTCTGCTGAATATATTTTCTCCACAAGAAATAGGAACAAAATTATCCTTTAGATAAACATGAAATTAATGAATTTTCTGAGAAACCTAAGAATGAGGGAACAAAAACAATCACCCAAAAATAATTTATACCAACTACGATTAATCAGGTAAGCTGGGGAGCTCTTTAGTTGGGTCAAGTTCCATAACAGCAGACCCCATACAAGTCATTAGAAGAGAAGAATATAAACAAAGAATGCACATACTCCCACACCTCACAGACAGACACAGAGCAATTGAAGGGTAAGACTCAGCATCCATTAACCGAGTACCTACTATGTAACAGACACTATGCTAGACTCCAGGCATGTAAGTGGAGAAAGATCTCTCTGATTTGCACAAAAATCAGACTTACACTCATTTCACAGATGTGAAAACCGAAGTTTAAGAAGCATCCCATGATCAAACTGAAAATACACAGCATGGCTAGCGCATAAACTCAGGCCTGGCTAATGTAAACGCTTACATCTTTCTCACTGTATGATGGCACCTGAGAGCCTTAACTGAGGGGGGAAGAACCCAAAACTATTCCCTCTTGTTATTTAAATCTACTCAAACTTCCTTGCATGAAACCGAAAGGTTTCATGGCTTTAGCACAGAAGTTCCAAAATAACACATGATTTTGGTCTAGTAGGGGTGGTAGCTACCAGTGTTACCCTACACATGTAACACTTACATAGTTATTAGATTTTAGGCAATATTCTAAATATTAGAAACATATCAACTTATTCAATATTCACAACCAGAGGTAGGCACTATTACTATTCTCATTTTTATAGATGATGAAACTAAAAAAAAAGAGATTAAATAAAGTTCACAAGGTCACAGAGCTATTAAAGGATGGAGCCTGGGTTCAAACACAGACAATATGGCCCCATTAAAATTAATGCTTTGGGGCTTCCCTGGTGGCGCAGTGGTTGAGAGTCCGCCTGCTGATGCAGGGGACACGGGTTCGTACCCGGTCCGGGAACATCCCACATGCCGCAGAGCGGCTGGGCCCGTGAGCCATGGCCGCTGAGCCTGCGCGTCCGGAGCCTGTGCTCCGCAATGGGAGAGGCCACAACAGTGAGAGGCCCGCGTACCGCAAAACAAAAAACAAAAGCTTGTCTCTTTTAATGCTAATGTCTATAGTGTCTAAGATCCTGTTACATTTATTACCTAATTATATTTAACTTAAAATACCACTTTATTAACTATTAACTTACCACCAAACTGGGACCTAGTGTCAATAATGACATTTGTAAAATCCACTTACCAAATATCTGAAATCTAGAACTTTTAATTCCAATTTTCCATCTCTGTTATAAAATCAATGACATTCATTCCCAATGACAATGCTCCTACTGGACTGAGCAAAAAACAAACTTTGGAGGAGTTAAAGGGAAAAAAAAAAAAAGCTGAACTCATGGCAGACACAAATGTCTTAGAAGCAAAACCAAGATCTATAATTCGTCCATTCTTTATCCTTCTACTTTAGAAAAATTCCTTAAGTTATTTATTTGACAAACATAAAGTACTGAACAAACCAGGGATACAAAAAAATATAAAACATGGCCCCTGGCCTCAAAAAGCAATGACACTGAAGTCAATAAGTACTGTAAGAGCCAGAAGTTTAACACAGGGAACAGTGTGAGCAAAACGAAGGAATGGGCACCTTCACCTTCCAACACTCCTCAAGTCTTCCTCGTCTGAGAATCACTTTTACTTCCTATTTTTCACCTCCCATAATTAACAATCAAAGGAGTCTCTGTCACATTATAAGCACACATGCTGACATCTACAGCAACATTTGACCTGAAGCTGTTGACATTACAGGACTGACATAAAACCAAGCAGTTCCTTATTTTACCAGAACTTCATACAATCACAATAGGGCAGCGTGCAAAGCCTTACAATGGTTATTCATGAACATAATAACATCTATTCATTGAAGGCACAGAAAAAAAGTTCATACTGACATTTACAACTTTTCTTACTGCTCTCTCATCGTCTCAAATTTAATCCCACATAAGCATGGGATTATATCTCCCTCTCCTTATTTTAAAAATTTTATTTTTAAAAACTTACATATAGTAAAACTAACTCCAAGATATAGAGGTCTACGAGTTTCATCAAATATATAGTCATGTATCCACCACTCAATCAATCTGCCTTCATTTTTCATAATAAACTTAGTATGTTTAATTTGCTTAATACAAAGGAGCAACAAACACATTTACAATTGCTCCCTAGTGTGAAATTCTGTTAAAAAAAAAAAAATCAACAAGACCACTTTTACTCTCCAGAGCGTCAAATCTTTTAATAGAGTATTACATGTGCAACAGCCCTTGACATTGCCTTCCTTAGTTTAAGCATTTAAGTGCCTGCTAAATCACAAACACAATTAGGAACTAGAGGTACCAAAGTTATATATGACACATGTTCAGATGGGGAAAGTGGGTCACCGCAAATCACTTTAATAACATACGCAAACGCCAAAAATCAGAATAGTAAGGTGTATTCTGGCAACAATATTAGTATAACTAGACTGTGGGGCATACGGTGTGCAGTGCCAGATGATGATAATGATGAACTAGGATGAGACCAAATTTTCAAGAGCCAACAAGTGAAATTTAACCTTTAGGTCAGTGGTTAAAGGCTGCACATCAGAATCACCTAGACCTTCAAGGAAAAGAACTGATGTTCGGGACAGCACCCCCAGACCAACTACATCAGAATTTCTAGATACATGCATCTGAGTATTTTAAAAGCTTCTAATGTACACCCAACATCATGGACCACTGACAAAGCACAGGGAAGACAAGAGATCATGAGATGGAGAACTGACATGACGATATTTGTATCTGTGTTCACGAATACAACTGGCAGCACCAAGGAGGATGAACAGATGGGAAAGGACAAGTATTAGGGACCTAAACTAATATGGCAGTGGCCGAGGCATAACAAACAATGTGGTCAGGAAACATTCTGCTGGTAGAATCAACAAAGAAGATGATAATCTAGATGGAAGGGAAAAATCAAGAATGATTTAGATTTCAGCCTTAAAAAACTTAAAATATGAAGAATAATTGAGTTGGGGAGTTTTAAATATGTCTAACAAAAATGAGAGTGAAATTGGGCTAAAAATGTGGGGTCATTAAGCACTAGGAAGTCATAGGAGTTAATGATACCACTCAGCCAGCACATGTGGGGCAGTATTTGGAAGCATGACCATCAACATTCATTATCTGAAGTGTCTGTTAATAATGCAGATTCCTGGGTCCCAATCCAGACATGCAGAATTTAGTCATTTAAGTCTCTGAACATTGTGAGAACTATTTAAGAGAAAGAAGCAGGCAGGATCAGGGTGGAATTTTGGTGAGATCAAACACTATGTGTTCTATATGGCAGGCAGTGAGAATTCTATTAATACTTTGATTGAAGTTTTGATCATTTCAGAACACAATCCACAGACAACTCCAAAGGTGGCCATTTTCGGCGGCACTTACGCTGTGAAATCTGCAGCTGCTGTAGCTGCTTTGGTGGCGTCCTTATTTAGTGTTGCACCCCAAACAGCACCCTTATGACCCAAAAATGTTCCAATCCAGTCTCCTGTATCTCCCTGGCGTAGCATAGGTTTACCATCTAAAAGATATTTAAGAAGACATGTGATTTACAAGTTTAGATTACTTAAAATTTAAGATTCAAACATAAAATGATCATATTGAAAAACAAAGTGGAAAACTGCTTTTGTTGTCTAACTATTCTCACTCACAGGGATCACTAAGGAACGTCCAGAAATAAATTAACTGAAGAACCGAGCTGGACACTCTCTTTGGGAAGCATTTGTAATTCGGTGAGAAGACTACTGATCTGCCTCAAAACAATCTAGATTTGCGTCTTATTTTGGACGAACTTCTTAACAGTAAGTCTCAGCTTCCATTTGAAAAATGAAAAATGGAAATGAAAAATTCCATACAACAAACAGTATCCTATGAGATAACAGGAGTAGCAAGTCTTTGTAAACTAAGGTGTAAAACAAGGCCTGGCCTAGTTTCTGCATTCCCCGAATCCTTGAAAGATTATTTACGGTGTCTGCTGGCCGGGGCGTCTAAGCAAGTGCACAGTTCAGCTTCTCCAGAAACAGCAATAAAGCTAAAATGAGAGACCTTGGTTAGGGGCATTACTTAGCAAAGCCCCTCGGCGTCAGCTGAGGAAACCGTAACACTACTCCTCTCCCCATCAGCCCACCGTGGACCCTAACCTCAAAGGCTGCGAGAGCCGCAGTCCGCTCGGCAAAGGGGAGTGCCGGCCCCCACTCCCTTTCCGCCCAGTCCCAGCCGTCAGGGGCCCGATCAGCGGCCCTGCTCACCTTTGCATGCGCTTATCAGGAAATAGCCGTAAGGCGTGATGCCACTGAAGGCCAGATCCACCACGGGCCGCGTGTGGCCCGAGCAGGTGAGCGGCGTCTGCCTCATCGCCATGGTGGCTGCGAGCCGTGCGATCCGGCGGGGGAGCCGAGGGTCGTCTCGTCTTTTCTCTCCTCCGTGGCACCGCCTCCGCCTCCTCAAGGGCCCCGCCCTGACTCTGGGGTTGGGCCGGGAAACGGGAAAAGGCCAATCCGGTGGCCCCGAGGTCAGAAAGGGGTTAGGGACGGGTCAGGGAGTCTGCGACGGACGACCGACCGCCGTCGAGGGAGGGAAAGGGAGGGAGGGAGGAGAGTAGGGGAGGGGAGAACCGCAGAATCCGCGGCCACGACCCACACCGTCTACACCGGTACAGGCAGGAAGTGACGACACCAACCACGCAGAGCGTACGCCGGAAGTGACCATCCGGCGGGAAGGCGGGTTCGCCAGGTAGAAGAGGCTTAGTGGAGCCAGAAGGACGGCAGCGCGCAGGCGCGAGATCAGCGTTCGTTGAACACGTGACGCTGGACCTGCGCCCGCTACGCACGGCGTCTGGCAGCGCTTTAGGCTCTGGATAAAAGTCCCGGTGAGCAACTTTGAGCGGTCGGTCGCGGCCTTGCTGTTCTCGGGCGCAGTTCGGGGCGGGGGGGGCGAAAGCGGGTCCTTCTCCGCTCAGACCCTGAACCTGGCGGCCCATGTGGATTACGCACCGAGCAGTCCAACCAGTTGGACTCTGCTTAGTATCAGAACATTTAAGCTGAACAACCAGAGTTGTTCCCAGCGGCGCCCCAAACCTGCAAACACTAAGAACTTTTTTTTCAATCTTTATTAACAATTATATAGGCAGCTCCTCCGGGATTGTCTACAAGGCCTTTAAGAAAAGTACTTTCCCCAGCCACCCCTAATGCTGTGTAACATTCCTCCATTGCTAGTGTTTTAGAAGTGTTAAGTAACTTTCAAGACAGTTAAATTCAAATTACTTTTTGTTTTGAGGACTTCGGAGGACTCTAGAGCAGTGGTCCTCAAATTTTTGGATGAAATACCCACATCAATAAAACTTGAGTCCGCACTCTAAGTCTATGGATAACAATTTGTAAATTACGTTCATGTTAGTGCATAGACAAAAATAGAAATACTAGAAGAATCTAAAAACTAAATATAAATAGAAACGCTGGTATTATCTTCCTGCAGTCTGCCCAGTTTGGATATCGCTGCGTTGTGTGGCATCCAGAACAGTTGATGGAGTGCTCATACAAAAGCTGTACTGAGCAGGAAAGGTCCTTTCTCTGGGCAAGTTGTTTCTTTCCTTTGATGTTGGTTAGAAAGTCAATCGAAAACATCAGAGATTTTTGTGGCCTATTCACTGCTTTATCCCCCAGGCCATAATGTCTTGGCATATAACACATATTTAATCCGCACAAAAGTCTCTCCGTGTTTCCTTCTGCATCATCTTTTGGTGATAAACATGTATCTTCATTGAAGATTCAAGTCTAATTACTTGAAGGAACACTTGAAGTACTTCCCCATTTTATTTCCTTAGCATTTTGTTCATTCATCTATAGTAGAGCACTTACTGTATATGTTTTCCATTATCTTTTGTTCTCTCTGTGCCAACCTCACCCTGTGGTCCAGCCCACACACACACACTCCATTCACATTTAAATTATGAGCTCCTTAATGGGAAAGGTTATGTCTTTGTCATCTTTGTACTCTTATTACCAGAAGAGTGAATGACATTTAGTGAATGCTCAACAAATGATTATTAAATAAATAGATGCATTACTGATGGAGGTAAATAAAGACACAAGTTAGAGCTAGTCAGTAAAATATTAATATATGTCCATTTGTTGCTTGTTGTGTGTAGGTAAGTTTTACAACTGAAAACTTATTTGTCTCTAAAGAATGTATAGTTCCTACTCATTTGGATTCTGAGTTCTAAGAGTATTATTATCATGATCAATCGTGTGGGGTTCAAAGTCAGTTTAACATTAAAAGATTACTTCAATTAATATGATTAACCACATTAAAAGACTAAAAAAGAAAAATGATATCAATATGTATTTCATTGTATTGTATAAAAAATTTTAGACAGAATTTAATATGCATTCATTCATGATAAAAACTTAGATACCAGAACTAGAAGGGCCCTCCTTAACTTGATAGAATATTTAAAGAAGCAGCACACATAATGATGAAACACTTAATCACTCTCTATTAGGTCAGGTACAAAATAAGAATGATTACCACTATCACTCCAATACAGCATTGAACTAGATGCTTAGGTAACCCAATAAGGCATAAACGTTGCAAAGAAAATTACAAATCTGTGATTATTTAAAGATTACTTATGGAGATTACATATAAAGAAAAAAAAATATATATATATATATATTTTTTCCGTACACGGGCCTGTCACTGTTGTGGCCTCTCCCGCTGCGGAGCACAGGCTCCGGATGCACAGGCTCAGCGGCCATGGCTCACGGGCCTAGCCGCTCCGCAGCATGTGGGATCTTCTCGGACCAGGGCACGAACCCATGTCCCCTGCATCGGCAGGTGGACTCTGAACTACTGCGCCACCAGGGAAGCCCTACATGGCATATTTTTAAATTACATTTTATGTTTGTTGCTATGAGCTTTTTTTTTTAAATTTATATTCCACATTTAAGAGAAATCATACAGTGTCTTTCTCCATCTGACTTATTTCATCTAGCGTAATACCCTCAAGGTCCACTTATGTTGTCACAAATGGCAGGATTTCATTCTTTTTTATGGCTGAACAATTTTCCATTATATATATATATATATATATATATATATATATATACATACATTTGGCACATTTTCTTTATCCATGCATCCATCAATGGACACTTAGGTTGTTTCCATATGTTGGCTACTTGTAAATAATGCTAAAATAAACATGGGAGGACAGATATCTCTTTGAAATACTGATTTTATTTCCTTTGGATATATACTCAGAAGTGGGACTGCTGGATGATATGGTAGTTCTGTTTTTAATTTTTTGAGGAACCTCCGTATTGTTTTCCATAGTAACTGCACCAATTTACATTTCCGACAACAGTGCATGTGGGTTCCCCTTTCTCCACACCTACACCAACACTTGTTATCTCTTCTTTTTGATAGTAGCCATTCTAACAGGTATAAAGTGATATCTCCTTGTGGTTTTGATTTGCATTTCATTGATGATTCGTGATGTTGAGTACCTTTTCATGTACCTGTGGGACATTGTATGTCTTTGTTGGAAAAATGTCTATTCAGTTCCTCTGCACATTTTAAAATTAGATTGTTTGAGTTTTTGCTATTGAGGTGTATGGGTTCTTCATATATTTTGGTATTAACTCCTTATCAGATATATGGTTTGCAAATATTTTCTCCCGTTCATTTTGTTATCTTTTACTGTGCAGAAGCTTTTTAGTTTATGATTTTAGAATGAAATCCACTGCTTGTAGGGTATGAAATCTCAAATTATATTCCAAGTGAAGAGAAGGGAGACAGTTAATATGGATAATTTTGATATTGCTCCTACCTTAGTGTTTTGGACAAAAGATCAGCTGTGGTGGGTTTTTTTTTTAATAACATCTTTATTGGAGTATAATTGCTTTACAATGTTGTGTTTCTGTTGTACAATAAAGTGAATCAGCTGTATGTATACATATATCCCCATACCCCCTCCCTCTTGCGTCTTCCTCCCACCCTCCCTATCCCACCCCCTGTGGTGGTTTTGTGGATGGAGACAGAGATAGAAAGTGATGGAGATAGAGATAGAGTTAGAGACAGTTTGATGGGATAAAAAAGATCCCCTTCCTCCACCATCACTTACACTTTTCTGAGAGGAAATATTACATTGTCAGAAAGAATCCATTTGAGGCTGGCATTTTCCCTAAGTGATTCATACAGAGCAATTCCTAACTAAAGCGATGGTTCTAGTAACATGGACATGCTCAGGAAAAAGCCAGAAGGTCCATATCTAGGAATTCAAAGGTTATTTTTTCCCAAAAAAGTAGAGTCAAAGTCACATCAATATGAAGATTATACCTTCCTCATATAATGCTAGATTGTGTTGTCTTGGGAAGAAAACTCATGGAAGTGAGTTGCCTTTGTTCTTTTTTTTTTTTTTTTTTTGCCACACCATGTGGCATATGGAATTTCCCTGACCAGGGATCGAACCTGTGCCCCCTGCAGTGGAAGCCTGGAGTCTTAACCACTGGACCACCAGGGAAGTCCCCTTTGTTCTTTTATAAATCAAGTGGAAAATGGTAAGAGTGCCCCACTGATGAAGAGACCAATCTGGAATCAGAGCACTCACCATCTTTGCCCCACAAAACCAGAGCCCTCAGGGCCACTGGCAAACTCCTCTGTCCCTCTGGGAAACCTCAGGCCCAGGAAAACCCCATCACCTTGTGAACAAAGCCTGTGTGTTTAACCACACACAAGAACGTGGCTCCTTTCTCAAGTGGCAAGAAGTTGAATTTCCCTGAGAAAATGGGTGGAGACCCTTGATGGTGGAGGCTTGAGCAAGGTCTGCAGGAAGAGGGTTAGAGTTTGGGGAGATAGAGTTCAGAAACAAAGAACAACAATCTGAAGCCCTGAGGCTTTCCCTCTTCCTCTCTCCCTTGTGTGGTACAAGAGAAAGAATTAGGTAAAGCCACAACTTCTAGGTTTTTATACTTTCTACTGATTGGAAATGCTTATTTAACTCTTCTATAAAAAGAGCTGCTGAAACGGCCATTGTAGCTCAGTGTTTATTTAGTCTAGAATATAGAGTGGTGGCCCTTAGAATGAGGGTCAGGCCAAATTAGGGCTGAGGGTGCACTTTTTTACCCAACGTGGCCCTCTAGGGTCAAGTCAGGAGATAGATACTACACAAGTTATTTGAGTAGAAAGAGCTTAATATAAGGAATAGTCATATAGATATAAAGGTGATAACAACTAAATGAGTAAAAAGAGAACTCTAAGGAGGCGTGTAAATAGCAACTTCTGGAAGCATGTACCATCCCTAGGCCTGAAGGAGCAAAGGGAACAAAGAGAAAAACTTAGAAATTTAGAGAGGCGTCCCTGGGGTGCTGAAACCCAGACCTCTGAGGAGGAGACACCGGATTGTTGGCCGCTGGTGTCTGTGCGGGGGTGGGGTAGGGATGAGGCTGGTTCTACAAGTGCTGAAAAAATTGCAAATTGGAGTCAGTGGTGGCTACAGATAAGGCATGATGTCTACAGGGGTGAAAAATGTGTGGCCTAAGCGATTTTCAGTAGAACCCCTATCAGACAGGGAGCCACCAAAAAGGCAAACCGGGAAGAGCAAATCCCTCTTCTTTACCAGTGTTGCAGTTTTCCTCTCATGCCCCTGCTGGAAGAACCTAGTGGAGGAAAGATGTGATTTGTAATCTGGGTCCCAAGGTCACCAAAGGAGAGAATTAAAGGGTGGGGTGGAGCTGAGAGACATTATCTGGCCCAACAGGCAAACAAAATATATCTAAGTGTGTTTGTGTCATTGGTGATGAATCTAAAGGTAAATTGTAGCTGCTGCTTTTATTTTTTTAAATAAATTTATTAATTTTATTTATTTATTTTTGGCTGTGTTGGGTCTTCATTGCTGCTCATGGGCTTTCTCTAGCTGCGGCGAACCGGGGCTACTCTTTGTTGAGTTACGCAGGCTTCTTATTGGGGCGGCTTCTCTTGTTGCAGAACACAGGCTTTAGGCACGTGGGCTTCAGTAGTTGCAGCATATGGGCTCAGTAGTTGTGGCTCACGGGCTCTAGAGAGCAGGCTCAGTAGTTGTAGTGCAAGGGCTTAGTTGCTCTGCGGCATGTGGGATCTTCCTGAACCAGGGCTCGAACCCGTGTCCCCTGCATTGGCAGGCGGATTCTCAACCACTGCGCCACCAGGGAAGTCCCTGTAGCTGCTTCTTAAAACACTTTCTGATTCCCCCACACATGCCCAATCAGCTGTATTTCCTGCTGACACCATCTGCCAAGATACCATTAGAGAATAATCTTTAATTCTTTTGTTTTTCATACTTTGTGTTCAATTAATTATCAACTCGCGTCAATTCTACCGCTTACGCAACTTCTCCACACCTCTACTGTCACTAACCTAGTTTAGGCACACATAATTTTTCACATGACCTAATTAATGCAACTCCCTTCTTAGTGGTATTTTCTGTCTCTGGTTTCATCTCTCTTTAGTCTAGTGATTCTCACCCCAAGCTGTATAATAATACCATCTGGGAAACTATTTAAAAGATCTCATTCCCAAGGATCTTGATTTAATTGGTTTGGACTGGAGTTGGGGATCAGTATTTTTTTTTTTTTTTTTTGCGGTACGCGGGCCTCTCACCACCGCGGCCTCTCCCGTCGCGGAGCACAGGCTCCAGAGGCGCAGGCCCAGCGGCCATGGTTCACGGGCCCAGCCGCTCCATGGCATGTGGGATACTCCCGGGCTGGGGCACGAATCCGTGTCCCCTGCATCGGCAGGTGGACTCTCAACCACTGTGCCACCAGGGAAGCCCCAGGGATCAGTATTTTTAAAGCTCCCTAGGTAGTTCTAAAGTGCAGCCAGGGCTTCCCTGGTGTCGCAGTGGTTAAGAATCCGCCTGCCAATGCAGGGGACACGGGTTCGAGCCCTGGTCCGGGAAGATCCCACATGCCACGGAGCAATGAAGCCCGTGCACCACAGCTACTGAGCCTGCGCTTTAGAGCCCGCGAGCCACAACTACTGAGCCCGCGAGCCTAGAGTCCTTGCTCCACAATGAGAAGCCACTGCACAGAAACAAAGACCCAACACAGCCAAAAATAAATAAGTAAAATAAATAAATTAAAAAAAAATAAAGTACAGCAAGCTTTGGAGAACCATTATTTCAGTCTGCTCTCCATATTAGTATCAAATTACTTTTTTTTATTATTGTGTGCTATCCATATCCAATAACATCAGTCCTTTACCCCAAATTCCTCAATAGTTATCCCTATCAACAGACAACATATCCAACTGGCATACCCATGGTTCTTCTTGATCCAGTTTCCACATACCTCTCCAACTCCTGTTCATTCTTCTCACTGAACTTAAACGTCTAACTTCACTTTCCAACAGTATTGAGCCACTCGCAGTTTCCTAAACATAAGATATTCTCTCACTTATCCATGCAATGCATAGTTTATTCCCTCCAGAAAAGGAACCTCCCCGAACAATAGCAAGTTTTAATCGCATGGTTAAAAACACGTAGTGTAACTTTAATGTTTTAAAGCACCCTTCAAACATTACTTTCTGAGATGTCAGTTATATGAACATTTGTGAATGCATAGAAAATGAGTTGAAAGAAATTCATTAAAATGTTAACTGTGTTGTCTCTAAGCAGCAGGGTTATAGATTTTACTTTCTTCTCTGTACCTTTCTGTAGTTTAGAAATTTTCTACAATGGCATGTGTTACACTTTTAAACAGAAAAAAAGTAATAGAATGTATTGGCAAAATCATTTACGTGTTTTAAAGCACTGTATATATCAAAATATCTGAATCTACTTGATTCTGAATTAAGAAAGAAGTGTTTGGTTAATAAAATAGTATAATGAGGAATGCTAACAGTTGCTTAAAGGGTTTTAACCCTGCCCCCCACTTCCTACACAAAAATGTATTTTTCCTTTGTCCACTAGATGGTGCACTCTTCCCATGTATTGCCCCATTTATAATGCTGAAGAAACTGAAGGGATTGTGCCTGGTTTACATAAATATTTTTGTTTTTAAACTGACACATTATAATATATTGTTTATATTTATAAGATATTTGAATACACACTAAGAAAATTGTGGTTTTTAATTATCTAAAATTTACATCAATTTCCTTATAAACACCTCACATTTATTTGTATTGTCCCAACCAATTCTGCTCCAATTAGCCCCATCTCACTACTTAAAAGGTGGCAGAAATTCCCTTCACCCTTGAATTCCTTTTGCTTTTCTTCTTGATTTACACCTTTAGGCTTGCAGATGATACCCAGAGGAATTACTCATCTAGCTGGTATTATCAAGACTAAGAGACCGCCACCAGCCTTCTGCGTATAGCAGCTCTGCGTTGGCAGAGACCTAAGAGTTGGGTCAAATTAAACCAAACTTCCCAAAGCCAGAGAGTGGAAGGAGAAAAGATATTCCTGTGGGGAATGTCCTGAAGGCACATATCTGTGTCAGAATGATTTTAAATCTTGTCTGAAATAATGTATTCAAGAGTATTAGTGAATATTCCCAAGATTTTAGAGGATAATAGATCATTAGGCAAAATCTAAAACATTAACTGTTGCCCATTTCTCACTGATGCTTGCATGTAGGGTATTACAGGCATCAAAGAAATCTCCAATTCTTTCCAGTTAGTTTCTCTTTCTCTAGCCCTTTCTTTCCAAAGTCCAGTTGCCTGTCAAAAGTGGTTCCGCCCTGACTCACTTTTCTTAGATGATGACTTATCTGTCTGGCAGTACATTTTCAATTTACCATAAACAGCACTAAGGGAATGAGTCAAATTCAGTAGCCTTGGAGCTGTTTTTCTGCCCAATCAACTGGGCGTTTTGCTTTCGAACACGTGAGGGACATTTCTAATGTCTAAGGGCTGAGCATTATATGTACTAGGAAAAATATAGAAGCACATTATAGTTGTCATAATTTTTTCTGATTAAAAACTATACGTTCTTTATAAAACTTTTGAAAGACTCTAAAAGCTCAAAGAAGGAAAATTAAAATTGCTCATAATTTCCCCATCCAGGGAAAGTACCCTATAAGAAGCTATTTAAACCACCTATAAGGGTTTGCATTTAGAGAAGTAAGCCTAGTATCTCTGCATTCTCATCATTTTTCCCTAGTGAAATTTTATTACGTGGAGTTCTATTGCTATTGTGAATGATTTTAAAGACAGTAACAAAAATATAGTCTGTTTTGGTCTTAAACAAGATGTCAGCCTATATTTAAAAGCAAGCCACTTTTAAATTATGAACATTTTATTTTCTCTGCCTTACGTTTAAGGTTAAATATTCTTCTTCATTTATGTTAACACTTGGGGCTTACAAATGAACTCTGAGGCATGCACTGTAGCTATTTGAATCGATCTTTCTTAGGATAACAGAAACTCTGAATGCTGCTCTTACTATTCCACAATTTTCTGTAGGGCCTCAGCAAGTTAATTATCTTCTTTGTGTGCTTAATCCTCTTAGAGTGCAACCCTCATCACTTCTGCGTGCCATGCCATTCTGCGAGGATGAATGTTTCCCTTTATCCCCTGTGTATAGAAATGGGGAATAAAAGAGAGAGATTTAAAATAAGAGAACAGGGAGCCTCAGTTTTGCATCAACCTAAGAAATATGGATTCAATGTCCATGGAATTGAAACTGTCTGCTTCAGTTCTTTAGGACATTTCAGAGCATAATTTGAATTTTAAAATAAGAAGATTAGAAATCAATATTCAAAATGAACATTGGTTGCTTTCAATTATTTTCCTCTTTTATTCAAACAAACAAACCTAAAAGTAACACCATCTGTGCCTATTAGTTGCTATTTGCTGTCAGTGTAAAGTGAATTTCAAAATAAATGGAGCTATAAATTTCTTTCAAAACATTTTATATTAATTCATTCAAAGCACATATATGGAGCACAGAGATAGGTGAATAAAACAGTCTTTACTTAGAGTCTAATGAAGGAGTCAGAAAACTGTAGAGTGAAATGTATCAAAAAATATCTGTTTAGTGCTGCTGTGGTCCAGGGCATGTCTTAAAGATTGGGGGTAGAGCAGTGAACAAAACATACAAACATTCTGCTTTCACTGCACTTATGTTTCAGCGGGGGCAGACAGAGAGTAGATAAATACAGGGGTCCCTTGGTGTCAGCAGGGGATGGGTTCCCGGACCCACCACAGATACCAAAATCGGCAGATGCTCAAGTCCCTTTTATAAAATAGCGCAGTATTTTTGTGCTATGTAAATAGTTGTAAATCCAGTGTGAACGCTGTGTAAATAGTTGCTGGTGCAACGCAAATTTAAGTTTTGCTTTTTGGAACTTTCCCAGAATTTTGTTTTTCAAATGTTTTCCGTCCAAGGTTGGTTGAATCTGCAGATGCAGAACCTTGCGGGTATGGAGAGGTAGACTAATCAAATAACATGTATGGTGCGGCACGTGGTGGTGAGAGATATGGAGAAAAGCAGTGGGATAGAGGGAGGGTCACTGATTAAGTCACATTTTAGCAAAGTCCCGAGGGAAATTAAGGAGTGGCCCTGTGGCTACCTGCATGAAGAGCATTTCAGGGGATGGGAGGGGCAAGGAGGCCACCGAGGCTTGAGTGGAGTGATCAAGGTGGACACGGTAGCAGGTAACCATAAGGGAGGTAGCGGGTTGCTGGCAGGGGCACAGGGGGAGGCCATGTAGGTCTTTGTGAGCATAGTAAGGACTTTGGCCATCACTTAAAACGAATTGAATAGCCCACTGGAGAGTTTTGAATGAAGCAGTGAGAAGATCTGGGGTAACACAGGGACACAAATTAGGAGCATACTGCAATAACCCCCAGGAAAAAGGATGGAAACTTGTACTAGCGCGGGAGCAGTGAGAAGAGAAGAGAGATGGTCAGAGTCTAGATATGCTTTGAAGGACACATAGCCAAACTATGCTGGTGGATTGGCTGGAGGCTGTGAGAGAGTCGAGTTTTGTTCTTTAATAAAGACATATTGGGAATTCCCTGGTGCTCCAGTGGTTAGGACTCCAAGCTTCCATTTCAGGGGGCACAGGTTCCATCCCTAGTCAGGATCCCCGCAAGCCACGCAGTGTGGCCAAAAAGAAAGAGAGACGTATTTACATGTATGAAATGCCCCTATTCTGTTGTGTAAAAATACAACTTGCGTTATTCTTTGACCAGTGTTATTCCAGCAACTTCCCAGAAGTTAGTTTTCATTTTTCTAAAACCTAATTTCTTATGGTTTTATCACTCATTTGTCCTGCTAAGTCTTCCTACAGCAAAACTTTGCAATTCCAATGGAATACAATTGAGCACATGGGGATCTAAATTTTGTCTGAAAAGACGATATAATTTAAAATCCTGACTCATCAAATTATCCCTGGAAAGCAAATAAACCAATTCTCTTCTCATTTATACCCAACATTATATAATGAACATTGAGGGCTCCTCTTTTCATACCTATTTCTACAATTTTCACAGAAGAGGACATGTATCCTTCTTTATTCTTATTACGGGAATCCATCACAACTGAAAATGCATTCAATCCTTCTCCAGGAAGCAACAACCTAGCCACTATAGTAAACCCTCTGAGAAGCAAAAAATTTTTTGTGCTTCTTTCCCTATGTAGTGAATGCTTTGCTCAGAGGAAAATTTTGTTACTATTTGGTTAATCCATAGATGGGCATGGCAGCATGTAGAGGAACCCATACTAGTTTCTCTGGGCTGCCAAAACAAAGTACCACAAACTGGGTAGCTTAGAATAACAGAAATTTATTCTCTCACAATTCTGGAGGCCAGACATGCAAAATCAAGGTGTTGGCAGGGCTGTGCTCTCTCTCAGAGTTCTAGGGAAGAATCTGTTTTATTTTTTTTCTTAGCTTCTGGTGTTGCCAGCAATCCTCAGTGTTCCTTGGCTGTAAGTGCATCACTCCAGTCCTCGCCTCTGTCCCCATGTGATGTTCTGTCTCTGTGTCTTGTGTTTTAGATTACTTCTGGTTTATTATAAAAGGATATAACTCAGGAACAACTGGCAAAAGAGATGCACAGGGCAAGGTGTGTGGGAAGGAATGTGGCACTTCTCTGCCCTCTCTGGGAGTGTCACTATCCTGGCACCTCCACGTGGTCACCAACCTGGAAGCTTCAGAGTCAAGATTTCTGGTCCAAGTAATACCATCTTTTAGTTAATGAGAAGCTGAGTTGATAATTTTATACTATGGCATAGCTCATGTAATTTCTTTAAAACCAAGGTCACAGGGACTTCCCTGGTGGTCCAGTGGTAAAGAATCCACCTTCCAATGCAGGAGATGCGGGTTCGATCTCTGGTCGGGAAACGAAGATCCCACATGCCACGGGGCAACTAAGCCTGTGCGCTTCAACTACTGAGCCCATGCGCCTCAACGAGAGAGCCCGCCTGTCGCATTCCACAGAGCCCAGCACCCTGGAGCCTGCGCACCACAACTAGAGAGAGAAAACCCGCACGCATAGCTAGAGAGAAGCCTGAGCACTGCAACAAAGAGCTTGTGTGCCACAAAAAAAAAAAAAGATCCCAAACGCCACAAGGAAGACCTGACACAGCCAAAAATAAAAAACAAAACAAAAAAACCAAGGTCACAGATTCTGGCAAAAAGGGTTTATTTTCTTACCAAGCCATAATATATGAAACACTCTGTATAATTGGTTAAGACTCCTGTATCCTTCAATCAGAAAAAGAACAAAAAGGCCTTGTTCTGATCAGGCTCCAACACTATTTCTACAGAAGATCCTACCAGATCTTCTGGATTAGTTCTCAAGTCCCCAGGTCATTCACCAGACCCCAATACAGATTTGGGAATGAGCCAAGTGGAAGACCATCTTCATCTACTACATTTAATAAAAGTAATTCAAAACTTTGGTTGCATCATTCAAATGGTGCAATGTTCCAGACGCTAGTGAACCAGCGTTTTGCATTACCTATACGAAGAGACAGTGCTTGTCTGGGGAGTACTATCTGGCAGATCCTCGCATGTAGGCAAACCTTGTCTAAACCATGCAGGGATGACTGGAGCCTCATTAACTCTTTCAGTCATGGCTCCAACAGCTGTTTGAGGCTTTCCTTCCTCATGCCATTATTGGTTTGGGAATTCATTGGGACTTAAGCCTGCAGGTGGGGCCTCTCTGTGAGCAGAGGGGGATGGGGATGGCAAAGACAAAGGGAGTGAGGTGGGGACTGGCACCTTATCACAGTTGTTCCTGAATGTCACCTTTTTAAACATTCAAAAGCCATCAGCAACTTTACTAGCTCTTTAAACAAGGGGCACTGGACACATCACTTCTACTGCCACTGTCATACCTGGGCCCTCGGAGGTATAATGATTCATTTAAGAAGTACTTTCTGAGTACTTAAATTGACTCTTGACTGTCCTGGGGCTAAGGATTCAGTGTGAACAAGAGCTCCACTATCATGGTGCTTACATTCTGTCAGGAGAGACAAACAACAAACGAGTATATATGTTAATTACATTATTTCCCCAAATGATAAGGACTGTGAAAGAAATAAACAGCGTGATGTCGTAGAGTTACTTTGGTTAGGGGGTGGGTAGGGCTGAGGAGGCTTCTTGGAATCAGTCAACAGAGAGGTGACATTTGATATGAGACCCGAAGGGTGACGAGGAACATGTCATGTTAACTTAATAAACAGTCATTTAAAGTCCAGTGCGCATAAACCTCGTATTAGGTCTTGGGAAAGGGGTACTGAGATTAAAATATAAAGATGAAGAAGACGTGCTTCTTGCCATCTGGAGCCTAATATCTAATGCAGAAGACCAGTATAGTATATGTTGATAACCATAATTCACAGTAGAAGTGCTGTAAGAGAGATGTAAACAAAATGCCAAAGTAGTACAGAAATAAAGGGGTGGTTCTCATTAAAGGATTTGGAAGATTTGGGAGATGAGCTTCGCAGATGAGGTGACAGCTGAGCTTGGCAATAACAATATGGCTCATAGTCATCAAGCCCTGTCTATGTGTCAGCCCCTGTGCTAATGGGATTTACAGGAATTCTCCCACTTAATCTCGCTAACCCTAAAAGGTAGATACTATTAATCAGCCTCCTTTCATAATAAATACATGAAATGGGGTTTGAACCCAGTTCGTCTAAGTATAGAGCTCATTCTTATACAGATACTGTGCACCTAAATAAGATAATCAGTTGGTTAGCTATGTTTTTCTCTTTTTAACTTATTCTTTTGGTGTTGTGTATCATCTAAACAGTTCTTACCACATAATTCTGAGTCATAGTATCATTCCCCAAATAGATGAACATAATAAAAACATTTCAAACAATGAGGCAGAGTTGATAGCTCCCCAAACTGAAGAATGCACAAGTTATTAGGATGAAGTGCATCACAGATGTCTTGGTTTACTGTTTTCTAAACAGAGTTTAATTTTATTTATTTCACCTGAAATTGATGTTTAAAGTAAATGCTTATGTGTAAACAAAAAGGGAAGTTAATCACTTTTTAAATTCTTTCTGCAGACCATCAAGCTACAAACAGCAATTCTGTAAACCCACAAAGCCAGCAAAAGATGCATAACCTGAGTAGGATGCCAGTGGATAGAAATGGGACTCTTACTGGAAACCTAATGTGTGGTCTTTAGACTTGCGTTATGCTTTCTTGGGAAAAAATTTCACAATTTGTATGGAAACACAAAAGACCCTGAATAGCCAAAGCAATCTTGAGAACGAAAAAAGGAGCTGGAGGAATCAGGCTCCCAGACTTCAGACTATACTACAAAGCGACAGTAATCAAGACAGTATGGTACTGGCACAAAAACAGAAATATAGATCAATGGAACAGGATAGAAAGCCCAGAGATAAACCCACGCACATGTGGTCACCTTATCTTTGATAAAGGAGGCAGGAATGTACAGTGGAGAAAGTACAGCCGCTTCAATAAGTGGTGCTGGGAGAATTGGACAGGTACATGTAAAAGTATGAGATTAGAAGACTCCCTAACACCATACACAAAAATAAACTCAAAATGGATTAAAGACCTAAATGTAAGGCCAGAAACTATCAAACTCTTAGAGGAAAACATAGGCAGAACACTCTATGACATAAATCACAGCAAGATCCTTTTTGACCCACCTCCTAGAGAAATGGAAATAAAAACAAAAATAAACAAATGGGACCTAATGAAACTTCAAAGCTTTTTCACAGCAAAGAAAACCATAAACAAGACCAAAAGACAACCCTCAGAATGGGAGAAAATATTTGCAAATGAAGCAATAGACAAAGGATTAATCTCCAAAACTTACTAGCAGCTCATGCAGCTCGATAACAAAAAAACAAACAACCCAATCCAAAAATGGGCAGAAGACCTAAATAGACATTTCTCCAAAGAAGATATACAGATTGCCAACAAACACATGAAAGAATGCTCAACATCATTAATCATTAGAGAAACGCAAATCAAAACCACAATGAGATATCATCTCACACCGGTCAGAATGGCCATCAGCAAAAAATCTAGAAACAATAAATGCTGGAGAGGGTGTGGAGAAAAGGGAACACTCTTGCATTGATGGTGGGAATGTGAATTGGTATAGCCACTATGGAGAACCGTATGGAGGTTCCTTAAAAAACTAAAAATAGAGCTACCATATGACCCAGCAATCCCACTACTGGGCATATACCCTGAGAAAACTATAATTCAAAAAGAGTCATGTACCAAAATGTTCATTGCAGCTCTCTTTACAATAGCCAGGACATGGAAGCAACCTAGGTGTCCATCATTGGATGAATGGATAAAGATGTGGCACATATATACAATGGAATATTACTCAGCCATAAAAAGGAACAAAATTGAGTTATTTGTAGTGAGGTGGATGGACCTAGAGTCTGTCATACAGAGTGAAGTAACTCAGAAAGAGAAAGACAAATACTGTATGCTAACACATATATATGGAATCTAAGAAAAAAAAATGTCATTAAGAACCTAGGGGTAAGATGGGAATAAAGACACAGACCTACTAGAGAATGGACTTGAGGATATGGGGAGGGGGAAGGGTAAGCTGTGACAAAGTGAGAGAGTGGCATGGACATATATACACTACCAAACGTAAAATAGGTAGCTAGTGGGAAGCAGCCGCATAGCACCGGGAGGTCAGCTTGGTGCTTTGTGACCACCTAGAGGGGTGGGATAGGGAGGGTGGGAGGGAGGGAGCCGCAAGAGGGAAGAGATATGGGAACATATGTATATGTATAACTGAGTCACTTTGTTATAAAGCAGAAACTAACACACCATTGTAAAGCAATTATACTCCAATAAAGATTTTTTAAAAAAAGAAAAGATCTGTATTGGGTCTTTTTTTCATAGCAAAATTTTATATAATTCAAACTTTCCACGTATATATTCAACTCTTTAATTGTGCATATATAAGTTTTTACAACGTTTCTAGCCTTTCTAACTTTCCGTTAATTTTAACTGTGAAGAAAAATCAGAGAATATTAATTTTTCTAAGTCTAGCATTTTCCCATACGTTCCATTCTTTTTCTAGATATCAGAACTAATCTTATTGTCCTTAAGTTTAGCTCAGGACTGGGCTGTGATCCCCTGATTTGTCTGGCCAAGAAAACTCCAAATTCATTGGTTACCTTTCAAAAGATCAACTGATGTTTCTGCTAACATTTAGGAGTCTGTTAGTCTCCTGAGTCAAAAGGCATCCAACAGAGATAGAATTAACAGCAAACTTGATTTCTAAACCACAGCTTAATGCAAAAGAGAAAGTAAACAATTCCTAAGAATGTGAAGAAGCAAAAGTCCTTTGAGTAAAGACTTATCCATAGGACATTTTCTTCAAAGTCAAGTTCTAACCTCTAAAGAGATACACTACCATTCTCTAGCAAAGCTACAATTCTCAAATTACACTGGCCTTTAGAATACTCACATCAATAAACCTGAACACCATAACTTCGTGAATGATTCAGTTGCTAACCTAATTATTATGTTGATTAAATCATTTGCTTTGATTGATTCTAAGTAATTCCTTTTTAGAGAGTATGGATTTCTTTTGAAACAATGGTGTAAGAGAAACATTAGATTATTTGCTGCCTGCAATCAAAAAGACCTACAGTGTTTGCTAAACTTATTGTAATATGCTGTAGTGATTGGTTAGTCAGATTTTTTAAATGTATTTATCCATCTTATTTATAAAATACATCTATTATCACAATTTATTTTTTAATACTAGAAGCAGTAATGTTGCTCAAAAGTTTTAAAAAGTTGGAAAAGGGTTCCAAAGAACAACATAAATGGATCCTCATCTTTCTGAGTAGCTGGAAAATAAAGATACTAATTACCTGGGGTACTGCATTGCCTCAAAGATCACTCTTATCTGTGACTCCAACTCAGTGATTTGTAACGCTGGAATATTTACTGGAGGTTAATACAATCAGCTGCTCGAATTTCTTATAATGACTCCCCCTTTCCATTTAAAGTAATCTTTTAAATATAAATGCATAATATCCTCACATTAAAGCTATAACCTACTAAATATAATTTTATAATTTATGAGTTAAATTTGATACTTTTATATTGCTTTAATGATTCAAGATCTTAGAAAATTTTAAGATCACTATTTTGAACATTAATTCTAATTGAACAAAATTAGAATTTTGTTCTAATATCATCTCTTTCAAATAACTATTGTGTTAATCTAGGTGCTCTGAGAAGCAGATGCCAAGACAGCATTAAATAAGGAAATTATGGCCAGTGTAAAATGCTTGTGCTAAAAAACAATGGGGAGAGGTCGGATATGGTTGGGAGACAAATCAGACCCTGATGCAAGTCTGATCCCAAATGAGGAAGAGAGAAGAAGAATGGGAAGAAGGAAGTTTGGCTGGGACCTTGTAGACTTCACTACAGTCAATGGAAGGTTCAGCAAAGCTATGGGTGAGTCCTTGAACCAAAGTTGGCCGACATTGGGATGCTTTGCCTTTCTTTCTTTCTTCTTTCTTTCTTATTTTTTAAAATTGAAGTGTAGTTGATTTATAATATTGTGCTAGTTTCAGGTGTACAGCAAAGTGATTCAGTTATATACATATACCTATTTTTTCCAATTCTTTTCCTTTATAGGTTATTACAAGATATTGAGTATAGTTCCCTATGCTATGCAGTAAATCCTTGTTTCTCTATTTTATATATAGTGGTGTGTATCTTAATCCCATACTTGTAATTTACCCTTACCCCTCTCTTTCCCCTTTGGTAACCATAAGTTTGTTTTCTGTGCCTGTGAGTCTATTTCTATCTTGTAAATAAATTCATTTGTATTATTTTTTAGTTTCCACATATAAGTGATATCATATAATATTTTTCTTTCTCTGTCTGGCTTACTTCACTTTGTGTGATAATCTCTGCCTTCATCCATGTTGCTGCAAATGGCATTATTTCATTCTTTTTTACAACTGAGTAATATTCCACTGTATATATGTACCACGTCTTTATCCATTCATCTTTCAGTGGATGCTTAGGTTGCTCCCATGTCCTGGCTTTTGTAAATAGTGGTGCTATTAATATTGGAGTGCATATATCTTTTCGAATGAGGGTTTTCATCTTTTCCAGATATCTGCCCAGGGGCGGGATTGCTGGATCATATGGTAACTCTATTCTTGGTTTTTCAAGGAAACTCCGTACTGCTTTCCATAGCAGCTGCACAAATTTACATGGAATGCTTTGTCCTCTTGAGCTGGTCTGCCTTAGTGTTGCTACTGCACCTCCTCATTGTCTGGAAGTCACCTGTGAGATGTATGTCCTCAGCTCCGATACTGAGGTGACTTCACAGCCCAATAGCTGGGACCTTCAGCTAATTACTTGCCCTGCAGTAGGACATTTGTCAGGCACATTCCTGACACTGGTGGCTGACACAGCCACCAGATCAGCAGCTCCAAATCTGGCCTCTTTCCTGCTCCTAAATTGTGAACTGTCTACTGGAAAGCTCCATCAGAATGACCTCTGACACCTCAAATTCAGTGATTCAGTGCATTCCAAAATGAACATCTAGTTCTGTCCTAACTCATACCACCATTCTCCCAAGTACCAACAGCAAACTTTACCTCTTCTTTCCTTTGCCTTCCACATCCAAATAACCAATGAATTCTCTCAATCCAATCTCTACCCTATTTTTCTTTCTCTTCTTTTTTCTGCAGGGTCCCAGTGTTACTGCTCAGGTTTAGACTTTCATCGTATTTATGGTACATTATGTGCACTCCTGCCTCTCTACAGGTGTCCCCCACCTCCCAGAGCTCCTCTCTAATCCATTTAAAGTGCTGCTGCCAGGTTAATCTCTTTCAAAGGGCAGCTATTGTACTCTTTCCATTCTTAAAATAAAAACCCTTCAGAGATATCTGCACACCCGTGTTCACTGCAGCATTATTCACAAGAGCCAAGATATGGAAGCAACCTAAGTGTCCATTAGCAGATGAATGGATAAAAAAGATGTGGAATATTAATCAGCCATGAGAAAGAAGGGAGTCCTGCCAAGTGCAACAACATGGATGGAACTTGAGGGCATTACGCTACGTGAGATGTCAGACAGAGAAAGATAAATACTGTATGATCTCACATATGCGGAACAGGAAAAAACTGAACTTGTAAAAACAGAGAGTAGAATGCTGGTTACTAGGGCCCAGGGGTAGGGAGATATTTAAGTGTACAAACCCCAAACAAGTAGATAAATGAATCCTGGCGATCTAATGCACAACATAGTGATTATAGTCAACAATACTGTATTATAAACTTCAGAGTTGATAAGAGGCTAAATCTTAACTGTTTTCAACACACAAAAAATAATAATAAGTATTTGACATGATAAAGGTGTTAACATGATGGTGGTAATCATATTGCAATATATAAATTATCAAACCAACACACTGTACACCTCAAACTTACACGATGTTATATTTCAATTAAAGCTCAATGAAAACAAAAACCCCTTAAATGGCTCCCAATTTCTTACAGAATGAACTTCTATACTCACAGCCTCTCATTCAGGGCCTCCATGATCTGGCTCCACGATCTAGCTTTTCAATTTTTCCTCCTAAAATTCCTTTTATACACACTGTTCGTAGTCTTCCTGAGTTGCAGCGGGGCCACAATTACATGCTGAACTTTCCTACCTTCATGAATCTTCCTCCTAGACTTGCTTTTATTTTCTCAGTAAGTCCTGTGTTGCTAAAAAACCATCCATCACAGCCCAGCTGAAATGTTACTTCCTCTACAGATCTTTCCCCAAATCCCTTAACTGGAAGTGCTCTATTTGCTGACATTTGCTGGTATAGAAAATATGCCTCCAGTTTATAATGAAATTTGTGTTATGGGATGTGGGGATGAGTGCACATTATCAAACATGTACTGAAATTGATTTTGTGAGGAAAAATGTATTATTTGGTTCATGCAAATACCAATACTGTAATGCAGCAGGAAGGCATCAATTCTGGGTTCGCAGAACTCTTAACCCTGAAAGATGGCAATTGAAATCTCAAAAGAAACGCTTTGATTCCCTGGAATACTGCCACATAGCACGCAGCCACACAGCAAGTTTACTGGTAACTGGAGATCACATAATACAGTAAAGCAAATGCCACTACAGTATTTCAGCAAGTACTTTAACTGATACCGAGCCACAATATGAAGTAAATGTGGCTGGATTATTATACAGATAGCTGAAGTACATTTAGGAAAAAATCATTGATTATGAGCCAGAACAAAAGATAAACCACAATAATACAGCTGAACGAACTTCAATATCATGTTTATACGTGAAATGTTTGTTGAATATTAGTACCTAGCAAAAAAACAGCAAGAAAAGGAAATACATTCACTTGTACATGATATTATAGCAACACCATTGCTGCATTTAGCTATGGCTTATGCTAGGAATAAATTTAAATATGTAATGTTTGGGGAATAACTGAGACACTATATTGGATCAGCCTGCAGTCTGTGGTTTTAAATTTCTGCTAAGAAAGATGGCAATAGGATGCAAATGCAAAACCCGTTGTTTTGTTTCCCTCTTCTGAACCCTCACAGCACAGTGCCAGGCATCTCTCGGTACATGTGCCCATTTCAACCTGCTGCTGTGTTTACACTGAACTCTACTGGACTAGGATTCTTGCGGGTAGGCTGTGTGCTAATTCAGCTTTATACCTTCACAGTTATTTGCTCATGGATGAATGAAAGAAATGAGATCGACTGAGTAGGCAGTCAGAAGAAATAGAAGGACAAGTAGAGGTTGATCAGACAGACAAGGGAGAAAAGGGAATCACAGGCTGAGAAGAGCACGTGGGGAAGACATCCTCGTGTGAGCAGGACGTTCCGTATATGGAGGAACCGTGAGAAAAGCAGCTGAACAAGTAGAAGCAGAATCACAAAAACTTCCCACGTCACACTGAAGAGTTTGGACTGTATTCTTTAGGCCAAGGGAGATCATACAAGGAAATGGGAAGATAAGATTTTTAGACAGATCTTTCTGGCAGAGCAGAGGTTGGCTGGGAGTGTGGGGAAGGGATAGACATGGTGACAGTGGGGACAGGGAGACCAGTTAGGAGGAGGCTAGTACAGTATTTCAGACAAGACACGGTTAGGGTTTGTCTTAAAGCCAAAGCAATGGGAGTGAAGCAGTGGAAGGAATCTGATAAGTATCTAGAAGCTTTAAGCAAAGGGACTTTGTAATTGACTACACAGGCCGTGAAAGAGTGGGAGGATGAGTCTTAGGCATTTGGTGGTGATGCCATCCATGAGAGCAGTGTTTTAGGAAAGATAATGAATTCTGCTTTGGGACCTGAGTTGTGGGGAAATAATGGGACTCATAAGCAAATCGAAGAAAGGTGATTCAAGAGATAGCTAGAGAGCCGAGAGAGAGCTGATTATTATATTGTACTTAACTGGGCTTTATCTTTCCATACCTTGGGCTATCATTCTTCCCTTCCAAGAATTTTTTCGGGCTTCCAGAATCTCTTAATATTCATATTCTGTTTAGAAGATTGCTTTCAGAATCCTCTATTTTTCCCCATATGTAAAGGCTCCTTGACCTGGTGTACGTTTCATGTGTTTCACTGATCTTATAGAGCCCATCCCCATCCCTTTTAACACAAGGATAAAATTTAGAAAAAAACTGGTAGGCCACTAGGTCATTCTAAAAGGAGATTATTGTTCAACATATATTGAGCATATCTTGGACATTCCAGAATCCTTAATGGGTAGCACTTTTCCTATATATTTTTTGTATCAAATTGTGAACCAGCCTTTTTGGTGAGCATGAGTATAAAGCTTTATAAGATTGAATTTGTGAATTCCTAAGTACCAGTCAGAGTCTCTGAAGATAGTATTTTCATAAGCAAAAGATGCCACTATGCTCCTTAAAAAAGAAAAAAACAATGAACCTCTACATTTCTAAAGCAGTACATTATCTTTCACAACAGAGAGTTATTTCTAAGGGCAGGACTAGCGGTTTGGATAGCAAATTTAGTTGATGTTTAAAGTAAAAAAAGAAAGAAAGAAAGAAAGAAAACATTCTTAACTGAATATTGACCTGTTTCTCCATTCAAAAGCAAATGTGGAAAAAAAAAAAAGCAAATGTGGGAATTCCCTGGCAGTCTAGTGGTTAGGACTTGGCACTTTCACTGCTGGGGCCCAGGGTTCAATCCCTGATTAGGGAACTAAGATTCTACAAGCAGTGCACCCCCACACCCCCACACACAAAATCAAACGTGCCTGCAGAAAAAAGAGAAATATTGTGTATGATAAACTCACAACCAACATAAAAAAGCTCACTGTCTCAAGAAATTTACTTTATCTTTTAAAGGATAAATTTATCTTTATGGGGGTCATACATTTTTTACATGAGTAAAAATTTCAGGAGATTGCACCCAGTCCTGTCCCTTACCAGCACAAACTTGAAAAGTACCTTGTTCCTTATTCAAACTTGTTTCTAATGAAAACGAACTCTTGTACAAGGCACCTTTCTGTAGTGCTCAAATATCAATCATAACCCTCCTGAAGTCGCCATGCAACATGCTGAATCTTTCTTGCTTATTAAGGAGTAAAATTTAAATGCCCTCATTTCAATCTTAATACTTGGGATCCTGAAATGGTCAAGATTACTTACAAGTTTTAAAACCCAAGGGGCTAAAATGGCCAACAAGCACGTATGTGAGAATCATTTTTACCAGTGATGTGAAATCACCTCTAGGCCACATAGTCTCGGATAGAACTAAATTGGTGTGTAATTTCTCTTAAAGCAGAAAGTGAGAAGCTTTCAGCTGCAGGAGAATTTCCAAATTTCAGACAACACAGACTTACATTGGAATGTATCCCAAGACCTTGGAACCGATACTCAAATTACTATGACACATAGGCCAGAATTTAAGCACTTGAATTCTCAGCACAGAGATCATCTTATGTAGATGACAAACAAATTCACAGCCGCCAAGTTTTATGATTCAGTCAGGAGACAATTTATTGAAACTTTCCGCATGATCTCAGTATCCTTGGACTTTACTGTGAAAAGCTGGGAAGTTGGAGAAATAGTAAGTTGTGGAATAATTTAAAATATGAAATATTAAAAGTCTACTATTTTTAAAAAATATTTATTTATTTACTTACTTATTTTGGCTGTGCAGGGTCTTAGATGTGGCATGCGGGATCTTCAGTGCAGCATGTTTAGTTGCAGCATGTGGACTCTTAGTTGTGGCATGCATGTGGGATCTAATTCCCCGACCAAGGATCAAACCCGGGCCCCCTGCATCGGGAGCGCCGAGTCTTACCCATTGGACCACCAGGGAATTCCCCCTAAAATTCTACCTTTCAAACACCAGGATAGTAACTTGAATTCTTTGAATTCCAGTTCTGAGCTGTGCAAATAATGTTTAGTGACTTTATTCTCTTGGTTTTGATTCCTGGGTAATCACAGATGTCCAAAGGAGAGTTTGGCTACACTGTGTTTCCATAGACTATTGCATAGTATTTTTCACTTGTTCTGAATGGTGAACATTTTTTTTCTTACAAACATTACTGGTCACTTTGACAATGATAAAAGAAATTCTCTATTTCAGAGGATTGTTAGGAAAAGAAGTCCCACAAATGCTTAGCATCTTCTATGTTCCAGGCAATTGTACGGGCTATTTTCATTTTTGCTTAATTGAAATGACTCAATTACATTTTATGAAATTCATTTTATGAATTCAATTTATGTCAACTCTAAATATGAGAAGTATATTAGTTTTCTATTGCTGTGTAACAAATTAAACAAATTACGACAAATACCACCCATTTATTAGCTTACTGTTGCGTCGAAGTCTGGACAGTCTGGGCATGGTGTGCCTGGATTCTCTGCTTAGAGTCTCGCATGGCTAAAATCAAGGTGTTGGCAAGGCTGTGTTCTCAACTGGATGTCATGATCCTTTTTTCAAGCAGAATTCAGTTGCTATGGCTGTAGAAATGAGGCTTGCACTTCCTTGCTGGCTGTCAGGAGGGAGCTTCTCTTAGCTCATAGAGACCTCCTACATTCTTTGCCACGTGGCCCTCTCCTTCTTCAAAGCCACCAATGGAGAATCTCCCTTGTGTCGAATACTCCTCACACTTCAAATATCTCAAGGACCGACCTAGTCCCTCTTTCAGCTTCACTTAATTAGGTTAGGCCAAACTTGGATAATCTCCCTATTTTAAGGTCACCTGATTTCAGATCTTAACTGCATCTGCAAAATCCCTTCACAATAGCACTTAGCTTAATGTTTGATTGAATAACTGGGGGAAGGTGGGCGTACACCAGTGGGTAGGGAGTCTTGGGGACAATCTTAGAATTCTGCTTATCAGTCTCACAAGTCTGTAATCAAAATGTCAGCTAGGCTGTGTTCTCATCTGGAGGCTTGATTGGGGAAGTAAGTGCTTCCAAGTTGATTCAGGCTGTTGGCAGAATTCATATACTTGTAACTGTGTGATTGAGGACTTTGGATTTTTGTTGGTTGTTGGCTGACAGTCACTCCCAGCAGTGACCCACAGCTCCCTGCCATGTAATCATCTCCATAGGCAGTTCACAACATGGCTATTTGCTTCTTGAAGACCAGTAAGAGAGTATCTTTGTCTAGTCTACTAAGACAGAATCTTATATGATGTAATCTAATCATGGGAGTGACATCCTGTTATCTTTGCCATATTCTTTTAGTTAGAGCAAGTTGCAGCTTCCATTCTGCAGTCAGAGGAAGGAAATTATACAAGGGTGTATGACTCATTGAGGGTCACCTTACGTTGTATCTGCCACAGAAAGTCTGTGCTCAGAGCAACTTTGGAAGAAGTTCAGATCAAAGTGGCTTCCAGGTTTTTAAAGAACAGGGCCTTGTTGAATGTGCAGTAGCTGCCATCAGATGTAAACCCACATGGTTAAATGGGTATCCTGTTTTCAAACTCCAGACCTGATATCAGATTTTCTTGGGTGAATCCCAGTTCTTCCATGGATTAACTGTGCAACTTTACCTCTCTATGCCTCAGTTTCTTCCTCTACAAAATGAAGATGACAGTACACCCCCCCACCAAGGATCATTATGAGGATTAAGGAGACATCATTTAAAATGGATCCTGATATACAGTAAGTGCTCAGTAAGCAGTAGACATTATTTTATATTCCTGCTCTCCCTCTGGATGATTATATTGCATCTTTCAATCATGAATTTATCTAAATCTATTCTTAAACCTACGTATTGTTCTTTTTTTTTTAGATCTTTTTTTTTTTTAAACAGAACTTTCTTTTTTTAAAATTTTTACTTTATTTGACTTTTTAAATTTTTGGCTGTGTTGGGTCTTCATTCCTGTGCACAGGCTTTCTCTAGTTGTGGCAAATGGGGGCTACACTTCGTTGCGGTGCATGGGCTTCTCATTGCGGTGGCTTCTCTTGTTGCAGAGCATGGCCACTAGGTGGGCAGGCTTCAGTAGTTGTGGCTCGCAGGCTCAGTAGTTGTGGCGCACTGGCTTAGTTGCTCCACAGCATGTGTGATCTTCCCAGACCAGGAATCGAACCTGTGTCCCCTGCATTGGCAGGCAGATTCTTAACCACTGTGCCACCGGGGAAGTCCCCTATGTATTGTTCTTGATATATCCTTATCCAGTCTTTTCGACTTTAAGAGCTCCTCTTTACTTCTTTTCATGCATTTGGTGAGGTAGTCCACATTCATTCTCCATTCACATATTATGATGCTGATTATGCCTTCTCAAACACTTTTAATTTTCAAACTATTGATAAGTCTCTTGAGGGAAGTGAATCTTAATGTAAATTTCCTTTGACATATTTTAATTTTATGTGTCTTGTTCTTTAGATGAGATTCAGTGGTAGACTATGGTTAAATGGTGATTAAATCTGGTGAGTGTTGGTCGTTAAAAATATATACATATATACAGTTTGTAGTGGTGGGTGAGGAGATATATATGGGGGTGATCATTGATCACAAAAACAAACATCCTGGGAATTTACACAGTCTGTATGTTGGAGGGAAGCTGAATCAATTTTACTGAATTAAATTGAGTAGCACTAGTTCTGTGCTCGGCTCTACACCAATCTCTATACAAGAGCAAAAACGAGATAAACCTTGTTTTCTATTCTGAGGCTTACAGTGTTGCTAGGGAAACAAAGCTCATGCATACTAGACAGACATACTGTAAGATGGCATAGGATTACATTAAAGTTAGATAGATGAGTATATAAGTGATGTCAGATCTCAAAGGAGGGAGGATGGATTAAAGAGAGCTTGCTAGAGAGGCTTTGGATTATAAGTAGAATTTGGGGAGGTAGAAAGTAATGAAACACACCTTCAGGGATGGGAGATATTTTGAGCACTAGTTTGCCATTAGAACTGACCCTTATCTCTTACAAGACAACAGGGAGAGCAGAATAGGGATTTATGTTAGGAAGAGAGTAGCAGAGTTTTTACTCTATCTGATCTTTATGAGGTGATCATTGCTCTTATTTTGTGACAGTAGACCTTAGGGTAATGGGAGTTAAAACACCTATTTGAAACATGAAAATGCCAAAATGTGAAGTGACATGCTCAGTGTCATACTACAGGATGTTAAGGGAGGATTCAGTTGTCTAATTTCTTTGTTCATATGTTGTTTGAAACAGAAAGCCCTACTGTGAATCTTTTCCATATTTTATAACTTAAAAAAAATCGTGGCTAGCCTTGCATGTAATTGCAAATGAATACCAGAGACAACAAAACAGGGTATCATAATTAAAAGATGTCATAAAGGATAAAATGCTTCATCTTGTCTTACAGTTATGTAAGTTGAAAAAGTACTTTCCAGTCCACACTTTCTTTAGATTCCTACAGCATATCTTTCAAAAGAAAGCATGGTTTATAGGTAGCTACTTTCTATTGTAATAACCTATCTAAAAAGTTATATTTCACTATATGTAATAGAAGAATGTATTTTAAGTGGCTATTTATAAATTGCAGTTGCACTAAACCATAAGGCAATATTATTCATTGAGAAAGCTAGTAATTGAATGTTATTATCCAATTGTTTATGACCTTCTCATTTTTCAGAGCCTCTCAGAAACCAGTTTTCTACAATGAGCTATTGGAGCAAGGACAAAGACACTTAGAAATTCCTATAAGCTGAAATCTACTTCTCCCAGCTATAAATTCTTTGTCTAGTAAATACTAGCTCATCTTGTGCTCATAAAGTAGGGCACTACACTTCTTTTCAGCTATTTTAGTACATCTTGAATGTGCTTCCTCTCCAACTGAAAAAAGATTTGTGCTCATAAATTCTCCCTGAATTCCTGAGAGCCCCAGTAAGCACGGCCTACAGAGAATCTATTCCAGTAGATAGACCTGGGATCAATATTGATTGTGACATTAAATAAACGGGCTTGATCTTCCCTCTTCAACACTCACGACTACAAGAAATGCAATCTCAAAGAGACAGAACAGGAAAAGTGGCGTGGGGGTGGGGACTCGCGGTCTATGTCGTGTGCCAGAGAACAGACCGATGGCCGTTCCGCAGTGTCTGAGTCAGGCGGCAAAGGGGACTGGAGCCTCCCAATGCACTTTAAATTCGCCAGAGCCTGAGTAGAGCCTCCCAATGCACTTTAAATTCGCCAGAGCCTGAGTAGAGCCTCCCAATGCACTTTAAATTCGCCAGAGCCTGAGTAGAGCCTCCCAATGCACTTTAAATTCGCCAGAGCCTGAGTAGAGCCTCCCAATGCACTTTAAATTCGCCAGAGCCTGAGTAGAGCCTCCCAATGCACTTTAAATTCGCCAGAGCCTGAGTAGAGCCTCCCAATGCACTTTAAATTCGCCAGAGCCAATTTGACATACCTAGGAATGTCAAATTGCCCGGCTGTGTGTGTGTGCACTGCCCAAGGGCACCTGCTAAGGGGGCAAGTGGGGTTAAATCCCGTTCTCAGTTGGTTTAGCAATCTATGTGCCTATGTGAGAATTGTACCTGCTTGGATGAAGGGGGTGTCTTTTTCTCATTCACACCACTGCTCTTGTGTGGGGTGGTTGTGGCCCTTCTAAATACCACCCCAGTGGCCCGCAAAGCGAATGCACTAACCGTGCCTGGGGAATCTTGAACCACTGGGATAAATGTCTTCATTCTGCTTATTCCAGTTAAACATGTGCCTTCCTTTCTCTGTGTGAAGACCATGTTAAGAAGAAATTCTCAACTTATGCTGAAGACAACTTTCAACTCTCTTCAACAATGAAGAAAGGAAAAAATATTCCACCTTCATAAAAAGTTACTGTTTATGTTAATCCTCCCTTTCTGTAATGAAATTTTAAAAAATATTTAGCTCCGAGACAAAACAGAATGTCACTAGTTCCTTACGTGGATCCTTATCACCTGCTAAACAGTTCTATCGTGGGACTTCCAAACACACTTTGTCATTCCATAGTTGACATTTTTTTTGGAACATCTTTATTGAAGTGTAATTGCTTTACAGTGGTGTTAGTTTCTGCTTTATAACAAAGTGAATCAGCTATACATATACATGTATCCCCATATCTCTTCCCTCTTGCGTCTCCCTCCCTCCCACCCTCCCTATCCCACCCTCTAGGTGGTCACAAAGCACCGAGCTGATCTCCCTGTGCTATGCGGCTGCTTCCCACTAGCTATCTATTTTACATTTGGTAGTGTGTATATGTCCATGCCACTCTCTCGCTTTGTCCCAGCTTACCCTTCCCCCTCCCCATATCCTCAACTCCATTCTCTAGTAGGTCTGCGTCTTTATTCCCATCTTGCCCCTAGGTTCTTCATGACCATTTTCTTTTAGATTCCATATGTATGTGTTAGCATATGGTATTTGTTCTTCTCTTTCTGACTTACTTCACTCTGTATGAGAGACTCTAGGTCCATGCACCTCACTACAAATAACTCAATTTCGTTCCTTTTTATGGCTGAGTAATATTCCATTGTATATATGTGCCACATCTTCTTTATCCATTCGTCTGTCAATGGACACTTAGGTTGCTTCCATGTCCTGGCTATTGTAAATAGAGCTGCAATGAACATTGTGGTACATGACTCTCTTTGAATTATGGTTTTCTCAGGGTATATGCCCAGTAGTGGGATTGCTGGGTCATATGGTAGCTCTATTTTTAGTTTTTTAAGGAACCTCCATACTGTTCTCCATAGTGGCTATACCAATTCACATTCCCACCAGCAGTGCAAGAGTGTTCCCTTTTCTCCACACCCTCTCCAGCATTTATTGTTTGTAGATTTTTTTTTTTTTTTTTTTACGGTACGCGGGCCTCTCACTGTTGAGGCCTCTCCTGTTGCGGAGCACAGGCTCCGGACGCGCAGGCTCGGCGGCCATGGCTCACGGGCCCAGCCGCTCCGCGGCATGTGGGATCTTCCCAGACTGGGGCACGGACCCACGGCCCCTGCATCGGCAGGCGGACTCTCAATCACTGCGCCACCAGGGAAGCCCTAGTTTGTAGATTTTTTGATGATGGCCATTCTGACCAGTGTGAGATGATATCTCATTGTAGTTTTGATTTGCATTTCTCTAACGATTATTGATGTTGAGCATTCTTTCATGTGTTTGTTGGCAATCTGTATATCTTCTTCGGAGAAATGTCTATTTAGGTCTTCTGCCCATTTTTGGATTGGGTTGTTTGTTTTTTTGATATTGAGCTGCATGAGCTGCTTGTAAATTTTGGAGATTAATCCTCTGTCAGTTGCTTCAATTGCAAATATTTTCTCCCATTCTGAGGGTTGTCTTTTTGTCTTGTTTATGGTTTTCTTTGCTGTGCAAAAGCTTTGAAGTTTCATGAGGTCCCATTTGTTTATTTTTGTTTTTATTTCCATTTCTCTAGGAGGTGGGTCAAAAAGGATCTTGCTGTGATTTATGTCACAGAGTGTTCTGCCTATGTTTTCCTCTAAGAGTTTGACAGTGTCTGGCCTTACATTTAGCTCCTTAATCCATGTTGAGTTTATTTTTGTGTATGGTGTTAGGGAGTGTTCTAATTTCATTCTTTTACGTGTAGCTGCATAGTTGACATTTTTATTCAAACTCGGAAAGCTCTCCTTTATCTTCATTGCCTTTCAAAATTCCCCTTCCCCTATCATTCAAAGCTCAGGACAAATGCTACCTTATCCAAGGACCATTTCGTTTTCTCTCTTCTATGCTAGAATATTCCTCCACCCTATCTGTTCATCTCCATAACATACAATTGATTGATACAACCCAGGGCCCAGGCTATAGCAAAAGAGCACGTAATTCAGAGCAAGTCAGCTTGGATGTAGTGGGTGTGGCATTGGCAGCCTCGGTAGGAGGAGAGATTGGGAGGAGAGACGAAGCTGGCGGCAGCAACAACATCAGAGAAATGCCATGGGGATGAGGAGATGAAGCGTGTATCATAAGGAACAGTGTTGCATTAGTCTGTTCTCTCAGCAGAGACTACTGCCATTAGAGGTACCCATAGGCCAATATGGAGAGTTCTTGGGTCCTCTGATACTGCCCGGGAGAGGATAAGAGCTCAGGGAAACAGGAGGATAGCTTTCATCTGGTGGGTACTCATCCAGAGCCTCTTTATAGTGCGTGCTATTCTGTTACTCTGTTGCTCATAGCTCTCTCTGATTGTCTGGCCTCAGGCTGATGAATGAGGAATCATGTAAGATTCCAACACCGCCCACACCCTCAAATTGCCTTTGTGCAACTCTGCCACCCCCTCAAGCTTTATTTACTGCTTTACTTTATTTCCTGCTTTTTTTTTTTAACTGCATGTTTACTTCCTTCTCGGTCTTTCCACTCCCCCTTTTATGGCATGATATTATTCCTTTTCTCTGATATTAGGATTAGTCCTTCAGTGTGAGGAAAATATTGGTCAAATGGTCCTGCTCTGTGAGTAGAATAGTAAGTACGTAGCTGGGCACCAAACAGGCCCAAGCACACCAAATTATCCTACCCACTCTCTTTGGAATATGCCCTTAGATGTTCTCTGGTGTCTCCACTCATACAAGTCCAACTACTTGGACGAGTTTTCCCATTCTGCTGCCCTCTTAAAATCAAACCCATCCTTTAATATTCAAGTCAAATGCTAATTCTTTCTTAAAGTATTTCCTGAAATATAATATTTTACTTCCTCTTAGCATACATCTTACAGTTTTTAAAAATTTATTTATTTTATTATTTATTTATTTAGGCTGTGTTGGGTCTTTTGTTGCTACGCACGGGCTTTCTCTAGTTGCGGTGAGCGGGGGCTACTCTTCATTGCAGTGCGCGGGCTTCTCATTGCGGTGGCTTCTCTTGTTGCGGAGCACGGGCTCTAGGCGCATGGGCCTCAGTAGTTGTGGCACACGGGTCTAGAGCGCAGGCTCAACAGTTGTGGCACACGGGCTTAGTTGCTCCGCAGCATGTGGGAGCTTCCCAGACCAGGGCTCGAACCCGTGTCCCCTGCATTGGCAGGCGGATTCTTAACCACTGCGCCACCAGGGAAGCCCATCTTACAGATTTAGAAACAACTTGAGGCTGGATGAGTGCATGGAAGGCCAGATGGATGAGAGCCAGGATGCCAGTTCCCAGACAGCAAGTAGGGATCTAAAGGTTGGGGAGATATCCATACCACCTCTGGCACGTTAAAGCTAAGAATGGTGAGCAAGTGGGATGGCAGGTCAGGATCCAAGAATTGAAGCCAAAATTGTGGATATAAGTAGGGCATTGGGGCCAATGTAAAGAATCTGTGGATGATCCAGGACTTTGGAAAAAAAATTTTTTTTGAAGTTCATATCTAGCTTTTGATGAAATGTTCTTACTTCCCAAAGAATTGGTGTTTGTGGGATAGTTCCAGAATTTTCTGTTCTTAGTTTGCTCTTCTCTTATAATGCTTACCACGCTGTACCCTGTACCTTGCAAGTGCTCATCTCCCTTACTAGCCTGTAAGCCTCTTGAGGGCAGACACTGTGGTTTACTCTTGTTCACCTCACCTGCATTGTCTAGGGAGTGCTTTTTACCTAGGAATGTCAATATTTCTTGATATTGACATTGAAATATCTCTTGAATTGTAGTTTTGAAGATGAATTGAATTTGTGGAGACTACTATGATTTTAATTTTACACATGTCGAGATTATGGCATTCAGAGGGAAATATCCAGCAATCAGCTGGAGTCGAAAGACTCGTTATATAGAAGGAGTGGATGGATGGCCAGATATATTTAGGTGCTTTCCATATACGGATGAAAACCTAAGAAGTGTGTGAAGAGTTAAAAGAGCTCTAAGTTGAAAACTGAATAGAGGAGGATACAAATTTATTTATCCAGCCAACATTTACTAACCTTTTAAGGTGTTCCAAGTACTTAGGTAGGCACGATTATAGAAATACACTTAATGGAGTAAGATAGTCTCTACCATCAAGGATCTTCAGTCCTCCAGTGCTGGCAACACACTAGTGAGGAGATGACTGTAAATATCAATATATTAAGTGGAGAAAGAAGAATATGCAAGAAAGTGCGTGTGACTAACAAGGATAAAAAATGCTTTTAAAAATGAACCCAAAAGACTATTTTATTTCGTTGTAATGAGATCATTGGTCATCTTCAAAAATTCTGCTTCAGAGCAGAAGTGAGGCAAATCTGCATTAATGTTTGTCATACTTGTTATGTGATGACATAAAAATACATATACATTTTAGTAAGTCCTGTATTGTTATTAGGTGCAACGCCTCCTAGGAAAATTCACATATTTCCACGTTTCTTTTTCTTCAAAGGGCATTGTTTTTTCCACTAAATGTGACGATCTGAATAATCTAAATGTTTTAGTTGACCTTCATTTATAAACATAGGACTTAATTGGCCATATTAGTCCAAACCCCAAGGCTCCAGAATCCTATGTGAGTGAATTGTTTGGAGAAAGACGAAAGAGTGGTGGTAAAAGTGTAACGAGGTTACCCACATGGACCCAATTTACTCTCTTCATAATAATGTACTTTTCAGCTTCAATATATTTTTAGACATCTAGAGAAGATTATTCAGTAAGATCACTTCAAGGCAACCACCATATTTAAAGATTTGAATTAAACATTGATGACCCATTTTGCTCACTGAAGTTTTGTTCCAGTGTTACTTGTGCCACTGCTGGTAGTTTACAGTTTCACATTGTTTGAAATAAAAAGGAAGTTCTCCATTTCAGCTAAAACAAATTCTACAACCTCTCACCAGGAAAAGAAAGTTGCCTTTCCCATAAATTAGTAAATATTTAGAAAGGTGTGGAGCCCGCATTGCAAAAAGTGTTGCAACCTATTGAGAAAAATACAATGAGCCAGTTGCAGAGACTTGACACCTGCCAGGTGTTGCTCAGAGATTCTGCATCACTGTGGGTGTGAAAGTACATAGCAGAGACTGGTATACCACACATGCCTTGCAAATGATAGTTCAAGTCTAAATTGTTTTATTTTTTAGTATATAACTGAATAAAGATTCTGCTGACAGGTATCATTAATCAGTGGTTATTTATTTATTGATAAATCAATTATAGATAGAACTGAGAGGATTATCCATGAGGTCTTAATGTCAGTAGCTTCAGAGGTTCTAAGACCAGTGTCTTCCTTAGGGTGAAGGGGAAAATTAAGTTGTTTATTTTCCCAGGGCTTCTTGATCTGGATTTCTGGTCTGGGTAAAATTAGTGGTGAGAGGTCTTTTTTCATTTCTTTATTAATGGGTATTCACTATTTTCATAAAACACATTTAAAAAATATTAGACACATGAAATTAAAATATGTGATATATAATATAATTAAGATTCTGATGCTTTCCCTCAAATAGCTATCATAACTGATTAGCACATGATTTGACAAATATTTAGAAATTATGAGCAGCATTTCTTAATGGAAATCTCACTCCATTTTATTTGAATTTGAGCAGTGAACACCTAGCGTGATCCTTTAATCAGGAATAAATAATAATATATACATGTGATTTCACAAGTATATATCAGCTATTTTAGTGCTCATAAATGAGGTTAATAGTAAGATAAAGCAAATTCAAATATTCATTAAGTGAGGGACTCATTTAACAACTCGAATGACCCCTCTTTGCTGGGTGTTATTCTAAATGCTGGGAATAGAGCTGAGGAAGGGGCGGGAATTTACTCAACTTTCACGCTAATAAGCTAGCCTGTTATTGTGTCTGCACGCTGACAAGAGACATGAGACTCTTGGGTCAGAGATGAAGGACTATATTACTCATGGCACAGCGGGCAGCGTGAGCTTTCTGTTTGCTTCTGTCAGTGTCTCACGACCCCCAGTTTCCACAGGATGACACAGGCGGGCCTACATGGTTGCCTACACAGGCGTTGGGTTGCATTACAGGAGAGGAACACTGTGCTTGGAGAATCCATCACTTTCAGAATGAACAAGTCTGTTCTTTGTCTGGAGGGAGGTGTTACCTCTTCCCTCGCAAGTTACTTGCTACAAATATAACCCAGAAAAATGACCCAGGTAAAGACCAGTGAAGACCTGGTATTCTTGGCATACTTAGCAAGACTGTGCAGGGACTCTGAGGGCCCATTAGCAGATTGCCTCTCCTAACAAATCCCTAGATCCTTGCCCTTACAGAGCTTATATTCTATTATTAGGCTTCTTAGTGGTTTAAGGGATTTCATCCTTGGCTGTTTTATTCCTCTGAATTACTGTCAACATTACCTTGAAGCTCGCACTTGGTCTTTTCCCCATTTTTACTCTTTATACACACTCTTGCTTCGTGTTCCATTGCTATTTATATCTTCCTTGTTAAGTCTCATGCATGAGTCAAATTTTGCCTATATGCTAGGAGCCACACTACTATCAAAGACTGGACTGAGTTCCTCAAGACATCTCCAGGCAATTTCCTCAAAGCCTCACTCTCCGTTCAGGGTATCTCTCTTGGCCTAAAGCCATTGTCCCATGTAGGCCTGAAGCCTCAGGTCATTCAAAGTTTTGTCCAGGCCACCCTGAGCTGGGCCTCAAGACTCTGAGCCTCTCTGTCTGGTATGTCCAGCTAGCTGTTACATATTTGTGGTAGGAGAGAGAGGACTGTCTGTCTACTTACTTTATCCCTTTATGTTTTCCTATTCTTAGCTCTGGTTATTTATAGCATGATTGTGCTCTGAAAGTTTTCATTGAGTGGTTACTAGTGTTAGAAAGAAAAGATTTATCTGCTTTACAGTTGCTCTGCTCTGAAGAATCTGAAACACTGAAGCCTACTTCCAAGAAGGAGTATAAAGAGGCCTAAATTCACCTCTGCTCTCTCACGATGTAGACAGGGTGTTCTGGGGTAGAGCAGTAGTGCTGAGGGATAGAAAACAAGTGTGGCTTCTCAGAAGGGTGACTTGAAGATGCCCATATAAGGTTTATTCTATATCTTCTAGTAAGATGGTATATAAAAATAAAGAAATATTTTGCACTATCCTCTGATGTCCAGTGGTGTTCATTCTGGCAAAGTCCTTCATCTGAATACTGTTTCAGGCAGTGTTGGTTACAATAGACAGGTTACCCATCAGTACATCATAGTACATCATCCATCAGAGACTATGTACTCATCATAGTCTGGTGGTGATGAACATAGTTCAGAAGGAGAAGAGAGGGAGAAAGATCAGAGAAAATAGAAGTGTCAGAAATTGTAGTTATGTGGGTAGACCTGTACTGTATGTTTAAATCAGCAACAGTTAATATATATGTGTGACTTTGTATGTCTGTACATGACTCATGGTGTAAAGGTGGTTATGCATTGCAAGTATATCTATGTATACACACATGTATATGACTGAAATAACTAATTTATAGTATATTAGCTCCAAGATACTATCATGGTTTTAGAAAGCTGAAGCAGTCATTTCCTTACCAGTTTTATTATGTCATATAGAAATATATGTTCTGTGTGGGAGAGAAAAAAATGTTGTACAGGCAAAAGAATTTGTATGAGAAAGACAGAATATTTGGAAGAGACTTAAGATCTATGACTAAATGAGAGAAGGAAATGACATTTCGAATACAATGCCCCTGTCAGGATATGCTAGAGAAAATTTATGTCACTGACAAGCCAAAGAAGGAGGCTTGTATGCTACTGACGGTTGGTACAATATGTATGTGGAAATGAATTTAAGTGTGGGGAAAAAAAGGAAAAAGAAAACTGAAAGAAAATAGACTATAGAGAAAGAACAGCCAATCGAACCAAATGTTTAGCCATATGTAACGGTTCTTAAACATTATCGCTTAAGATTCTCAGTGATGGATCTGTGCTGACATGGTGTCTGAGATTTCAGACCAAGTACTCAGGTTCACTTTGGGTTAAAACCAATACCCCAGACGTGAGTCAAGAGCTCACCTCTATTGTGGCAACTCAGGTGTTAGCCTCATGGAGTATGAGAGTGTAAGTTGATCAGGAAGAAATCCTGGTTTCAGAATAGAATGGCAAAGTTATAAAGCCCCCATGGAGATGACGCTGTAGTTAGAATTGAAAATATTGGCTGAATAGATAGATGGTTTGGACACAGAGTTTCAAGCCAAGAATCTGGATAAGTGCTATTATGAGTTAACCAAATCAAGGAAGTCTAAAAATGTTTCATAAATTTGCAGGATGGGAATTAATTTTTATACTACCTTCCACAGATGCCCACTTTCTTAAGAAATTGATCTTTTTTGGTGGTTGTGGGGGAAAGGAACCACCTCTGGGATTTATGTGACTGTGCAGCTTGCAGTGAAATAGGCTTTGAACCACTGGTAGGAGGAACTCCCTCCCAAAATCCAGAGAAATTCGAGAGGGGTTAGAGAAGTATGAGTCATGTTTGGCACATACCGAAAAGTGCTGCTAGGGAGGTGGGTTTGGGAGGCCAAGAAATTAGGGAGATTAAGTGAGGGTCTACATGTTCAGCATTGGGGGTTATTGGGCTAACACACACTGAGCTCAGGTAGGCTTTTCATAAATACTTTATGGTTGAACCCGTTGTTTCAGTCTAAGTATTTTGTATCCCTCGTGAACTATGGAAACTGAACTGGATTTGGTATGTTAATGTCATTGCTATTTATGTATTACAACACTGAGCAAACAAGTGAGCGACTATTGTTAGTAAAATATCAAACTCTTTCTAATTGACAGGGATAGAAAGAAATATGAGAAATGACCCTGTCATTAAAGGCTCTTACTTTGCGAGACAAGACATACCCATAAAGGGAGAACTCGTAAAGCAAGAAAATACCAGATTAGTTGTGACTACGTTTGTTTCCTTACTCTCCCCAGAGACTTGGAAGGCAAAGCTTTAGCCCTTTGAGCTAGTTTCTCTTTTTCTTTATCCCTCTTCTCTCATCCTTTTACCATCCTCAACACTAAGTGTTGAGTTGAAAAATTTAGATCATTTGTCAGTTCCTATCATAATTTAATTTATTTGAGAAACACAGTGTAGGCAATAATT